>NC_138208.1:86448405-86948253 GCF_964194415.1 Vipera berus | reverse complement strand
TTATTGTTTAATCTATTTCACCTCTATTTTCCTCTCTTTGGACGTGATCTGTTTTGCTGCTGCCCAACAGGATCTCCTCCTTGTGGATCATGCTGCATGTGTTTTTTTTTAAAAAAAAATATGTATCAGATGCATGAGAACTGGCCAAATCCTAATCCTCCAATCCTTCATATTTGAATAAGTGGGTCAATTCAGCAAATACCTCCCAGGGTAGTGGAGGAAGATTTACAATAACAGCAACCACATTGATTCTCTGAATTAAAAGGAAGTGTGGGGGGAGGCTTTTATGGAAAAGGGAAATAAATCTTATGGGACCCTCCTCGCTCTTTTATCTGTCAATGAGGACCCAGATTGTTGGGGGCAATTAAGCTGACTTTGTAATAATGCCGCTTGGGGTGTGTGTGAAAGCCCTAACAAGCAGGCATATACATAGAATGAAGGCTACTGCTAAGCTTGTAAGCCGCCCTGAGTCTTCGGAGAAGGGCGGGATATAAATGGAATTAAAATAAAAAATAATAAAATAAATAATGTATTGATTCTGGGCTTATTCAAGCGTGTGTGCTTCACGAAGTGCTATTCAACCGTTCGCCACAAGAGGGCGCCGCAGTGTAGTCTGTTGGTAGGACAGGCTTTCCAGCATCCGTTTGAGAAAGAGATTCCAGTAAAGTATAATAAAGTCCTTGGTCGCCTCTAAACTGTTGTTTGGTTGCGGAACCTTTCATTACCTGATTAAATAACATGTGATGAAGAGCATGTGTGGGTCTGCTCCTTGTTTTTATACAGAAGCTTTCCCCGCCAGCGGTATGGGCTGACTTTCACCTTGGTAGTTTCTTCAATCGGGTATTGTTTTCTGCTTGATTGTTGTCTGGTATTATAATACCTTCTTACTATGGATGTTGACTGCTGGTTGAGATGTGTTTCTGGTTTCTTTCTTTCTTTCTTTAGGGATGGTATATTTCTTCATCTCATCTTTTCTTCCTTCCCTTCTTTTCCCCTCCCTCTCTCCCTCCCCCTTCCTTCTTCATCTTCCTCCTCCTCCTCCCCCTTCCTCTCTCCTTCTTTCTTTCTTTCTTTCTTTCTTTCTTTTTCTTTCCTTCCTCCCTCCTCCTCCCTCCCTCCTTCTTCCTCTTCCTCCTCCCCTCGCCTCCCTCCATCTCTGCTTTCTTTCTTTCTTTCTTTCTTCTTTCTTTCTTTCTTTCTTTCTTTCTTTCTTTCTTTCTTCCTCCCTCCCTCCCTCCCTCCCTCCCTCCTTCTTCCTCTTCCTCCTCCCCTCCCTCCCTCTCTTCTTTCTTTCTTTCTTTCTTTCTTTCTTTCTTTCTTTCTTCCTTTCTTTCTTTCTTTCTTTCTCTTTCTTTCTTTCTTCCTTCCTTCCTTCCTCCTTCCCTCCCTATTTCCTCCCTCCCTCTTCTTTCTTTCTTTCTTTCTTTTTCCTTCCTTCCTTCCTTCCTCCTATCTTCCTCCCTCCCTCCTTTCTTTCTTTCCTTTTTCCTTCCTTCCTTCCTTCCTTCCTTCCTTCCTTCCTTCCTTCCTTCCCTCTTATTTCTTTCTTTCTTTCTTTCTTTCCTCCTCCCTCCCTCCCTCCTCCCTCCCTCCCTCCCTCCCTCCCTCCCTCCCTTCTTCCTCTTCCTCCTCCCCTCGCCTCCCTCCATCTCTTCTTTCTTTCTTTCTTTCTTTCTTTCTTTCTTTCTTTCTTTCTTTCTTTCTTCCCTCCTCCTCCCTCCCTCCCTCCTTCCTTCTTCCTCTTCCTCCTCCTCCTCCCCTTGCCTCCCTCCCTCTTCTTTCCCTTTCTTTCTTTCTTTTCTTTCTTTCTTTCTTTCTTCTTTCTTTCTTTCTTTCTTTCTTTCTTTCTTTCTTTTCCTTCCTTCCTTCCTTCCTTCCCTCCCTCCCTCCTTCCTTCTTCCTCTTCCTCCTCCTCCTCCTTTTGCCTCCCTCCCTCTCTGCTTTTTTCTCTTTCTTTTTCTTTCTTTCTTTCTTTCTTTCTTTCTTTCTTTCTTTCTTTCTTTCTTCTTTCTTTCTTTCTTTCTTTCTTTCTTTCTTTCTTTCTTTCTTTCTTTCTTTCTTTCTTTCTTTCTTTCTTTCCCAGTTTTGCAATCTCTTAACTCTTGTTTCGTAGCCCTTAGCTTAGAGATTTTCCTAGCAAGGTGGGGGCAACATTCATAGCAAGTTTACGGAGATTCTCAATCACCCGGGTCATCGTTGTCCCAAAGGTGCTTTTCAAAAGGCAAGTGGACTTTCTTACTTTTTTTTTCTTGAAAACATTTTGCTTCTCATCCCAGAACTGAAGAAGCTTCTTGGATGAGAAGTGAAAGATTTTCAAGCAAAACTAAGTCCAGCTGCCTTTTGAAAAGCAGCTTTGGGGTTTATAGCGTGTTGTTCTGCATCATTCTGTTAGGATGGGTTTTAAAGAGCAGAATGAGTGTCTTCAGGCTTGAGCTTCGCCACTTAATAACTCACTAGCCCTTAAACTAAGCTTTCTCCCTGAATCTGCTCTAAAATATCCTCAAATGCTTTGGCCACCTAATGAGAAGGAAGGACTCACTGGAGAAGAGCCTAATGCTGGGAAAGGTTGAGGGCAAGAGAAGAAGGGGACGACAGAGGAGGTGGCTGGATGGAGTCACTGAAGCAGTAGGTGTGAACTTAAAGGGACTCCAGAAGATGGTGGAGGACAGGAAGGCCTGGAGGAACGTTGTCCATGGGGTCGCGATGGGTCGGACACGACTTCGCAGCAAACAACAACAACAAAATATTCTCTTTGGGGAAAAATTTACAGCACGTACTTGTGTCCATTAAGGTTTATGGACCTCAGGATTCTGTGTGTTCCGAGTTCCCTCTTCTTCCAGCAGTTCAATTCATTTGGACGCCCTTGTCAAGTCTGCCATAAATATAATTCTGCTGGTCGTACTTGAGGAAGTCAACAGGCAACATGATCTGAGTTGCAACTTTCTAAGAGTTGATGAAATTAAACCTGGAGCAGGAGTTCGATTTCAGGGCGAAACAAGGAAAGTAGACGAGCAGACCTGGGCGCCTGAGTTGTTTTACGGTTCAAGTGCAAATGACCTTCTTTTTGGACAAGCCAGGATAGGAAACTGGTGGTCTTTTGTCTTTCACCTTTCTGCAGGGAAAAGAAAAGGTCCTAGAATTAGACTGAGAGAAGAACAAACTTTCTCAGAGGTTGTTCAGAGTTGCCTTTGAAGCATGAGACGGACGGCAAATAAATTTGATACGTGGCAGACAGCAGAATAGAACGGAAGAGAATTGGAGAAAAATCAGAAAATGCAAAGACCTGCAAATAGAAATAGAACAACTGTGGCAAAAGAAAGCAAAGATAGTGATAGGAGCCATGGGTGCAATCCCAAAACAACTGGAGCATCCCTTGAGCACCATCGGCATTGACAAACTCCCCATCGGTCAATTACAAAAGGCAGCTTTACTCGAAACACCTTACATCCCGTGACGATCCTTCAAGTTCAGCTCCCCTCTTCATTATTATTTTTATTTATTTATTCATCAAACAAAAATTACAAATTCAAATGAACACAATGAACAAAATTAAAATGTGACAGGGAGGATAGCCACGTTAGTCCACTTACATACACACCCCCTTAGAAACCTCTTGACTATGGGATGAGATCCACATAAGTTAAGTTGGAATCAAAACTTGGGAAAGTTAGCTGAGACCACTGAGATATGCCAGATTTTGACAACTCTGTTACAAAACTCAAATTTTTTACAACTGAGTTTAAAGGGGTAGACAACCTTGGCTGCTTTATGACTCGTGGACTTCAATTCCCAGAATTCCTGAGCCAGCATGGGGGAACTATGGCCCCCTCATGACTTGTGGACTTCAACTCCCAGAATTCCTGAGCCAGCATGGCTCATCTTGGAAACCTCTCCCTTTCCCCTCAGCATGGCTGGCTCCCGATTTTTGCCGGAAGGTTTGTGCAAAACTGGAATGCTGCCCCAATTTATTCAGCCATCTCCCAATCACCGAAAACTGCCCTGAAAACTGTTCCAGTCACACCAAAACAAAATATGGTAAGTGTACACGACAATAGTGGTAGAAAACGGTGGTTTGGTTTTAATTTGTGTGGATTTTGTTTCTCTTGCATGGCCTGGAGCAGGGGTAGGCAACCTTGGCTCTTTTATGACTCGTGGACTTCAACTCCCAGAATTCCTGAGCCAGCATGACTAAGCATGGAAACGTTTCCCTTTCCCCTCAGCATGGCTGGCTCAGGAATTCTGGGAGTTGAAGTCCATGAGTCATAAAAGAGCCAAGGTTGCCTACCCCTGAGTTAAAGTGGTTGCTTGCAAGTACTGTACGGCCACAAAGCGAGACAGTTGTTAAGTGAATTTTGCTCAATATTACAACCTTCCTTGCCACAGTTGTTAAAGGAATCATTACAGTTGTTAAGTTAGTAACATGGTTGTTAAGTAAATCTGGCTTCCCCATTAACTTTGCTTGTCAGAATGTCGCAAAAGGGGATCAGGTGACCCTGGAACATTGCGACCGTCATAAATATGAGTCAGTGGCCAAGGGTCTGAATTTTGATCCAAGGGGTTGCTGCAAGGGTCATAGTTGTGAAAAATGGTCAGAAGCCACTTTTTTCAGTACCGTTGCAACTTTGAATGGTCATTAAATGAACTGTGGTAAGTTGAGGACTGCCTGTATTACATTATGAGTTAAAAAAAATCATTTACAGGTAAGCTCTTACTATGTAGTTTTGTAAGCCGTACCTCTTCTTGATTTGGCAGATACTTTCATGCAACTAATTTTGGTCACCATACTACAGAAAAGATGTTGAGACCTTGGGAAAAATTCAGAGAAGAGCAACTAAGATGATCAGGGGCCTGGAGACTAAAACGTACAAAGAATAGCTGCAGGACTTGGGTTTGGCTAGTCTAAAGAAAAGAAGAAATAGGGGAGACGTGATAGCAGTGTTCCAGTATCTGAGGGGCTGCCATAAGGAAGAGGGGGTCACGTTATTCTCCAAAGCACCAGAGGGAAGGACGAGAAACAATGGTTGGAAACTGATCAAAGAGAGAAGCAACCTGGAATTAAGGAGAAACTTCTTGACAGTGAGGATAATCAACCAGTGGAACAGCTTGTCACCAGAAATAGTGGGCGCTCCATCACTGGAAATTTTTAAGAAGAGACTGGACAGTCACCTGTCTGAGATGGTGTAGGCTCTCCTGCTTGAGCAGGGGGCTGGACTAGAAGACCTCCAAGGTCCCTTCCAACTCTGTTATACTATTCTATTCTATTCAGTTCTGTTCTATTCTCTTTCCTATTATATTATATTATATTATATTATATTATATTATATTATATTATATTATATTATATTATATTATATTATATTATATTATATTATATTATATTATATTATATTATATTATATTATATTATATTATATTATTATATTATTATATTATATTATTATATTATATTATATTATATTATATTATATTATATTATATTATATTATATTATATTATATTATATTATATTATATTATATTATATTATTATATTATATTATTATATTATAGGTAAAGGTAAAGGTTCCCCCGCACATGCGTGCTAGTCATTTCCGACTCTAGGGGCCGGTGCTCATCTCCGTTTCAGAGCCGAAGAACCAGCGCTTGTCCGAGGACTTCTCCGGGGTCATGTGGCCGGCATGACTAGATGCCAAAGGCGCACGGAGCGCTGTTACCTTCCCACCGTAGTGGTCCCTATTTTTCTACTTGCATTTTCACGTGCTGATCGACAAGCTCAGCGTCCTAACCCACTGAGCCACCGCGTCCCTCTTTACATTACATTATATTCAAAATGGAGAAGCTGCTGAGATGAAGAAGGAAAATGCTGTGTTGGAGAAGACCTCAGGATTCTCCATCAGCTCCCACTGTTTTTGCCGACGCAACAAGCATCCCCTTGTTGCCGAAATTTGGGGGCTTCTGTGGGACGTCGTGAGGCCCGTTCCCAAATGGGTGGGAAGGTTTATGTTAGCCCCCTAAAGGGCCATTCTTTCCTCGGCTCACACATACAGAGACAGATGTTGAACAGCTGGATCTGAGCAATGCCAGAGTCATTCGACATTCAGGATGTGGAGAGATTAAATCACTATTCTCGAGGCAACAATTTACTGTGTGAGGTCCCCACCCTGCTGAGAAGCAAGTGACAGCTAAGAAATTAAGAAACAAGATCCAGAAACAAAAGCAGACTTATTTTTTACATCTCCTTTCAAGCATGCCATGAAAACACAATCCCTTTTTCCAAGAGATTGTGCTCTGAGACCCTTTGAATACCCCCACCCACCCCTGGTTCTGCTGTCACAAGAAATTTGTTTTTTGGTTGTTGGGTTTCCCCCCCCCCCCCTCTCAATAGAACGAAGAGGCCGTGCGGGTTGTTTTGCAAAAATGAGCAATATGGTCAGAAACTGGTCATCCCTTAATTCTGCAGAGGTGGGTTTCATGTCCAGTAAAAAGAATTGTTCTCCCTGTTGGGGAGGGAAAAATAAAAATTGTTCTTAATAGAGTAGCAGAATAACAGAAGTGTTGGAAGGGACCTTGGAGATCTTCTAGTCCAACCCCCTGCTCAGGCAGGAAACCCTACACCATTTCAGACAAATGGTTGTCCAGTCTCTTCTTAAAAACTTCCAGTGATGGAGCATTCACAATTTCTGGAGGCAGGTAGTTCCACTGGTTAATTGTTCTGTCAGGAAATTTCTCCTTAGTTCTAAGTTGCTTCTCTCCTTGATTATTTTCCATCCATTGCTTCTTGTTTTGCTTTGTCCAATAAATGCTAAATGCTAAAATGCTTTCTTTCTTTCTTTCTTTCTTTCTTTCTTTCTTTCTTTCTTTCTTTCTTTCTTTCTTTCTTTCTTTCTTTCTTTCTTTCTTTCTTTCTTTCTTTCTTTCTTTCTTTCTTTCTTTCTTTCTTTCTTTCTTTCTCTCTCTCTCTCTCTCTCTCTCTCTCTTTCTTTCTTTCTTTCTTTCTTTCTTTCTTTCTTTCCCCTTCCTTCCTTCGCCCTCTCCCTCCCTCCCTCCCTTCCTTCCTTCTCCCTCCCTCCCTCCCTCCGTCCCCTTCCTTCCTTCCTTCCTTCCTTCCTTCCTTCCTTCCTTCCTTCCTTCCTTCCTTCCTTTCCTTCCTTCCTTCCTTCCTTCCTTCCTTCCTTCCTTCCTTCCTTCCTTCCTTCCTTCCTTCCTTCCTTCCTTCCTTCCTATCAAAACAGTTTACTAAACTTAGAAAAACCGCAATTCTTGGGTTCACATGCCCAAAGAAATGCACCCTATTAAGGATGGACATGAGGATGATGACCTCGTTCTCACAACACAGTATGATGGAAGGGTTCCCACAACCGCAAACGAGCCAAACTCATTTCCGTGCAGTTTAACCTATTGGACAAAAATAGCCCCTCCGTTTGTGCAAATGCTGTGAGCCAACTTAAAGTTTCAGGAGGCGAAAAGTGTTGGCTGGCGAGCATCTTTAGTCTGAAGAGAAAATTCCAAAGGCATATTTAAACAGAAAAAATATCCCACGTTCTTCTTCCATTAAACATGGAACTGCTTGGATTTACAAACAGCAGCAACCTCAACGGAGATGGGAGTGAGACTTTTTTTTTGGCAGTGGCCTCTGATGTCGTCCATTTCACCGCTCGTTCTGGACCCCAGTTCATTCTTAAGGAAACACAGGTAGTCCTCGACTTACGACAGTTCGTTTAGCGACCACTGAAAGTTACAACGGCACTGGAAAAAGTGACATATGGCCACTTTTCACGTTTACAACCGTTGCGGCATCCCCATGGTCAAAATTCATATGCTCGATAACTGACTCTTACTTATGACGGTTGCCGTGTCCTGGGGGTGTGTGTTTGTCATGTGATCCCCTTTTGTGACTTTCTGACAAGCAAAGTCAATGGGGGAAGCCAGATTATGTTATTAACTGAACAACTGCAGTGATTCACTTAACAACTTTGGCAAAAAAGGTGGTAAAATGGGGCAAAACTCACAACCAGTGTCTCACTTAGCAACAAAAATTTGGGGCTTAATTGTGGTCGTAAAGTCAAGGACTACCTGTATCTAAGCATGGGAGAAACCAAGCGATTGATTGATCACATCCGCATTTTTAAAGCAGCTTTGTGAGGATCATCAGGTTTCTTGTTCCAACTGTGCCCTGGGGAAAAAAAATCTGGTTTTTCCAACAGCCCTTTGCCATGTTTCCCCTAATTTACTTTGACAACTTCAGCATGTCTCTTTCTCCCGACCTCCCCAGGCAACCATCCAGAGCCAGGAAAATGAAGCTGCTATTATCCTAATTTAGCAACTGAGAAAAGATGCCTAATCAAGTCCAGAGCATTGCTCTGACCCGCTCTCCCCTTTAAAAAAACATCTCTTTTTAGCCAAGACTCTCAATCTTTTTATATAATAACAGCAAACAACAATAATGTTGGAAGGGACCTTGGAGGTCATCTAGTCCAACCCTCTACTCAAGTAGGAAACCCGATACCATTTAAAGGGTAGTACCAATAGTAATAGGTGCTTTGGGTGCAATCCCAGAAAAACTGGAGCACCACTTGAACACCATCATCAGCATTGACAAATTCGCCATTAGTCAATTGCAAAAGGCGGCCTCACTAGGAACTGCTTCCATCCTGCGACGAGATCTGTAATCCCATCAAACATCCATATCTGCCTATCCCAGGTCCTTGGTAAGGACTCGATAGGTAGACAAAAATGCCAAATCCAGTCTGGCTGACTGCGCGATGATCAATAATAATAATGTTGGAAGGCACCTTGGAGGTCATCTAGTCCAACCCTCTACTCAAGTAGGAAACCTGATACCATTTCAGACAAATGGCTGTCCGGTCTCTTCTTTAAAACTTCTAGTGATGGAGCATTCACAGCTTCTGGAGGCAGGTGGTTCCACTGATTAATTGTTCTGTCAGGAAGTTTCTCCTTAGTTCTAGGTTGCTTCTCTCTTTGGTTAGTTTCCATCCGTTGTTTCTTGTCCTGCCTTCAGGGGCTTTGGAGAATAGCTTGACTACCTCTTCTTTGGGGCAGCCCCTGAGATACTGGAACACAGCTGTCATGTCCCCCCTCGTCCTTCTCTTCATTAAATTAAAGGTAAAGGTAAAGGTTCCCCCGCACATGCATGCTAGTCGTTTCCAACTCTAGGGGCCCGTGCTCATCTCCGTTTCAAAGCCGAAGAGCCAGCGCTTGTCCGAGGACGTCTCCGTGGTCATGTGTCCGGCATGACTAGACGCCAAAGGTGCACGGAACGCTGTTACCTTCCCACCGTAGTGGTCCCTATTCTTCTACTTGCATTTTTTACGTGCTTTCGAACTGCTAGGTTGGCAGAAGCTGGGACGAGTAACAGGCGCTCACTCTGCTACCCGGCACTCGGGATTCGACCCGCCAAACTGCCGACCTTCTGATCGACAAGCTCAGCGTCCCAACCCACTGAGCCACCGCGTCCCTATTTCATTAAATTAAACATACTCAATTCCTGCAACCGTTCTTTGTATGTTTTAGCCTCCAGTTCCCTGATCATCTTTGTTGCTCTTCTCTGCACTCTTTCTAGAGTCTCGATACCTTTTTTTACATCGTGATGACCAAAACTGGATGCAGTGTTCCAAGTGTGGCCTTACCACACTTTTTAAATCCAGTCCATTCAGAAGGTGGGCTGATGCCAAAGCCACCATAAAACCATCAGAATAAACCTGTTGATCTACAGCTTAATTACTAACTCAATTACTAACTCACCCTTTGTCCCATCCACCTTTGACCATAAGGCCAGGACTGTGTTCTTAGTTCCTAGGCTGGGCGTTGTAGTACAGCAGCTTGGAAGGGAAAAAAACACTGCATTAAATAGAAAATAAGCAATTACAATTAGGCCACAATGGAGCCCAAAATTTTTCTGGCTAAGTGAGACATTTGTTAAGTGAGATTTGCACCATTTTCCTACCTCCCTTAGGACCTTACCACAGCTGTTAACTGCATCACTTAATTTAATTTAATTTAATTTAATAACATTTATATACCGCCCTTCTCCCTGAGGACTCAGGGCGGTTCACAGGGCAGAATAAAATAGCGAATACAAACATTAAAATAAGATTAAACAAATTGCCCTAGTTAAAAACAATATAAATACAACACTAAAAACCCCCAGAAAAGTTAAAAAACGAAAAATAAAATAACCCCAACACTCCCCCTCAGGCTAGGCCGGCTTGTACAAACAGAAATGTCTTGAGATCGCGACGAAAGGAGCGAAGATCGGGCGCCATCCGGAGCTCAACCGGTAGCTGATTCCACAGCTCCGGAGCGCCCACAGAGAAGGATCTCCCCCTGGGGGCCACCAATCGGCATTCTCTGATCGGTGGCACCCTGAGGAGGCCCTCTCTGTGGGAACGCACAGGGCGCAGGGAGCTTGATGCCGGCAGCAGATGTTCCCTGAGGTACTCCGGCCCCATGCCATGGAGTGCTTTAAATACCGTTACCAGTACCTTGAATCTCACCCGGAAGACAACTGGCAACCAATGCAGCTCACGGAGCAGAGGCGTAACGTGGGAGTATCGGGAGGCTCCCAACACCACTCTCGCGGCTGCATTCTGTACCAGTTGGAGCTTCCGAGTAGTCCTCAAGGGCAGCCCCATGTAGAGAGCGTTGCAGTAGTCCAGACGAGAGGACACGAGCGCATGAGTGACCGTGCATAAATCGTCCCGGCTAAGATAGGGCCGCAACTGACGCACCAGGCGAACCTGTGCGAAGGCCCCCCTAGTCACGGCTCCTATATGGTCTTCCAAAGTGAGCCGTGAATCTAGGAGGACCCCCAAGTTGCGAGCCCTATCTACGGGGGGTAATAGTTCACCCCCCATAACTAGAGGTGGAATGTCCGAATAAACCCGGGACGAAGGTATGCAAAGCCACTCAGTCTTAGTAATGAGGTCGCTAAGCAAATCCAGCTTCCCCATTGGTCACAAAAAAGGGATCACGTGGCCCCAGGACACTGCAACCGCCATAAACATGAATCAATTGCCAAGTGTCCGAATTTTGATCACGTAACCCTGCGGATACTGCAATGGTCATCAGTGTGAGAAACTGGGAGTTGTGGACTTCAAGATTCTGGGAGTTGTGGACTTCAACTCCCAGAATTCCTCAGCCAGGCACGCTGGCTGAGGAATTCTGGGAGTTGAAGTTCACAAGTCATAAAAGGGCCACGTTTGGAGACCCCTGGTGTAGGGTATCACTGTTTTTCAACCTTGGGAACTTTAAGGCGGGTGGACTTCAACTCCCAGAATTCCCCAGCCAGCCATGCTGGCTGGGGAATTCTGGGAGTTGAAGTCCACCCATTTTAAAGCTGCCAAGGTTGAGAAACAGTGGTGTAGGTAGCGGTTCTTTTGTGTGGAAAGATTTGCAACTGAAAACTGGGATAAATGTGTGGGTGGCTGAGGAATTCTGGGAGTTGAAGTCCGCAAGTCATAAAAGGGCCAAGTTTGAAGACCCCTGAGCTAGCTGGTGTGTGAGCAAAGGAAGTATGTTGTGATCGGAGCTGTTCGCACCTCCATTTGAAGCCTCATTAATTTCACCGCACACTGACAGGTTCAGCCGGGACAAAGAATACAAGTGATTTAGAGGAAAGTATGTGTGTGTGTGTGGGGGGGAAGAAGGTACAAAGCAGCCCCCTTCCCAACCCCAAACAGCTCAACAGGCCGTAGATGTGTCTGTTCTTGCCCACCAGGTTACCAAAATAACAAAATTGTCTTGTGTTTCACTCTGTATGTTGGTTTTACCTCTCCTAACTATGTTGAGGGTGGGCTGTTTGAATCTGTGCTCAGAGCTTGGATTGCAGCCGTGGGCCATCCAGAGTGCCCTTCAGATTGGAGCAGTCCATAAATCCTGCCTTATCAGTGAAACACTTAATCAGTTTCTAATTTCACATGGCTAAGCTAGGTGACCGAGAGTGGGGTGGCTTTTAAATGCAAAAGAGCCGGCAGGGAGAAAGCAAATTGTCTGGCTTGGAGGGTTTAATTGTCTGAGAGGCATTCATTGATAGTCTTATCAAAAGGGACAGAGGGAGGGAGGGAGGGAGATAAGGAAGGAAGGAAGGAAGGAAGGAAGGAAGGAAGGAAGGAAGGAAGGAAGGAAGGCAAAGAGAGAGAGAGAGAGAGAGAGAGAGGAAGGAAGGAAGAAATAAAGAAAAAGAAAGAGAGGTATGAAGGAAGGGAGGAAGGAAAAGGAAGGAAGGAAGGAAGGAAGGAAGGAAGAAAGAAAGAAAGAAAGAAAGAAAGAAAGAAAGAAAGAAAGAAAGAAAGAAAGAAAGGAGGGAAGGGAAGGAGGAGGAGGAGGAGGAAGAGGAAGAAGGAAGGAAGGAAGGAAGGAAGGAAGGCAGGCAAAGAGAGAGAGAGAGAGAGAGAGGAAGGAAGGAAGAAATAAAGAAAAAGAAAGAGAGGTATGAAGGAAGGGAGGAAGGAAAAGGAAGGAAGAAAGAAAGAAAGAAAGAAAGAAAGAAAGAAAGAAAGAAAGGAGGGAAGGGAAGGAGGAGGAGGAGGAGGAGGAAGAGGAAGAAGGAAGGAAGGAAGGAAGGAAGGAAGGAAGGAAGGAAGGAAGGAAGGAAGGAGAAAAATAGTGGAGGGACAGAAAAGAGGAAGGGAGGAAGGAAGGAAGGAAGGCAAAGAAAGAAAGAAAGAGAGAGAGAGGGAGGAAGGAAGGAAGAAATAAAGAAAAAGAAAGAGGTACGAAGGAAGGGAGGAAGGAAAAGGAAGGAAGAAAAAGAAAGAAAGAAAGAAGGGAGGGAAGGAAGGAAGGAAGGGAAGGAAGGAAGGAAGAAAGGAAAAAAATAGTGGAGGGAGAGAAAAGAGGAAGGGAGGAAGGAAGGAAGGAAAGAAAGAAAGGAGGGAGGGAGGAAGGGAAGGAGGAGGAAGAAGAGGAAGAAGGAAGGAAGGAAGGAAGGAAGGAAGGAAGGAAGAAAGAAAGAAAGAAAGAAAGAAAGAAAGAAAGAAAGAAAGAAAGGAGGGAAGGGAAGGAGGAGGAGGAGGAGGAAGAGGAAGAAGGAAGGAAGGAAGGAAGGAAGGAAGGCAGGCAAAGAGAGAGAGAGAGAGAGAGAGGAAGGAAGGAAGAAATAAAGAAAAAGAAAGAGAGGTATGAAGGAAGGGAGGAAGGAAAAGGAAGGAAGAAAGAAAGAAAGAAAGAAAGAAAGAAAGAAAGAAAGAAAGAAAGAAAGAAAGAAAGAAAGGAGGGAAGGGAAGGAGGAGGAGGAGGAGGAGGAAGAGGAAGAAGGAAGGAAGGAAGGAAGGAAGGAAGGAAGGAAGGAAGGAGAAAAATAGTGGAGGGACAGAAAAGAGGAAGGGAGGAAGGAAGGAAGGAAGGCAAAGAAAGAAAGAAAGAGAGAGAGAGGGAGGAAGGAAGGAAGAAATAAAGAAAAAGAAAGAGGTACGAAGGAAGGGAGGGAGGAAAAGGAAGGAAGAAAGGAAGAAAAAGAAAGAAAGAAAGAAGGGAGGGAAGGAAGGAAGGAAGGGAAGGAAGGAAGGAAGAAAGGAAAAAAATAGTGGAGGGAGAGAAAAGAGGAAGGGAGGAAGGAAGGAAGGAAAGAAAGAAAGAAAGGAGGGAGGGAGGAAGGGAAGGAGGAGGAAGAAGAGGAAGAAGGAAGGAAGGAAGGAAGAAGGGAGGAAGGGAAGGAGGAGGAGGAAGAGGAAGGAAGGAAGGATAGAGAAGAACTAGAGGAGAAAGAAAAGAGAAGGGGAGAGGAGAATATAAAAGGAAACGGAATATTGGATTCAGAATGACACTTATCTCTACCCTCGGACTGAAAACCAACTGTAGTTAGTCTGTTCAGGTTTCTTCCATGTGGCTTATAAGGAACATTAATTCTGGATTTTAGCACCATATGTGTCCATAAAAATGGGAAAATAGAAAAAGGGAAACTCCCCCTTTACACCCACAGCAACCAATCACAGTATAGATTGCCTCACGCAGAGGCCAGCCCTCTCCACCAATCACTTACAGCGGTGTGTTCTGGCCCATTGTACACTTTACCGTTCCAGCGACTAAATTCAATATTCCAAGAGTCATAAGTCGAGGACTACCTGCAACCAAAAAACGTTGCTATCGTTTTCAGAAAATAATTTCCCACATTCTTTTGGGCTGGGAAAAGACACTTTGTGTTGAAGTGGGAGGCAGATGAGAACTGCAAAACACACCCGTTTTATTTTTTATTTAAAGCGAGGCACTTATTTAAATGAGGGAAAATATTTAGCATATTTAAAACAAAGCAAAACGTTTTAAGTA
This sequence comes from Vipera berus, assembly GCF_964194415.1. NCBI lineage: Eukaryota > Metazoa > Chordata > Lepidosauria > Squamata > Viperidae > Vipera > Vipera berus. Next base: position 86,933,971 of record NC_138208.1, on the reverse strand, counting down.
TTTTTTCCTCCCGCCCCCAAAGAAAATAACAGCCCTGTTAAAGACCGCTTTCTTCCTTGCGCGTTGTTAGCCTAGCGTGCAATTCATCACAGTCCCCGTTCTGCTGAAATGGCACCGCTTTGCCATCCCAAGTCCCTGATTGCTTATTAACCGCCCTGTTTATTGAATATTACCTTGGTGCAGAAGAGTTTATTACAGCGGAGTTTTGTTTAATGGTCCTAAAAAGCCATTTTGCTAAAATACACTTTGTGCTGCCAACTCTCTCTGATTAGCCTACACTTAGGCATATTAATCCCACCATTTTGCAAATGGTTTGCCGTTGCAAATAGTAAGCATTGTTACATTTGCAAGTTCTTTCCTTGCCTGTATGACTGGCTTGGCAGAGCAGAGGTTTAGATAGTCCTCGGTTTACGACCACAATTGAGGCCAAAACTTCTGTTGCTAAGTGAGACAGTTGGGGACGGGGCTTTGCACACAAATGGCGGCCATGTTTTTCTTTTAAATCTAGCCTACAAACGCCCCTAGTTTTCTTTATTTCCAGTGTGAATAACAACTCCCCACCACCAAAAATAGCACAATCTCCCAGTTAAGAAAGAAAACAACAGAGCATCTTTATTTCCACAATAAAGTCCTCGAGTTACGACTATAATGGTGCCTGCCCCTTATGGCTGTCAATCATAATGTGTTTTTTTTTTACAATTCTTTTTGGTGATGGTCATTAAGCAAATGTGGTGGTTGTTAAACGACCCCATTGTTCACTATATAGTATATTTATGCCAAAAACCAAGTGTGTCTTCTTTTGGGGGGAAAACTGTCATAAAATGGGACGCTGCTGTAATTGCGGCTGTGTTGCTGAGCTCCTGAAATTAGGTCACGTGACCCTGAGGGGGTGAGGGCGACCGTTGGAATTTTGGATCCAAGTCCCCCTTTTTTTGGGGGGGGGGACCGTCATAACTTCGAGTGGTTGCTAAGCAACTAGACATAAATTGAGGATACTTGTAGGAGCAGCACTAATTTCGGAATGACTTTTCTGCTAGCGAATTTCAAAGTCCAGCCATCCTTGCAACCTTTAGCTGAAGGACAGGAAAAAAAAAAGAATATTTCGCAATGAAGGGAAGAAGACGATGGAGAAAGAAGAGAACAAGAAACACAGGTGCATTTGAAGGACTTTATTAAAAACTCATCTTCAAGTAAAAATTCGGCCTGAATAAAAATTAAAATATTAAAACTCTGAATATAAACCTTCCCCCTTATTTACATGAAATTATATCGGGTAGATTTGTGTCTCTCTATTATACATATATAAAATCCTGTACAAAGAATAAAAAAAATCATAAATCCATAACTGCACGTTTTTGTTGCAAAGTGGTAAAATTTAACAACTTCCTTTTCTTGTCTTTTGTTTCTTTAGAAAACGGTCCTAAACTAGCCCATTCCTTCATGTTTACAATTTTTTTTAAAAAAAAAAGCCAGAAAATTTAAGCCCAACCAATTTCTTCACCTTCTCAGCAGCCATTTTGCTTGAAGTTTTGAAGGGTATTTTAAACAAAGATCCGCAAGCAGAGGAAAAAGTGTAATTCTAGACAGAGAGAAAAAAAATAATACGTCTTTGCATTAAGATTCTAATAGGCCACTCCGCCATTCCAACTATTTCATGTGACGTTTTAAATCAAATAGGACAATGCTTCCTTTCCTTGCAACTTGCTTCCCTCTCTGTATAAAGTTAACATCCCTATCAAAAGCTAAGAGACAGAAAGGCACGGAGTTACACTGAAGATTAAAAAAAAGGAAGACACAGAATATTTTCAACTGTGGGCTGTATTTTATCAATGGCTGGAAAAACGGGGTAGAAATTAGGAATTTAATATACATCGTTAAGGAAAACAAATGGACCCAGACAAGACGTTGTTTACTAAGCACTTATGAATTGTAAACCCAGAAAACTATTAAAAAAGAAAAAAAAACCACAACTTATGGGGTACTGAACTGATGTGAAGGCCTAACAAGGGTAAATGATTCTTAGAAAATTGGAAACTAAAAAATCAAGAACTCGCTGTAATCTTTACTGTCTGGAATAAATCACCATCACTGGGGAAAAACAACCACCTAGATACATAAACTGTATTTGGTTCCTTAATTACCCCCCAAATTAATTTTTAAAATATCCTAAAACTCCAGCCTGATTGCTTTCAATAGTTGTGGGTGCTCCATCACTGGAGGCTTTCAAAAAAAGAGACTGAACAACCATTTGTCTGACGGTCTCCTGCAGGGGGTTGGATGGAGTAGGTAAAGTTTACCCCTCACGTGTGTGCTAGTCGTTTCCGACTCTACGGGCCGGTGCTCATCTCCGTTTCAAAGCCGAAGAGCCAGCGCTTGTCCGAGGATGTCTCCGTAGTGGTCCCTATTTTTCTACTTGCATTTTTACGTGCTTTCGAACTGCTAGGTTGGCAGAAGCTGGGACGAGTAACAGGCGCTCACTCTGCTACACGGAACTCAGGATTCGACCCGTCAAACTGCCGACCTTCAGATCGACAAGCTCAGCGTCCTAACCCACTGAGCCACTGCGTCTAGAACAGGGCTTTTCAACCTTTTCACCCATTTTTTTTAATTTCCATTTTATATCCCGCCCTTCTCCGAAGACTCAGGGCGGCTTACAAGCTTAGCAGTAGCCTTCATTCTATGTATATGCCTGCTTATTAGGGCTTTCACACACACCCCAAGCGGCATTATTACAAAGTCAGCTTAATTGATGAAGTACAGGTAATCCTCGACTTACAACAGTTGGCTTAGTGACTGTTTGAAGTTACAATGGCACTGAAAAAAGTGCCCCCCCCCAAGCCACAGCTCAGCAAGACACCTGCCTGCCCGCCCGGCGGCGCTCTTCCTCCTGTCCGAGGTTTTCATTGCTGTGAGCATTTCTGTTGAGGATTGGCAGTGGGGGTGGGGTGGGGGGTGTTTGGTTTTTATTCCCCCCGTCTGCTGGGTGGTTGCAGCAGGTTTTGGTCACTTCATACGCACCCTGGGACACTGTGACCGTCATAAATATGAATCAGTTGCCAAGCATCTGAATGTAAATCACAAGACCCTGGAGGTGCTGCAACATTCCAGCCGATCGGCACTTCTTCTGGGCTCAGCAGAAGCGCCGGGATCAGCGTCGAGCTCCAGCTGGATCCTGGCGCTGATCCTGGCGCTTCCGCTGAGCCCTGACAGCCCTGCAGCTCCAGCCGTCTCTCACTCAGACTTGTGCGGTGCTGTCACCGGTTCAGCTCATTCCCCTCCCCCACTACCACTTTTCTAGGATGGTTGCGTACCACCTGCCAGGTGCCAAAGTACCACAGGTGGTACCCGTACCACTGGTTGAAAAGCCCTGGACTAGAAGACCTTCAAGTTCCCTTCCAAGTCTATTATTCTTTTACTTCCTCATGGCCCCTCTTCAATTGGTTAAAGGCAGAAACTTCAAAATGGCCAAATCTGGCAGGATTTCAGTGATATCTGATGAAGACTTGGTTGAAGAAGTCAATGATTTCAGGATGCGTTGAGTGAAAATGACGGTGTTGGGTTTTTTGGGGCAGGATTATTGATGACCTGAAGCAAGAGTTGATCTTGCAAGCTTTGCTGGTAATGGTGGTGGATTTAAAATTTTTATTTTATTAAGAGCCGCTTGTATCCCTTCCTGATCACACAAGGGTGCCCAGCACCTTAAAAGATTTCTGACTTCAGCTCAAGATCTTTACTTTAGTTCATTTTGTGGACATTTCTGCGCAAACATGGAGGCTCCATATTTCCAAATACTAGGAGTTGAGAAAACAGGAATTGCAGGCAAGGCCTTAAAAAAAATAAGAAAGCAAAGGGTGTTGTCAGTTGGCATACTGTGCATAAAACGCCAGCTTCACACGTTCGATCTGGTGACACAGTTTGATGGCTGGTCCAAGTTTCAGATCCATGCACTCCTGGACCGTTGGGAGCGTCAGCAGTAGAAGTGCTTGTCCATCAATATCCTGCAAAAAGGAGGAACAGGATTTGGCCCAAACAAAATTCATAGGCACCAAAATTTCATTTGGTTTTCCAAAAAAAAAAAAAAAAGGAAATAAGGAACTTTGATGGAAAAGGACTACAGCATTGGGGGCTTTCTAATGCTTTAGTCCAAAGAAGTAAGGAAAAATATGGAAGAGACAGATAAAATCATACACGGAGTAGAAAATGTGGACTCCTGAGTTTTTCTCTCCCATGGTACGTGAACCCATTCAGATGACAATGTAAGAAGGTTCGGGGTCAGTGAATGGATCATCTGCCTATCATCAGAGGGGAGGAGAGGGGAGGGAGGGAGGGAGGGAGGGAGGGAAAGAAGGAAGGAAAAGAGGGAGGGAAGGAAGGAAGTAAAAGAGAGAGGGAAGGAAGGAAGGAAGGAAGGAAGGAAGGAAGGAAGGAAGGAAGGAAAGAAAGAAAAGAGGAAAGAGGGAGGGAAGGAAGGAAGGAAATGAAGGTGAGAGAAAGAAAGAGAGACAGAAAGAGAAAAAGAAAGGAAGGAAGGAAAGGAGGAGAAAAAGAAAGGAAAGAAAGAAAGAAAGAAAGAAAGAAAGAAAGAAAGAAAGAAAGAAAGAAAGAAAGAAAGAGGGAGGGAGGGGAGGGAGGGAGGGAGGGAAAGAAGGAAGGCAAAGAGAAGGAAGGAAAGAAGGAAGGAAGGAAAAGAGGGAGAGAGGGAGGGAAGGAAGGAAAGGGAGGTGAGAGAAAGAAAGGAAAGAAAGAAAGAGGGAGGGGAGAGAGGGAGGGAGGGAAAGTAGGAAGGAAAAGAGGGAGGGAAGGAAGGAAGGAAAAGAGAGGGAAGAAGAAGGAAGGAAGGAAAGGAAGGTGAGAGAAAGAAAGAAAGAAAGAAAGAAAGAAAGAAAGAAAGAAAGAAAGAAAGAAAGAAAGAAAGAAAGAACCAACCTGTTCCTGAAATATTTTGGCAAGGGAAGCGCAGTCAGTCAGCCGGAGGAATTGCACCACATCAGTCACTGTCCACTCCAGTGGGTTGCTCTCCAGAATGAGCATCTCTTCTGCAGCCTGCTTGATCTGCAATGAAGCAAAATTGGGATCACAAAACTTAGGATTGTTCTGAGAGTTCGAGTCTGGCTCCTTTCCTACCTAGGATGTCCTCCGATATGTCTTATAATGTAGGTTAAGTAATTAATATAATCTTGGAAATAGTAGCCTTTAGAATGTTTTATTTTTGCATTTATTTGTACTCTGCTCTTTCTTTCGTATGTTTTCTACTTAGATTTTTTTTAAGTTCAATACTCACAAAGAACACTATATATGTTAACCTTGGCAACTGGAAGAGGCGTGGACTTCAACTCCCAGAATTCCCTAGCCAGCATGGCTGACTGGGGAATTCTGGAGGTTGAAGTCCACAAGTCTTAAAAGTTGCCAAAGTGGAGAAATGCTGGTTTAGATCCTGGGCCAAGAAAAGAAATGGGGGAAGGAAAGTGGAATTCTGGGAATTGAAGTTCACACAACGTCAAGTCGCCATGGTTGAAAAACACCGCAAGAGAACATCCTCTATTACAGGGGTCTTCAGAATTCTGGGAGTTGAAGTCCACAAGTCATAAAAGGGCCACGTTTGAAGACCCCTGCCCTTATTAGGCTGTGCCTATTTGAAAAGATTTTTGGTCATATTACCACCTACGGTAATATTAGAACCATCATTAAAAAGGCACAACAAAGGATGTTTTTCCCATGTCAACTCAGAAAGCTCAGATTGCCCAAGAATTTGCTGGCACATTTCTAGAGAGAAATGATTGAGTCTGTCATTTGTACCTCAGTAACTGTCTGGTTTGGCACCAGCATCCAAAAAAGGACTGACACGGAGTTCAACGGTTAGTTAGGACTGCAGAAAAATGAGTCAGAAAGAGGGCTGAGAACATATCTACAGATCCCTCACAACCTGGACACAAACTGTTTCAACTTCTCTCCTTAGGACACTACTACAGGTCATTCCGTGCCGAAACAACTAGACACAGGGACAGTTGCCCCCACTCCTCACCCCTGTGCCATTACTCTGTTGAGCATATAACTCCCACAGCACTCTCTTAGGCCTAAAGTTATTTACCCATGTAGTAGGTTGCATTACTATTATCTTTGTCGTCTTCTCATCTTTCCTACTACCTTCTCCTATTAGTATCTTATGAATCATCACTTATTGTTTGTATCTTATGATTATGATTGTAACTTATGATTTATGATCTATGACAGGGGTCCCTAGCCCCCGGTCCGTGGACCAGTATCGGGCCGCGGCATGCCAGCAACCGGTCCGCACAAACAAGCAAAGCCCCATCCGTGGGATGCAGGCAGCACACAAAACCACGCACTCTCCGGTCCGCGGAAAAACCTCTCTCCATGGAACCGGTCCCTGTCGCCCAAAAGGTTGGGGAGCTCTGATCTATGACTTATCCCTTTGTTGTTTGTATATACACTCTTATCCACTGGAGACAATTCCTTGTGTGTCCAATCACACTTGGCCAATAAAGAATTGAAGGACAACTTAAGTGTGTTAGCTCTTAAGTAGCTTAATGTTTGCGAAGGTCCTTTCCTAAATAAACACATTTCCCTTTGGAAACTGGCCTGGGATAGACCACATAAAGAGGGATGTGGCCAACATCCCAAAACAAGCATATGAACAAAGCCTACAAGACAGCAAACCAATGAGGGTTGAGTTGAAGTCATTCCAATGTTGGAGACCCTCAAAAGCAAGGTACGGCTATCCAGCCACTTACCTGCCTGATTCTTTCACTTTTGGCGCGCAGAAAGGAAAGTGCCTTCTGGGCCTGCCCGTCACTCTCGGGCTGAGCCACATGGATGGAGCCTCTGCTGCTGCGTAACGTCATTGTGGCCACTGGTATGGCCAGAGAGATCTCCTCTGAGGAGACATCCGTTAGATCATCCTGCAATTCTGGGTTGATCTCCTCGCTCCACGGGGTGTCTGCTTCTTCCTCGCCGCTCTCCTGCCCAAAAATTTAATTCAATTAATGGACTGTATTTGTACGCCCCCTGTGGGAGATGACAAGGCTGAGCCCAAGGGAGAGGTCAAATGTGTTATCAGTCTTGAGTCCCTTCTTGCTCGCAAGAATTTCCCGTGACTCTTATCTGCTGCCAATTTGCTTGGACCATTAGTTATTCAGATTCTTGTAGACAGCGCAAGCTTGCAATAAATTCTTATATTCATTTGAATGGCCTGGGTTTCCAGATTACCATGCTGGACCCCCACCCCCCTAAGTAACCAAAGGGCTCCCAGCAGAAAACCATGTTAAGAGAAATCAGCACGCTATCAGAACTGAAACTTCCCTTCTACCTGCAACGTGATAATTAATAATAAATAGCTGTTAATAAGGAGCGTGAAAGGCAATCTGGTGAAACTACCCAATCAAAACCCAGAGGGCCTCATCAAGTGTTTACTGGGAGAGCACCGTTTTGCACTAATTTCCATTAAATCAAACAGATAGAACATAGCTAGGCTCCGAAGAGTGGTTATTCCATTAAATAGGAGCCAAGGTAAAGAAACAGCCTTCCCTTCCATGAGGGGTCTTCAAACTTGGCCCTTTTATGACTTGTGGACTACAACTCCCAGAATTCCTGAGCCACCATGGCTCAGCTTGGAAACCTTTCCCTTTCCCCTCAGCGTGCCTGGCTGAGGAATTCTGGGAGTTGAAGTCCACAAGTCATAAAAGGGCCAAGTCTGAAGACCTCTTGTCTTACATCACTGCTTTTCAAACTTGGCCAATTGAAGACTTGTGGACTTCAACTCCCAGAATTCTCCAGCCAGCATGTTTAAGGGAATTATGGCATTATCCTGACTGAGGAATTCTGGGACTTGGAAGTCCACATGTCTTAAAGTATGAGGACTGGGGAATTCTGGGAGTTTTAGTTCACACATCTTAAAGGGGCTAAGTTTGAAAAACACTCATCTAGGCGTTCGTGAATTATCAGCTGCACCCCTTAAATTGTCCCCTCTAGCCATTTTCAGTCCATCTCTCTATCCTATCTCTCACCTTGGGGGGTTAGTTCTTACTCACAATAGAATGATGCAACTGGTTGTTTGAGTTATTTGTCTCTGACATTGCATCTCGATACTTTCTGTCTATCTACCAAACCTTTTAAGGCAGGGGTCTTCAAACTTGGCCCTTTTATGACTTGTAGACTTCAACTCCCAGAATTCCTCAGCCAGGCATGCTGGCTGAGGAATTCTGGGAGTTGAAGTCCATAAGTCATAAAAGGGCCACGTTTGAAGACCCCTGTCTTAAGGAAAATTATAATTTACAATACAGATGTACAATGTAAACAATGTGACCCAAAGGAACGTGAATAGGAAGAGAAGAGCTAAATTATGCACAAATATGGGAGTTGAAGTTGTCTTGAAAGTTGTCTAGTTTGCAAAACACTACTCTGGACAGCACTGTAGTAGATGATTCCTCCCACGTTAATCTAATGTGAAAAAGATGCTGAGACTGTAAAAAGACTACAGAGAAGAGCAACAAAGATGATTAGGGGACTGGAGGCTAAAACATATAAAGTACGGTTATTGGAATGAGGTATGTCAAGTTAACGAAGAGAAGGGTGAGGGGTGACATGATAGCAGTCTTCCAATATCTCAGGGGCTGCCCCAAAGAAGAAGAAGTCAATCTGTTCTCCAAAGCCCCTGAAGCCAGGATAAGAAGCAACGGGTGGAAACTAATCTTGGAGAGAATCAACCTAGAACTAAGGAGAAATTTCCTGACAGTGAGGATAACTAATCAGTGGAACAACCTGCCTTCAGAAGTTGTGGATGGTCCGTCATTGGAGTTTTTAAAGAAGAGACTGGGCAGCCCCTTGTCTGAAATGGCCTAGGCCAGGGGTAGGCAACCTTGACCCTTTTATGACTCGTGGACTTCAACTCCCAGAATTCCTGAGCCAGCCACGCTGAGGGGAAAGGGAGAGGTTTCCAAGCCGAGCCATGCTGGCTCAGGAATTCTGGGAGTTGAAGTCCACGAGTCATAAAAGAGCCAAGGTTGCCTAGCCCTGGTATAGGGTCTCCTGCCTGAGCAGGGGGTTGGACTAGAAGACCTCCAAAGTTCCTTCCAACTCTGTTATTCTCTTCTTTCTGACTTATTCCACCTCGTGTGCAGATACTTTTCACAAGAGACCCCAAATCTCACCTCTGAAGATCCTGCTCTGTGCAGATCTGCTGCAGAGAGACAATTTTTCTTCGGCATTAAAATGGCTTTCTGCATTTTCCTGCAATCAGACAAGTTGTGTCTGCTCTCCAGGCTGTAAGCGTTTTCTTCACTGGGGGAAGATTTAATGACTTTCCTCCGTTTTCCATAATAGTATCCTGGAGAGGAAAGGTTTGGTAAAAAAATAAAATAAAAATCAAACCATTCAATTCTGGGGAACTACAGATAGTCCTTGACTTACAGCCATTTGTTTAGCGGCCATTCAAAGTCACAACAGCGGTGAAAAAAAGGGATTGAGGAACATTTTTTTTTCATACTTACGACCGTTGCAGCATCCACACGGTCACGTGATCAAAATTCCTACACTGGGCAACCGGTTCATATTTATGACGGTTGGCAACCTTCTGAAAACTTAATAACATAATAACTGCAGTGATTCCCCTAACAAGTGAGGCAAGAAAGGTTGCAAAAATGAGGCAAAACTCGCTTAACAACTGTCACCCTTAAGCAGCAGAAAGTTTGGGCTGAATTAGCATCATTAAGCTGAAGACTTCCTATATTTCTTTCCTCAGCCAGAATCCCAGAAATTCTGATGGCTTCCCCAGTGCTGTTCTTCAGAGTCAATTGAAATTGTTTCCCATCAGCAAATCCCAACACCAAATCTGATTTATTTGCAGGTTTCTAGGCCACCCCAATCATAATACTCCAGGCCAGGGGTAGGCAACATTGGCTCTTTTATGAGTTGTGGACTTCAACTCCCAGAATTCCTGAGCCAGCATGGGGGAACTATGGGCCCTTCATGACTCGTGGACTTCAACTCCCAGAATTCCTGAGCCAGCCATGCTGAAGGGAAAGGGAGACGTTTCCATGCTTAGTCATGCTGGCTCAGGAATTCTGGGAGTTGAAGTCCACGAGTCATAAAAGAGCCAAGGTTGCCTACCCCTGCTCCAGGCCATGCAAGAGAAACAAAATCCACACAAATTAAAACCAAACCACCGTTTTCTGCCACCATTGTCGTGTACACTTACCATATTTTGTTTTGGTGTGACTGGAACAGTTTTCAGGGCAGTTTTCGGTGATCGGGAGAGGGCTGAATAAATTGGGGCAGCATTCCAGTTTCGCACAAACCTTCCGGCAAAAATCGGGAACTTGGTCAGACGTACGGACTATCTTGACCGTTGCCCTGTATGTTTTCCCTCGGTATCTGTGACAGTGGTTGCAACAACACGCCAAACATTACACCATAAATCAAGATATATTTGGGGGGTGGGGGTGGGGGTGGTAACACTCTAGCCAGGTCCTCACCAAGATAGGTCACAGGGATACAAACCGGGATTTAGGAATGGTTTGTGGGAAGAATCCAGAGAAAGAAATATTTTGGGAAATATTAAAAAGGCAGAATATATTACCCCAAGGGATTTTAAAGGCAGAAACCACCCACCCCACCCCACCCCAAGTCTCTGTGCCCCACACAGAAACCAGGTCTGCAGAAATGCAGATGTGATAATCTTGTCAAAAAGATTGGAGCCAGGAAGCTGGGATTAGAAAGACAAAGATCCCTACAATCAACAATCCCTCACAGCAAAAAACCCCAACACTCATCAGCCACAGTCCCAGGGAAGCATGATATGACCTTTGGGACATAATAGGATTAATCCACCACCCTCAGAATACCAAAAAGGCACACTCAGACTCAAGTCAAAGTTCATGCCCCAGGAACAACTCCAAACAAAAGCCCAAGAAGGTATAAAAACCCACCACTGCCTGCTACATGTGGTCAGTTTTTTCCCCCAAGAGCCATCTTTCTGTCTGGCTCTCCTCTTCAATAAACTACAAGCTTCTTTCTAAAGCAGTCTCCATTTTGTTTATTCCCGGCTTGGACTGGACGCTGGTGAAGATTTTTCCTTCAACAGGTTAATCTACTGTATCTCTATTTGCCATGGCCACCTGGCCACCATCTTGATTTGGCCATACCCGGCAGAAATTCCCAGTGCAAACTATTTCTTCACCAGATAACAAGAAACCATTTTTCCATAATGCAAATACTGGACTGGGGGAACTCACAGAAAGATAGAAAACTGATGGCAGAAAAAGAGCCATCGTCCATCAAGTCTGCCCTTTGAGGGTTTTTTTTTCATATTTTTTTTTCTTTTTTTAACATGAGAGTTAAATGTAATTTTTTCAATGTAACTCAGAATGTAAGAGATGTATGTTCAATCTTGGCAACTTTAAGACATGTGGACTTCAACACCCAAAATGCCCCAACCAGCGTGGCTTAAAGTTGGCAAGGGTGAACGTCCCCGTGTTACGGTGTTATTCCGTTGCTTTCTGGAAAATTGGCTCCCTGAATTGATTAAGAAACCTTTGCCAACCTCCAAAATAAAGTTGGAGAACTTTTTAAAAAAATAAATAAAAAATAAATAAGGTTTCTTTGGCAGGCATAGAGTCGAGGCCATAAGAGGTTTTCAACCTGCCAAACTGAGTGCGTAGCCATCAAATGGGTATCTCTTGCAATGACATAATAATAATAATAATAATAATAATAATAATAATAATAATAATAATAATAATAATAATAATAATAATAATAATAATAATAATGATGATGATGATGATGATGATGATGATGATGATGATGATGATGATAATGTTGGAAGGGACCTTGGAGGTCATCTAGTCCAACCCTCTACTCAGGCAGGAAATAGAAAGACTGTGGCAAAGGCAAGCAAGGGTAATACCAATAGTAATAGGCGCCTTGGGTACAATCCCAAAACAACTGGAGCACCACTTGAACACCACTGGCATTGACAAATTCACCATTAGTCAATTGCAAAAGGAGGCCTTACTAGGAACTGCTTCCATCCTGTGACGAGATCTGTAATACCATCAAACATCCAGATTTGCCTATCCCAGGTCCTTGGTAAGGACTCGATAGGTAGAAAAAAATGCCAAATCCAGTCTGAACATCTGACTGACTGTGTGATGATAAATAATAATAAAAGTTGAAGGGACCTTGGAGGTCATCTAGTCCAACCCCCTGCTCAGGCAGGAAATCCTATACTATTTCAGACAAATGGCTATCCAGTCTCTTCTTAAAAACTTCCAGTGTTGGGAGCATTCACAGCTTCTGGAGGCAGGTTGTTCCACTGATTAATTGTTCTAACTGTCAGGAAGTTTCTCCTCACATATTACTTTGTGTGATTGTTCCAATAACAATTTCATTTTATCAGCCACACTGAGGTAATAGGAAAAAAAGAAAACCTCATCCAAACCTATTAGCTGGAAGAATTTAATATGTGATAGTTTACTAGGCCTTGCATCCATCTGGAACAGCAGAAATTCCCCTAGTGAAATTCATTTTGCTTTCCTAATTAAGTGTGACATAACTGAAGTTGTAGAAGCAGGGATTAAAAATCTCCAAAGGGCTGTTTTACAAACGAACCTTTAAATAACGCTCCAAAAGTTTTGTTCTGAGCAAAGAAGGTATCTATGCATGTACCCCTTGACTTACAGCAGGGGTCCTCAAACTTGGCCACTTTAAGACTTGTGGACTTCAACTCCCAGAATTCTCCAGCCAGCGTGGGGACGAAGCAACGGTCGTCAGTGTGAAAAATGGTCATAAGTCACTTTTTTCAATTCTGTTGCAATGCTGAGCGGCCACTAAATGAAAGGTCATAAGTCGAGGACTACCTGAATAGGTAGACCTCCACTTATGAACATAATGGGCACCAGATTTTCCACTACTAAGCCAGGCCCTTGTTAAGCAAGTCATGCCTAATTTTATGGGGTTTTTTTGCCCTGGTTGTTAAGTGAATCACTGCGGTTGTTAAGTAAGTGACATGGTCGTTAAGTGAATCCAGCCTCCCCCCACTAACTTTGCTTGTCAGAAGCTTGCTGCCAACTCTACAAACGAATTTGGCTGAAGCCATTTTCCCTTCGTTTTCGGCTGCTACAAAATTGGGAGGGGGGAACGAGCGTTTTCTAGCTTAGTCAAAACAATAAATTGTTCTGTGGGAACCAAGGTCACTGCTGGTTGCATTTTGGCCGGCTAAAGTTTCCGTTAGATAGGCCAAAGTAGTTAATTGGGAATTGTGATTTATGACATATTATTGGGGTGGGAAGTTCACCTTTGTAACATTGTAACCTGGGGGGGGGGAAACTTCAGTCTTGGGTCCACTTTTGATCATGCCGATACTTTGTAGCCAAATAAATATGTTCTTTAAGGAAACTTTTTTGCCTTGAGAGTTCTTTTTCATCTATCAGAACCATGACACTAGCTAGGAAAGTGGCAAATGCTGTAGCCATCTTAAACACATCCCACCTGCCAAGCACCTGAGTTTCCTTTAGCGACCCGTCAAAGTTACGACAGCACCGGAAAAAAAGTGACTTGATCCTCAAACTTACAACTGTCACAGCATCCCCACAGCTACGTGATTAAAATTTGGGCTTTGCCACCTTGGCTTCACTTAACAACTTGACGCAAAAAGGTCGTAAAATCAAGGACACTTAACAATCAACCTTGTTTAGCAATAGAAATGCTAGTCCCCATTGTGGTCGTGGGTCTTCAAACTTGGAGTTGAAGTCCACAAGTCTTAAAGTTGCCAAGTTTGAAGACCCTTGTCGTAAGTCAAGGACTAGCTCCATCCTCAAGCACATGAAGTGGAGGCTTTTAAAACTTTTTGCTGTAATTTGGCGACAGTGGCCATGTTTGGCTCAGTTATTGACACAATAGTTTGTTCAATTGCTTTCAGGTAAAATAACGTCTGCCTGCCAACATCCTTTCCCTCCCATGCCCACCATTATGAATATATTCTTAAACAGAAACAATCTAGTTTTTCTTCCTTTTAGAAATAGTCCTTACTTTGCTTTGAGATTCTCTTCCTGAAAGTTCCACCTGGGGTCGTCGACAAGTTGCAATTCTCGCAAAATGCTTCCGGGTTTGTAGGCAGACTTGACCACCATACGAAGGATCTGAGCAGAGGAAAGACAATGGGCTTGAAGCTGTGGCCGGAAAGCATCAAGGACTGCACAGTTCAAGGTTAGTATCAGCACTGTGAGGTAGGCCAACTTAGAGTAGAGTAGAGTAGAGTAGAGTAGAGTAGAGTAGAGTAGAGTAAAGGTAAAGGTAAAGGTTCCCCCGCACATGCGTGCTAGTCGTTTCTGACTCTAGGGGCCGGTGCTCATCTCCGTTTCAAAGCCGAAGAGCCAGCGCTTGTCCGAGGACGTCTCCGTGGTCATGTGGCCGGCATGACTAGATGCCAAAGGCGCACGGAACACTGTTACCTTCCCACCGTAGTGGTCCCTATTTTTCTACTTGCATTTTGACGTGCTTTCGAACTGCTAGGTTGGCAGAAGCTGGGACGAGTAACAGGCGCTCACTCTGTTATGCGGCACTCGGGATTCGACCAACCAAACTGCCGACTTTCTGATTGACAGGCTCAGCGTCCTAACCCACTAAGCCACTGCGTCCCTGGAGTACAGTAGCGTAGAGTAAAAAATATGGAATGCAATGCAATGCAATGCAATGCAATGCAATGCAATGCAATGCAATGCAATGCAATGCAATGCAATGCAATGCAATGCAATGCAATGCAATGGAATAGAATAGAATAGAATAGAATAGAATAGAATAGAATAGAATAGAATAGAATAGAATAGAATAGAATAGAATAGAATAGAATAGAATAGAATAGAATAGAATAGAATAGAATAGAATAGAATAGAATAGCAGAGTTGGAAGGGACCTTGGAGATCTTCTAGTCCAACCCCCTGCTCAGGCAGGAAACCCTATATCATTTCAGACAAATGGTTGTCCAATCTCTATTTAAAAATTTCCAGTGTTGGAGCATTCACAGCTTCTGGAGGCAGGTTGTACCACTGATTAATTATTCTAACTGTCAGGAAATTCCTCCTTAGTTCCAGGTTGCTTCTCTCCTTGATGACTTTCCATCCGTTGCTTCTTGTCCTGCCTTCAGGTGCTTTGGAGAACAGTTTGACCCCACTCCTCTTTGAGGCAGACTCTAAAATACTGGAATATTGCTATCGTGTCAGTAGCGACACGATAGCAATATGGACAAACTATTGATGTAGACCAGGGGTGCCAAACTGCTGGCCCGCGGGCCCGATGCATCACACCAAAACCGCGCCCACCCCATTGCCGGCAATGGGGAAAAAGTCGCAACACGTCAAGTGACGTTGTAAGTTTGACACCCTTGATGTAGACTATATTAATAGGATCTTGAAAACTTGAGAACTCACGTTTACTCTCCAACAAAGTCAGACCTGCCTCTAGAAGTTATGGATGCTCCAACACTGGAGGTTTTTAAGAAGGGATTGGACAGCCATTTGTCCGAAATGATACCGGGTTTCCTGCTTGAGCAGGGGGTTGGACTAGATGACCTCCAAGGTCCCTTCCAACTCTGTTCTTGTGTTATTATTTTGCATTTTGTCTGCAAAAAATCAACCAAGTTCAGACAGCACGAAGGAGCCCAACCCCACAATCCTCCTCCTCCTCCTCTTCCTCTCTGCTAGCACTGATGATAATACGTAGTTGGTTCATGAAACGTCTGCAAGAAAACCACCAAACTCTGAGTGCACCAAGGAACCCAACCCCACAACCCTCCTCCTCCTCCTCCTCCTCTTCTAGCACTGATGATGATATGTAGTTGGGTCCTGAAACGCCTTTAAGAAAACCACCAAGCTCTGAGTGGACCAAGCACCGCAAAATTCAAGCCTGAGCTACAAATATTCTCTCCTATGGACAGAAGCTTCAATCTGGACTTCATACTCAGCAGCCAGGTGTTTCGGATGGCTTTCCCACTTTGTCTGGGACACCTCACCCTCCTTACCTCTTTAAGGACCAGGACACATTTGCCTGGCCCGACGGACTGTGGCAGTTCTGCCAGTCTGCCTTTGTTGAGATGTGGGCCAGAGAAGCATCGATGGTTGATGAAGAGCACAGGGCAACTGTATCTCCCATTGATGGTTCCTGCAGAGAAGCAGCACACACACAACCCCAACTTCTTCCAGCATCCCATCTGGGCTTCATTTGTGTTAAGGAATTTATTGTGCAGAGTCTCCTTGTGCTACCAAAGAGTTGCACAGACAAGGAAGGGTACTGAGAGCAGCAAGAATCACACACAGGAATACACTGAGTTCTAAAAGCAAAAAGTATTTTACTTTGAGGTGGTGTAAGAACAAAAATGCACAGTCAAAAATAAACAGTCCAAGTCATAAACAATAGCAACAGTCCAAGTAGTAATCCAAACTACAAAGTCTTCTTACCGGTCCAGAGGTCAATACACAGTTTAGGTTACAACAGTAGTAAACCAACAGCAGAGCAAAAACAGTAACAGTAGAGATCAGTGAATTCCTGTGTGTGATTCTTGCTGCTCTCAGTACCCTTCCTTGTCTGTGCAACTCTTTGGTAGCACAAGGAGACTCTGCACAATAAATTCCTTAACACTGGTTATGGGCCCAGGCCTGTACTGAGAGTAAGTACACACAGTATTCCTAGCTGAGTTTGTATTTGGTGTAAAATGGCACAAGAACAGTTGTCAGGCATCTCCTGGATAACCCGGTTGGATGGGACAAACTATGTTTCCTGGTCCACAAAATGCTGCTTGCTTTTGCGCAAGGAAGGACTATGGGCTGTTGTAAATAACCCACCAGATACTACTGCTTGGGATCCAGATGACGAAGAGGATGCAAAGAAGTTAGACAACTTTAAACGTAGCAATGAGAAAGCTCTTTGCATTATTGGACTAACACTGAATGACCAGCAGCTTGTCCATATTCGTGGTGAGGAGTCTGCTGCTAGGTGTTGGGATGTTTTGCGAAGGCTTTATGTTCGTGACAGTGTGGGTGCACATATACACCTTACACGTAAGCTGTTTAGGACTCGTCTGCAGAAGAATGGAGATATGCTGACCCATTTAAATTACATGAAGGCAACTTTTCAAGAGCTTCATGAAAAGGAGCTGATTTTTTCAGAGTTGCATCAGGTCTACATTATTCTGTCATCTTTGGATGAGAGTTATGATGGGTATGTTTCTTCTTTGGAAGTCCTGACCAGAGAGGAACTGACATTGACTAACATTACTGGGAGACTGCTGGAAGAGTCCAGAAGAAGGCGTGACAGAGACCAGCTGAGAGAGACACAGCCACGAGAGGAGCAGCCATTTACCACTGCTTACAATGTCAAGAAATGTTATTCTTGTGGGGCTACAGGGCATATAGCCAAATTCTGTAGAAAGGGTAAAAAACAGAATGTGAATAGCAGTGGGAAGGCTAAGAAGGGCATTGGTTTGGCTATTTCTGGTGAATCAACATCCAGAAATAATGAATTGTGGGTTGTTGATAGTGGGGCTTCACAATGCATTACTAAAGTGAAAGAGAGGTTTGTTAATATGAAAAACAGCAACCAATATGTTTCACTAGCCAACGGTTGGAGGATGAAGGCCTCTGGTGAAGGTAATTCCTATTGTCCATGCATTGATGAACAGTTACCTATGTTATATATACCTAAGCTAAGATTCAACCTGTTATCTGTAAGGGAATTGGTTAAGGTTGGGTTTGTGGTAACATTCAGAGGGGAGCAATGCACTATTGAGAGGAATGGAACCTGTGTAACTGCTAATTTGAAAAATGGTTTATTCGTTCTCACAAGTAACCAGGTTAGTACAGTTAAAGCTAACTCGATATGTGAGAACAAGAAGCCACATGATGACTGTATACATTTATTGCATAGGCGGTTAGGGCATGTAAACTTTAACTCACTACGTAAAACAGTGGAATTAGTAGAGGGAGTTAAACTGAAGCCATGTAGTAAGTATTTGAATTGCAATGCTTGTAATCAGGAAAAGAGTAAGGCAAGTCCGGCAAACAGGATAAACAGCTTCAAAACAACTGTACCTTTGGAAGTTGTGTTTGCTGATTTAATTGGACCCATGAAACCAAGTTTAGGAGGGTCATGTTATATTTTAAGTATATTGGACCACTACTCTAGATATGGTTTTTGTTATCTGCTTAAGTCAAAGGCAGACACTTTCCAACAATTTGCAAACTGGCTGAAGTTCGTGGAGAGAAAAACAAAGAGAAAGGTTCAGTGCATAATTACTGATAATGGTACTGAATTTACAAATAAGTATTTTGTTGATATGCTACAATCAGCTGGCATTGAGCATAAACATTCAGCCCCTTATAGACCTCAACATAATGCATTTGTTGAGAGACGTGGGCAAACGTTACAAGCCATGATGAGAACCATGTTAAGAGATTCTGGCTTAACAGATAGACTGTGGGGGGAGGCAGCAAAATGTGCAAACCATGTTCTGAATATAGTTGTTAATACTTCTACTGAGCATTTTCAACTTCCTGCTTCAAGATGGCGGACGTGCTTGTTCGAGCTCCGTGAGCTCCGTGAGTCCCAGCTATGAGGCGTCCCTTTGGAGCCCCTCAGGAGCCTTCGGGCTGCCTGGGATGTGGATTGGGGGGACGAGGCAGCTAGTGGCTGATGAAAACGGGCAGAGAACAGTTGGTAACCTGCGAGCTCTTTCATCTGTTTGCCTTTGTTTGCCTTCTGCCTTCTGCCGCTTGCTGCTTGCCGCTTGCTGCTTGCCTTCTCCGGACCGCCTCTCAGCTGTTTGTGGCCGCCTCCGGCGTTCCCTGTTGTTCCCTGCTGTGCCGGACCAGCTGGGCTGCTTGCTGTTCTCAGGTTGTTCCTGGTCGGCGAGGAGGTCGAGGAGGACGCTTGTGGGTTCATTTGGGGCGGCAGTGATGGCGGCGGCGGCGTGGGCGGCGGCCTCGGCGCTGGCGGCGGCAGTTTCTCGGGCTGCGCTCGGTGGCGGCGTTTCTTGCTTCCCCGAGCCGTTTCGGGCCGCCCTTAACATCTTCGGGCTGCCTCTGGTTGCCGAGAGAGACGCCTGCGGGTCCGGCTTGGCGGCGGCGATGGCGGCGACGGCGTGGGCGTTGGCGTTGCCGCTGGTAGCGGCGTCTCCTGGGGCCGCATTCGACGGCAGAGATGGCCTGCATCCGGCGACGACGACGACGGCAGCAGTGGGCTCTGGCCGTTCTCAGCGACCAGCACTAAGCGGTGGCATTCCTGGGGCCTCCTGGCCCGAGTGGCAACACTGGACCTGTTTTTGGGCCACTTCGGCGGCATCAGTGTTTTCTGGCCTATTTGGGCCGCTTGTGGAGGCCAGTGACTGGCTGCGATGTTTCTGGGGCTCTTGGCCCCTCTCGCCGGCGGTGGTGCTTCCATCTTACCCCAGACTGCATCAGGCTGCTTTTAGTGACGCTATCGTCCTCGGGCCGTTCTGGCGGCGGAGAGGGCGACTGAGAGTTATCCTAGCGGCGATGATGTTTCCTGTGCTGCCTCGGACCGCTTGTGTTGGCAACGGCGTCTTTGGACCGCTTCAATGGAGCAACAGGCGGTCTTTATACCACCTTTGGACCGTTCTAACGGCGGTGACGCTTTTAGACCATTTCGCCTATTTGGCCCGTCTACTCTTTTGCCTGAATATATAACTTTGTCTGCCTCCCCCTCTCCCCTTTGGATTTGGTCGGTCCTGGGTATCAGCCATGGTGGGAGAGTGGCTGACTTTTACATCTGCAGCCCCATAGAGGTGAGAGCTCTATGGGGCATGCCTACCCAGAGTATATCTTTGACCATCCCCAGGTACAGAGTTGCAACTTGCCGTGAGAGGGCGGGGGGGACCTGTTTACTGGGGCACCCAGCTAACTGGCAGTGCAGCTGGGTGTGGATCCAGATATTTTCTTTTCCGGCCTTCGACCCTCCTATGGACTTGATCATCTCCAGGACTACCTATTCTGGACTTGCTGGACTAACATGCGACAATATACCAGCACGGACTTGCTCGCCCTCAGGGGTGCCCCCCTCGCCTGGGTGCGACCCGCCTCTTTAAATTCTAACCTCGATGAAGGGCCCGAGTTTTGGGTCTCTGAGAGATGGCTGGGCAGGGGTAGGGGCCGTCAACATAAATGTAATAAGAGGCCCCTGATTTTGTTTTTATCAAAATTTTTTACGGGGTTGGGGAGGGGGGTGGGAGATAGGGGTTGTCTGGCTTTGGGGGGCGGCCAATCAACCATAGTTCAGGCCAGACTTGGGTCTGACCGCGCGGGGGGAGAACGAGGGGTCGTTGTCTCCGGGGCTCATGAGCGGGTCGTGGGATTACCAATTCCCACGACGGGGAATGGCAGCAGGCGGATAGACAGGGGGCCATATCGTTACCGGGAGCGCCGTCTCCGCTATTTGCAAGCGGTGGGGCGCTCCGACCCTCTGCCTCTTTCCCGAGGTTCCGGGAGCGATGATGTGCAGCCTCCTGAGCTCCGGCTGGTGTACTTGAATGCCAGGTCCGTGGTCAACAAGGCTCCCCTTATTAGGGATTTAGTTGAGGGTGAGCATGCGGACCTGGCTTGCATCACGGAGACTTGGTTGGGCCCAGAGGGTGGGGTCCCTTTGGTTGATCTTTGCCCACCAGGCTTCCGGGTGCTGCACCAGCCTCGAGCTCAGGGTAGGGGTGGGGGTGTGGCGGTGATCGTTAGGGAGACCTTATGTCCGCGGGAGACCACCGTTCCTCAGATAGTCGGGTGTGAGTCTCTCTTCATGAGATTTGGCTCTGGGGCGCAGTTGGGCTTGCTGCTCGTGTACATTTCGCCTAGTCGCGTAGCGGCAGCCCTGCCCGAGCTGCTCGATGTCCTCTCAGGGTTGGTGGTTGAGTTCCCCAAACTTATAGTTTTGGGAGACGTCAACCTACCATCCCTGGGAGGTTCATCTGAGCTTGCTCGGGAGTTCATGGCTTCCATGACGGCCATGGACCTGACGCAGGTAATTTCTGAGCCAACTCATGAGGGAGGCCACACCCTTGACCTGATTTTCTTATCTGGACGGTGGTTGGATGATCTTGGTGGGGGCTTTCCATTTATTATGCCCCTGTCATGGACCGATCATCACCTCCTGCGGCTGGTCTTCCATTTTGCCACCCCCCGCCGTGGAGGTACGGAGCCAACTAGATGGTACCGCCCCAGACGCCTAATGGATCCTGAGAGATTCCAAGCGGCGCTGGGGTCTCCACCTGCCTCCATTGCTCACAGCTCGGCGGATGCCTTAGTGGAAGCCTGGGAAAGGGCAGCCACTGAGGCACTCGACCGGGTTGTACCCTTGCGGCCCCTGACCCGGCGCAGATCCCAGCGAGCTCCATGGTTCTCCGCGGAGCTCCGGGAGATGAAGCGTCGGAAACGGGGCCTAGAGAGCTGCTGGAGGTCCAGCCGATCTGAACCCGACCGATTGCGGTTAAGAACCTACATTAGGTCTTATCTCGCTGCGATGAGGGAGGCGAGGTGTAATTACTTCTCCACCCTCATCGCGTCCGCAGATAATCGCCCGGCCGCCTTGTTTAGGGTGACTCGCTCCCTTCTTAATCAGGAGGTGAGGGAGGATCCCTTGCAGGGTCGTGCCGAGGAGTTTGGTCAACATCTGTCGGATAAAATCGCTCGGATTCGGACCGGTTTGGACTCCAGCTGGGCAGAGTCTGACGATCAGGACACGGGCGGTCTTGTCAATGTTATCTGGGAGGAGTTTGATTCTGTGACCCCTGATGAAGTGGACAGGATTATGGGGAAGCTGAGTTCCACCACATGTTTATTGGACCCGTGCCCTTCTTGGCTGGTTTATGCAGCTAGGGAGAGGACACGAGGCTGGCTCCAGGCGGTTATATCTGCTTCTTTGAGTGAGGGTTGTTTCCCCACCATCTTGAAGGAGGCGGTGGTGAGACCTCTCCTCAAGAAGCCTGCCTTGGACCCAGCTGTATTGAACAACTTTCGTCCAGTCTCCAACCTTCGCTTTCTTGCGAAGGTTGTTGAGAGTGTGGTGGCGCATCAGCTCCCTCTGGTCCTGGATGAAGCGGATTATCTGGACCCTTACCAATCGGGTTTCAGGCCCGGGCACAGCACGGAGACGGCATTGGTCGCTCTGGTGAATGATCTCTGGAGGGCTCGGGATAGGGGGTATTCCTCTGTCCTAGTCCTATTAGACCTCTCGGCGGCTTTCGATACCATCGACCATGGTATCCTGCTGCAGCGTCTCAGGGGATTGGGAGTGGGAGGCACGGTTTTTCAGTGGTTCTCCTCCTATCTCCTGGGACGCTCGCAGTCGGTGTTGGCAGGGGGGCAGAGGTCGACCCCTAGGACTCTCGCTTGTGGAGTTCCTCAGGGGTCGGTCCTCTCGCCTCTCCTGTTCAACATCTATATGAAACCGCTGGGTGAGATCATTCGTGGTTTTGGAGTTGGGTATCATCAATATGCTGATGATACCCAACTTTTTATTTCGACCCCAAACCACCCCAGTGATGCCCTCGCTGTGATGTCCCGTTGCCTGGAGGCGGTTCGGGTCTGGATGGGGAGGAACAGACTTCAACTCAACCCTGACAAGACTGAGTGGCTGTACATTCCGGCTTCCCGAGACACCTGGGATGTTC
Organism: Vipera berus; assembly: GCF_964194415.1. Lineage (NCBI taxonomy): Eukaryota > Metazoa > Chordata > Lepidosauria > Squamata > Viperidae > Vipera > Vipera berus. The sequence continues at coordinate 86,911,290 of NC_138208.1, read as the reverse complement.
CACCTCTTTCTATGGGGGGTGAGCTTTTACCCCCTGTGGATAGGGCTCGCAACTTGGGAGTCCTCCTAGATTCACGACTCACTTTGGAGGATCACATAGTGGCCGTGACTAGGGGGGCTTTTGCCCAGGTTCGCCTGGTGCGCCAGTTGCGGCCCTATCTGGACCGGGAGGCCTTGTGTACGGTCACTCATGCGCTCGTGACCTCTCGCCTAGACTACTGTAACGCTCTCTACATGGGACTTCCCTTGAAGACTACTCGGAGGCTCCAACTGGTACAGAATGCGGCCGCGAGAGTTGTCTTGGGAGTTTCCCGGTACTCCCATGTTACACCTTTGCTCCGTGAGCTGCATTGGTTACCAGTTGTCTTCCGGGTAAGGTTCAAGGTTTTGGTTATGATCTTTAAGTCCCTACATGGCATGGGTCCGCGATACCTCGAGGACCACCTGCTGCCGGCGTCGACTCCCCTCCGCCCTGTGCGCGCCCACAGAGAGGGCCTCCTCAGGGTGCCTCCTGTCAAGGAATGTCGACTGGTGGCCCCCAGGGGGAGGGCCTTCTCTGTGGGTGCTCCGGCGTTATGGAACCAACTGCCGGTTGAGCTCCGGATGGCATCAGACCTCCGATCCTTCCGTCGCGGGTTGAAGACCCATTTATTCGAACTAGCGGGTCTGGCCTGATGGGGGTACTTGGGTTGTTTATAGGTTTGTTTTATTATTCTGGTTTTAACTTGGGCATTAATTTAATTATCTTTTAATGTTTGTACTGTTGTTTATATTTATGCCCTGTGAACCGCCCTGAGTCCCTTTGGGAGAAGGGCGGTATAAAAATCTCAATAAATCTTAAATCTTAAATCTTAAAATACCATATACTATATGGCATGGTAGAAGACCAAACCTTGATTACCTGCACACATTTGGCACCCCAGCTTGGGTCCACATTCCTGCACAACTCAGGAGTAAAGGCCAACATAGGGTTAGGCAATTATACTTCGTAGGTTATGAAGCTAATCACAGATCCTATCGTTTCTGGGAACGAGGCACAACTAATGTATATAACAGTGCTAGTGCAAAGTTCCTTGAGCACGTTGGTTGGGATAGGTTAGAGCAAGAAACTGTTAATACTGATCCTCTAGTGTTTGAGGACTCCTCTGATAACGTAACTAGTAATGATAATACATCTCCTGTAAATATAAAAGATGAAGAGGAGATAGGGGAGATAATAGATGAATCAGAGGAAGGAAAGGAGACAGAAATTCAAAGCCCTGTAATTCCTTGGCGTTCAATGCGTATCAGACATCCACCTGATCGCTATGAAGCTAGTATAGTATGTCAAGTTAGTGTAGAGCCATCTAACTATGATGAGATCAGGATGTATCCTGAAAAAGAACAAGCATCATGGAAAGCTGCAATGAACAGGGAGTTGAAGTCTTTGCAGAATCTTAAGGTTTATCAGAAAGCAAAACTGCCACCTGGTGAGCAAGCTATAGGTTGTAAATGGATATATAAAATAAAGAAGGGTGTAGATGGAACTATAACCCATAAGGCACGTTTGGTTGCACAAGGTTTTGCCCAAACTACTGAGGATTATGACGAGGTGTTTGCACCCAGTCTAAGGGCAACTACTTTAAGAGCAGCTTTAGTATGGGCGGCTAAAAACCAATATATGGTTAATCATGTAGATGTTGAAACTGCATATCTACATGCTCCATTGCAACATACTATTTATTTAAGAATACCACCAGGATTGACCAATGATAGAGACCATGATTGTTGGGAATTAAAGAAAAGCCTCTATGGATTGAAACAATCAGGCTATGAGTGGAACAAATGTATAGTAAATGAGTTAAGTGCAATAGGTTTTGTAGCCAGTAATGCTGATCCTTGTTTGTTTAGAAGAGAACACAACGGAGCATTATCTTTTATTTTATTATTCACAGATGATATTGCAATAATAACAAAAACTGAGTTAGAAGCACAAACTATCATTTCAAGATTGCAAACTAAATTCACAATTAGAAATCTTGGAGAAATTAGCCACTATTTGGGGTTAGATATTGTGAAAACGAATAGGGGTTTTAAGGTGTCACAAGCCAGTAAAATATCTCAGTTATTAAAGAGATACAATATGGAAATGTGTAAACCAGCTAAAACTCCGATGGCTATGGATTTTAAGGACACTAATGTTGAGAGTCCTGTATTTGATAAGACTATGTACCAATCTTTGATAGGAAGTCTTATGTATCTGAGTAATTGGACTAGACCTGATATTTCTTACTGTGTAAATCAATTAGCTAGGTACAACAATAATCCTACTGTTAGACACTGGCAATCAGCTAAACGAGTATTAAGGTATTTGAAGCAAACTATTCACTACTCGTTATATCTAGAGCCAAATCGTGAGTTAATCCTTACTGCATATGCAGATGCGAGTTTTGCCTCTGATTCAAACAGTCGTAAATCTACCTCAGGGTTGGCTGTAATGTTGGGTGATTCTTTGATTGGATGGAAGTCTATTAGACAAAAACACATAAGCTTATCTACAATGGAGGCTGAATTTTCATGTCTATCAGTGTTATGTACAGAACTGCTAGTGTACAAACAATTATTGTTAGATATGGGTTTAAATGTAAATGATCCATTTATTGTGTATGAGGACAATCAAGCTGCGATAAAGATGGCTAATAATGCTGCAGTAAGAACAAGATCTAAACATACTGATCTTCGTTATTTAAATGTCAGACAATGTGTCAAAGATAAATTAATACAGTTAGAGTATTGTCCATCTGATGTAAATATTGCAGACCATTTTACGAAGGTACAAAGTGCTGTGAAACACAATGCTAATTGTGAAAGAATGTGCATAAGATTGTAAGAGTTATATATTATTCTACCCAAAGGGGAGAATGTTAGGCATATGGTGCTAGCCTACAATGTTGGGTTGAAAATATATTAACCATAATGCTATGGCTTTAAGTTGTTAATTGGCCAATGGGTGTGTAAGTGTTCTCATGGCCATAAGAGGAAGCTAGGAACGTAGCTTCTCTCTCTCTCTGAATTCACTGATCTCTACTGTTACTGTTTTTTGCTCTGCTGTTGGTTTACTACTGTTGTAAACCTGAACTGTGTATTGACCTCTGGACCGGTAAGAAGACTTTGTATTTTGGATTGCTACTTGGACTGTTTATTTTTGACTGTGCATTTTTGTTTTTACACCACCTCAAAGTAAAATACTTTTTGCTTTTAGAACTCAGTGTATTTCTGTGTGACTTTTACTGCTCTCAGTGCCCTTCCTTGTCTGTGCAACTCTTTGGTAGCACAAGGAGACCTCTGCACAACAAATTCCTTAACAATTTGCTCTCTACCCTCCTCTTTCCCACCATCTTGGGACATAAACAGCATCTGTGTTTATGGAGTTTATCTATTCCAGGGGTAGGCAACCTTGGCTTTTTTGTGACTCATGGACTTCAACTCCCAGAATTCCTGAGCCAGCATGGGGGAACTATGGCCCCTTCATGACTCGTGGACTTCAACTCCCAGAATTCCTGAGCCAGCATGGGGGAACTATGGCCCCTTCATGACTCGTGGACTTCAACTCCCTGAATTCCTGAGCCAGCATGGGGGAACTATGGCCCCTTCATGACTCGTGGACTTCAACTCCCAGAATTCCTCAGCCAGCATGGGGGAACTATGGCCCCTTCATGACTCGTGGACTTCAACTCCCAGAATTCCTCAGCCAGCATGGCTCAGCATGGAAACCTCTCCCTTTCTCCTCAGCATGGCTGGCTCAGGAATTCTTCTCATTGCTATTATTTTGTTGCTTTTATTGCTATCTCTGAAGTTACAAAATAGTATTTTGTGACTCCTTTTTTATGCTTTCCCTCTGTTAATCAATGGAATACCATAAAAGTATTAACCCAAAGGTGTTTTTTTTATAAAAGGCAACTTGTTTTTTTTTTCCTTTGAGAACCTTTTGCTTCTCATCCAAGAAGCTTCTTCAATTCTGAAGTACCTTCTTGACAATCATAATCAGGATGGTTGAGAATCTCCATAGACATAAAATTATGAACATACAAAGCAACTTGCAAATTCAAATAAAGTTTTCTGAACAGAACTGAAAAAAAAGCTTCTTGGATGAGAAGCGAAACATTTTCAAAGGCAAAAAAACCCCAAGAAAGTCCAGTTGCCTTTTGAAAAAAAGCACCTTTAGGATGGACAACCGTGATCTGGATGATTGAGAATCTTCCAAAGATATACAATTATTAAAATACAAAGCGACTTGCAGCTCATATGATGTTTTTTTCACCAACTTCCCCTTACCGCCGTTTTAAAAAACAATCTCAAATTCAGTAGCAGAAGTTTGAAGATTTGGGGTGGGTGGGTTTTATATTTGAGGAGCCTGACGTTATGGATGCTGAGTCCATTGATTTATCTTCTTCGCATTTAAAAGTGGGAGTATTTCAGGTCCAACTTAGAAAAATGATAATCTTTTCCTGGATACTCACCTATCCTGTCCGTCTGAGGAACTCGATGAGGATTCTGAATTTTCTCAATAGGCACTCCCGCTATTATCCTAACAGAGGACCAAAAGAAAAAAGAAAAAAAAGCCACTCAGGTTGCAAACTACAGTCCCCGTTTATCAACCGACCTGTTTAGTGACTGTTCCAACAGTCACTGAGTGTTATTGATTGTTAAGGTAAATTTACCATCAATCCCATCATTTATTACCTTCGCAGGTCTGGAAAGCAAAGGAAACCTGAAGTAAGACTTAGTGTTCAAATGGCTGGTTCCGATTGTGGTCACTAAACGAGGATTAACTGTACATGAATGGGGGTGTCCAGAGAGGAAGTCAAAAAAAGTTGGCTCCAACACTGGAAGTTTTTAAGAAGAGACTGGACAGCCATTTGTCTGAAATGGTATAGGGTTTCCTGCCTTAGCAGGGGGTTGGACTAGATGACCTCCAAGGTCCCTTCCAACATATTATTATTATTATTATTAACCATGCAGTTGAAGTTGAAGCCCACATATCTTAAATGTTGTTGAGAAACACTAGATGGATAAGCACATCCTGGTTTTAAGGAGCTACAGGAAGTCCTCAATTTACAGCCACAATTAGACTAGAATTTCCACGGCTAACCTAAGGTAAAGGTAAAGGTAAAGGTTCCCCCGCACATGCGTGCTAGTCGTTTCCGACTCTAGGGGCCGGTGCTCATCTCCGTTTCAAAGCCGAAGAGCCAGCGCTTGTCCGAGGACGTCTCCGTGGTCATGTGGCCGGCATGACTAGACGCCAAAGGCGCACGGAACGCTGTTACCTTCCCACCGGAGTGGTCCCTATTTTTCTACTTGCATTTTGACGTGCTTTCGAACTGCTAGGTTGGCAGAAGCTGGGACGAGTAACAGGCGCTCACTCTGCTACGCGGCACTCGGGGTTCGACCCGCCAAACTGCCAACCTTCTGATCGACAAGCTCAGCGTCCTAACCCACTGAGCCACCGTGTCCCGAGCACGGCTAACCTAGACTGCTGTAAATTGAGATGCACCCCATTTTATGACCGTTTTTTTGCCACCGGTGTTAAGTGAATCACTGCAGTTGTTAAGTGAATCACACAGTTGTCAAGTGAATCCGGCTTCTCTCGTTGATTTTGCTTGATAGAAGCCAGCTGGGAAAGTTGGAAATGGGGATCACATGACCCCAGGATGCTGCAACCGTCACAAATAGATGATGCTGATGCTGATGATGATAATAGAAATAGAAAATAAATAGAAAATAGAAATAGAAACTGTGGCAAAGGCAAGCAAGGGGAGTACCAACAGTAATAGGTGACTTGGGTTCAATCCCAAAACAACTGGAGCACCACTTGAACACCATTGGCATTGACAAATTCGCCATTAGTCAATTGCAAAATGTGGCCTTACTAGGAACTGCTTCCATCCTGCGACGAGATCTGTAATACCATCAAACATCCACATCTGCCTATCCCAGGTCCTTGGTAAGGACTTGATAGGTAGACAAAAATGCCAAATCCAGTCTGAACATCTGGCTGACTGTGCGATGATCAATAATAATAATAATAATTGTAATATATACTATAATAATAATAATAATAATAATAATAATAATAATAATAATAATAATAATAATAATAATAATAATAATAATAATAATAATAATAATAATAATAATTAGAGTTGGAAGGGACCTTGGAGGTCATCTAGACCAACCCCCTGCTCAGGCAGGAAACCCTATACCATTTCAGACTGTCCAGTCTCTTCTTAAAAACTTCCAGTGTTGGAGCATTCACAGCTTCTGGAGGTAGGTTGTCCCACTGATTAATTGTTCTCACTGTCAGGAAATTCCTCCTTCATTCTAGGTTGCTTCTCTCTTTGGTTAGTTTCCACCCATTGCTTCTTGTCCTGCCTTCAGGTGCTTTGGAGAACAGCTTGACTGCCTCTTCTTTGGGGCAGCCCCTGAGATATTTGAAGACTGCTATCATGTCCCCCTTCGTCCTTCTCTTCGTTAAACCAGACATACCCATTCCCAGCAACCGTTCCTTGTATGTTTTAGTCCCCTGATCATCTTTGTTGCTCTTCTCTGCACTCTTTCCAGAGTCTCAACATCTTTTTTACATAGTGGTGACCAAACCTGGATGCAGTGTTCCAAGTGTGGCCTTACCAAGGCATTGTAAAATTTAAATTAAAAATTTAAATTAAAAAATTAAAAATTTAATCAAGTACTTTCTAGCTCAGAGCAACACTTTGATTTCTGTGATAAAAACTCTGCTGTAATTAACATTTTAAGGGCGTACTTACTGCTTTTCTGGCTGGACTATTGCAACCTTTCTCTTCCTTTGCACTGGGAAATGAGCACAAGGACAAGGGTTAATTTGGTAATGCCTGTTTGCAAATGTACTTTCCTGCAGGGAAATTAAAGATCCGCTCACTCTTTTTTTCAGGGGCTCAAATTACAGGCAGTCCTCAGTTTATGACCGCAATTGAGCCCACAACATTTCTGTGGTAAAGCGAGGCATTTGTTATGTGGGGTTTGCTGGAGTTTACAACCTTTCTTACCACAGTTGTTAAGGGTTCATAAATTAGTAACCTGGTTGTTAAGTGAATCTAGCTTCCCCGCTGACGTGGTGTGTCAGATTATTATAAAAGAGGATCATGTGACCTTGGGACATAGCAACTGTTGTAAATAGGAACTGGTTGCCAACCAATTTTGATCACATGACCGTGGGGATACTGCAAAGGTCGCAACTGTGGAAAATGGTTGTAAGTCAGTTTTTCCAGCGTTGCTGTAATTTTGAACGGTCACTAAATGAACAGTTCTAAATCAAGGACTACCTGTACTTTCCAGGATCAAACTGAAAGTTGGGTTTATCTCCTGCCAACTGACACGGCTAACAAATCATCATTTCTCCTGCAATATGACCTTATTCCAGTAGAAGTTCTCCTTCTTCCAGGGGTAGGCAACCGTGGCTCTTTTATGACTGGTGGACTTCAACTCCCAGAATTCCTGAGCCAGCCATGCTGAGGGGAAAGGGAGAGGTTTCCAAGCTGAGCCATGCTGGCTCAGGAATTCTGGGAGTTGAAGTCCATGAATCATAAAAGAGCCAAGGTTGCCTATCCCATTCTCCAAATAAACAGCATTTTTAGAAAAGGCCGGGATGGGAAAACCGATGTGCAAATTATCTTTTTAAAAACCATTTTATAGGAATGTAACTAGTCTTCCTCAACCAGAATGTACTGAAGACGCGTCCTTCTCATCTTGCACTGAGATTACAGGTCATCCTCATTTAGCAACTATGATGGGGACTGGCCACGCAGTCATTAAATGAAGCAGTCACTAAGTGAACTTGTGACTTTGCTTAAGACGGGACTTCACCTTTCCTTTGCTTAACAGACCTGCAAAAGGCGTAAATGGGAGGACTGCTTTCAAAGTTTCTTTTCCGTCACCGGCATATCTGTAGATGGTCGCTAAACAAGGCAGTCGCTAAACGAAGATCGCTTGTAGGCGATTGCTCTACATGGAGCTTCTGTGGAATATGTCTCAAAAGTAGCTGTTTATTCACAGAACCCAGATAACAAATGTACTTTGTTGGAACTGGAGCGATTGCCAGCAAGGTTCCTGGCTCAATTTAATGTATAAGATTACCTATGAAACCTTCTTTTGGCTTAGACCAGTATTTCTGAAATTGTGCGATTTTAAGATGTGTGGACTTCAACTCCCACAATTCCCCAGCAGGACTGAGTTGAAGTACGCACATCTTAAAGTTGCACAGTTGTTAGCTTTGGGATTAACCCTAGATGAAATCCACTCACTCAAGGGTAGGCAACCTGGGGTCTTTGATGACTCGTGGACTTCAACTCCCAGAATTCCTGAGCCAGCATGGCTCAGCTTGGAAACCTCTCCCTTTCCCCTCAGCGTAGCTGGCTCAGGAATTCTGGGAGTTGAAATCCACCAGTCATAAAACAGTCAAGTTTGAAGACCCTTGCTTTAGGCCAGGGGTACACAACTTTGGCTCTTTTATGACTTGTGGACTTCAACTCCCAGAATTCCTGAGCCAGCATGAGGGAACTATGGCCCCTTCATGACTTGGGACTTCAACTCCCAGAATTCCTGAGCCAGCATGACTCAGCTTGGAAACCTCTTCCTTTCCCCTCAGCATGGCTGGCTCAGGAATTCTGGGAGTTGAAGTCCACGAGTCATAAAAAAGCCAAGGTTGCTTACCCCTGCACTCGCTCAACACTGCCTACCATGTTTTTCTGAAAATAAGACCGGGTCTTATATTAATTTTTGCTCCAAAAGATGCATTAGGGCTTATTTTCCAGTTGGGGCTTATATTTGGGGAAATATGGTACTAAATGCTGATGATCTTAACTGGGGCTTATTTTTTTGGGGGGGGTTGTTGTGTGTCTTATTTTCAGAGAGACACGGTAGCAGAGAAGGCTCACCATGGATTCTCATCCCCCAGGAAGTCAGCCATGCTACAGATCCAGACGGTTGTTAAGTGAATCGCTGCAGCTGTTAAGTGAATCACAAGGTCGTTTAGTGGATCCAGCCTCCCCTACTGAATTAGCTTTGCCAGAAGCTGGCTGGGAAGGTTGTAAACAGTGATCTCATGACTCTGGGTGGTGGAAACCGTCATGAATACAAGTCAGTTGCCAAGCGTCTGCATTTTGATCACGTGAGCTATGGGGATGCTGCAACCATCTTTAAGAGTGGGAAATGGTCGTAAGTCACTTTTACCGGTGCTGTTGTAAATTAAAATAGTTACTACGGTAAATAAACAGTTGTGAGTCGAGGGCTTCCTTCATGGCCTTGGAAGAGAGACAATGCATTTGTTTTTGAGTAGAAACGCACAAGATCACCCACTAATAAGGTTAGCCGTTTGATCATTACGGCCCTCGGGATATTCATTACAATAAATTGCTATTACACCCCAGTCATCCGTGCTGAGGCGTAAGCTTTGAACAATTGTTACTACTTCATTAAAACATTATGCTAAAGGACCCCATGGCGCCCTCCAGCTCTTTGCTCATGATGAGTTTATGGGATCTGTACTTAAAAAAAAACCTAAAACAATAAGCAATATATTCTTTCCATTTCAGAAGAACATAATTTGTGATTAAATTTTGCAAGCCTGGTTGCCTCCAGGCATTTCTGTTCCAGGGATCACGTTAGAAGGAAACAAGGCCGGGGGCAATTTTTAATTTTGCCATGCTGTCCAAATTAGGCACGCTTCCTTGTTGATTGAAAAATCAAATTTGCTCTCCAAACAAAATGGCAACAAAATGGAACTGGTCAGTTTCTCAGTCCAACTTGTGAATGTTAATTACAGAATAACAGAAGAACAGAGTTGAGAGGGACCTTGGAGGTCTTCTAGTCCAACCCTCTGCTTAAGCAGGAGACTCTATACCATTTCAGACAGGTGGATGTCCAATCTCTTAAGATAGATCATACTTTACCTGGCTGGCAAAAACCTCCTCACCTTTTCCTTCTCCAGGAAACCCCCCCCTCCACATTTCCCTTCTTAAAAGGCTGTTTATAGGCTTAGATGATGATGATGATGATAATAGGGAGGGACCTTGGAGGCCATCTAGTCCAACCCCCTGCTCAGGCAGGAAACCCTATACCATTTCAGACAAATGGCTGTCCAGTCTCTCCTTAAAAACTGGAGCATTCACCACTTCTGGAGGCAGGTTGTTCCACTGGTTAATTGTTCTGTCAGGAAGTTTCTCCTTAGTTCTAGGTTGTTTTCATGGCATTAAACTACTCCTGAATTCAACTGCATCTTGGCTTGTTGCTGAACTGCAGTTCCTAGAAGACGCAGCCAGTGTGGTTAATACAGGCAGTCCTCGACTTACAACAGTTCTTTTAGTGACCATTCAAAAGTAGAACGGCACTGGGAAAAGTGACTTATGACCGTTTTCTCACAGTTAACGACCACTGCAGCATCCCCATGGACATGTGATCAAAATTCAGACAATTGGCAACTGACTCCTATTTATGACGGTTGGCAGTGTCCCGGCTTCACGTGATCCCCCTTTTGCAACGTTCCAACAAGCAAAGTCGATGGGGAAGGCAGATTCACTTAACAACCATGTTACTAACTGAACAACTGTAGGGATTCACTTAACAGCTGTGGCAAGGAAGGTCGTAAGATGGGGGCAAAATTCACTTAACAACTGTCTTGTTTAGCAATGGGAATTTTGGGCTCAAAATTTGTAAGCCAAGGACTATCCGTACTCCTGGAAAAGGCCAAACAACTGAAAACTTGTTGCAAAACTTAGCAATCCAGAATTTGCTCTTCCGAAGACTTACCGGTGTTTTTATGGGGTGCCAAGAGCTTGTAACCATTTGCTTCGCACCAGCCCACAGGGAAGATGTTCATCGATTTGACATCGGCTATATATTTGGAAGCAGGGGTGTGCGGCGGACCTATCAACGCATTAGAATGCATTATAAACACCAGAAAGGCAGCAATTTAGTGGCAAAAAAGAAACGAAAAAGCACAGATACGTACAAGTGTGGAGAAGACTTTGTTTTCTCCAGCTTTAAATGTGCTTTAAATGGGAGGGAAGGGAGAGAGAAGAAAGAAAGAAAGAAAGAAAGAAAGAAAGAAAGAAAGAAAGAAAGAAAGAAAGAAAGAAAGAAGGAAGGAAGGAAGGAAGGAAGGAAGGAAGGAAGGAAGGAAGGAAGGAAGGAAGGAAAGAAAGAAAGAAAGAAAGAAAGAAAGAAAGAAAGAAAGAAAGAAAGAAAGAAAGAAAGAAAGAAAGAAAGAGAAAGAGAGAGAGAGAGAGAAGGAAGGAAGGAAGGAAGGAAGGAGAGAAAGAAAGGAAGGAAGGAAGGAAGGAGAGAAAGAAAGGAAGGAAGGAAGGGGAAAAAGAAGAATTTAGCAGGAGTCAAGTAGGACTGACTTCCCTTGCAAGCAGTGTTGTGATGTACCTTCAAAAGAGAGCCACATTAGCTGGCCTTTTACCAAAGCGACGGATGCCACGCAGATCTCGGCTGGATTCTGGGGGTTCACTGCTTCAAGCATCATGTTTTTCATAAAAGTTTGGCTACAGGAAGCCTGAATGGCATAAGCAGAAAACAAAAGTAGAACATAAAATAACAGGGTTGGAAGGGACCTGAGTGGTCATCCAGTCCAGCCCCGTGCTGGAACAGAAGACCTTATACCATTCTGGACAAATGGTTGCCCGCTCTCTTCTTTTCATTTCCCTGCTAGTCCAGTTCCCAAAACAGGGAGTCCTAACCCTAACCCAGAAAAAAATGGTCACCACTCATACTATAATCTTGATATCGAAGATTCTCTTTCCAGGTCTTCGCATATAGACAGAAGGCAGGGAGCTACGTAGACTGGAAAGCGGGGCCCGTTTTGCTTCCTACATCCACCCCTACCTTGAGAATTAGGGAATTCAGCTGCTGTGCTGGGACTGCAAATGCTTCTTCGAATTACTTTGGACTTCTGCTGATCTAGCTGTATTTCCCTCTGCATACACTTCCTTGTTGGCTTCTATTCTAATGCTGAAAAGGAAGGGAGGGAGGGAGGGAGGGAGGGAGGAAATAGGGGAGGGAGGAGGGAGGAAGAGGAGAAATAGAGGAGGAAGGGAGGGAGGAAGGGAGGAAGGAAAAAGGAGGGAGGAAGAAAAAGGAGAAATGGAGGGAGGGAGGGAAGGAAGGGGAAATTGAGGGAGGGAAGGAGAGAGGGAAGGAAGGAAGGTAGGTAGGTAGGGAGGAAATAGGGGAGGGAGGAGGAAGGAAGAGGAGAAATAGTGAGGAAGGAAGGAAGGAAGGAAAAAGAGAGGAAGAAGAAAAAGGAGAAAGGGAGAGGGAGGCAAGGAAGGAAAGGAGGGAGGGGAAATGGAGGGAGGGAGAGAGAGAAGGAAGGAAGGGGAAATTGAGGGAGGGAAGGAAGGAAGGATGGTTCTGTGACCCCAACCTCTTTGACCTTAACTTTCTGCACAAGTGGCTTTTCTTTGGGGAAGAACACATACAATGAAGGTGTAGGACGGTTAATGGCACTGGGCACGGGTCAAGAAAGATCGCGATGCAGTAAAAACGAAACCAGAGCTTACATTTCTGAAGCAGCACTCAGGAGCTGCCTCCACTCCGCACTGCTTCTGGTAATCTGCCCAGTCAAAATCCGGATTAGAATAACCTGCAGGAAATCCCAGGAAACGAACAAAAGATGGTTTTCTCTCATTTTGTGTGGACAGCCCAACAGCCCTCCATCCTCAAGAATAACATGTATCCTAGAATGTTTACATCAGCCCATTCAAAGCCTGTCTTTCGCTAACTTGAGTTTACAGGAATTGGATGAGCTGAGCCAATGTACACAATTTAGAAGCTTTCAAACATTATCCAGCCCAGGGGGTCTTCAAACTTGGCAACTTTATGCCTCGTGGACTTCAACTCCCAGAATTCCTGAGCCAGCATGGCACCACTCTGGATAAATGGTTGCCCAATCTCTTCTTAAAAACCCCCAGTGATGGAGCACCCACAACTTCTGGAGGCAAGTCGTTCCACTGATTATACACACACACACACACACACAAACACCAAATCCAGCCCAATTCTTCGATGCCAAGACAAACCTTTGGGAGGGGTGAGAAGAACTCCATTTTTAAGGCACCACTGCACCGGCAGGATGCCCAAGGAATCGGCGTGGCAAAGCATCGAGGTGTTGCATGGTTCGGGACGGAGATCGTCAAGAGTGACTTGCACAAAATGGTGGTTGAAAACCTACAGAGAAACAACGGTCACTAAGTGAATCGTTGTAAGTCGAGGACTGCCCGTACTGTGGTTGGGCGAGAAAAGGAAAGTTCCAGAAGTTCCTCCAAGCTACTCAAGAGAAAGTTTTATGCTCAATGATAACATGGGCAAAGTATTTTGGACATAACAGAATTAGAGAACTGCCAAAGCCTTTGGGAAAGAAATTCTAAAATAACAAAAGCAGTAGTGTACAAAGAAAATCTATACAAAATGTTTTATAGATGGCATTTAACATATTGTCTAGGTTCTAACATTTAACTTACTAATATATTGGAAATGTAGACAAAAACCAGGCACTTATTACCATCTTTGGTGGACACGCCCCAAAGCCAAAAGATTCTGGTTCAGAATACACACATGGTGAGAGAAAATGACTAAAAAAACATATAGAATTTTTAGATTGTGCAGAAATGGATAGATTGACATTGAAAATGAAAGAGAAAGATGATTTAGTTTATTTTAGATCATGGGACACATTTTATCAATGACTAGAAAAATGAGGTAAAGAGAAAGGAATTTAATATATATTAGTAAGTTAAATGGTAGAACCCAGACAATATGTTGCTGATAAAATATTAAGCACTTGTGAATATATATATACTGCTCAAAAAAATAAAGGGAACACTTAAACAACACAATGTACTGTATTTAATAGTAGGATGTCTTATCTTGTGTTCCCTTTATTTTTTTGACCAGTATATATATATATATATATATATGTATATATATATACATATATATATATATATATGTAAATTTTAAATTGCTAACAAAGAATTAAGGGAGACTGATATGCATTTCAAACTTATTAGTTTTCATCAGTCAGCCATACCCTTCTGAGAGTGCAACCTGGGCTGATTGCACATTAGGCAGTTGTTTTCGCCTCTAAGCCACAGGATCTCTCTCGCTTTGTTAGCTGAGAAGCAAGGGGAGATATATGTCAAATGCTTGTTAACTATTTTTAGATTACCTTGCTAGGCCCCAAACATGGGACAAATCTTTATTTCCTGTGTCAGCCTAACCTGAAGGCCATCGACAGGCAGTAGTCACACCGGTGACAGCTCATATTTGTGTAAATTTTAAATTGCTAACAAAGAATTAAGGGAGACTGATATGCATTTCAAACTTATTAGTTTTCATCAGTCAGCCATACCCTTCTGAGAGGGCATATCAGTCTCCCTTAATGGGGCCTAGCAAGGTAATCTAAAAATAGTTAACAAGCATTTGACATATATATATATATATATATATATATATATATATATATATATATATATATATATATATATATATATATGTTTTCGTAGATTCTCGCGGGTGTCTGTATGTGTAGATCTAGAGTCTCGGGTTTCTTCCCGCGTTCCTTTCATCTTCAGAAAGTTGTGGCGACGTTTCGACGAAATCCCATCCGTCATCATCAGGCCGGAGTGTTCCTCCTGCTGCTTCCAGGAGCAATGCGTGGTCTGGCTGTTCCTTTCCTTCCAACTGCCGGTGGGGCTGTGTTCTGACTGGGTGGAGGCGTGGCTGCTTTCTGATTGGGTGGGGGTGTCCTCCGACTGGGTGGAGGCGTGGTTGTCTTCTGATTGAGTGGAGGCGTGGCTGTCTTCTGATTGGGTGGATGCGTGGTTGTCTTCTGATTGGTTGGAGGCGTGGCTGTCTTCTGATTGGGAGGGGTGTGTTCTGAATGGGTGGGGTTTTTTGTTGTGTTGTAATATCCTGAGTGTTGTGATTTGGTGTCCTGAGGAGTGGGCTGTGTAGTGGCCTCCAGAGCTTTGGTTTGGCTCCGAGTTCGAGGACCTGCTATGTATCTCTGGTATGGGTCAGTCAGGTTCGTGTGAGCGTTCTTCTGCTTGGGTGATGGCACTTTTGCTTGACTTGTTCTGTCTTCTGTGTGGGAGAGTTTTTGTTCTGGGTGTGGATGAGTCTTGCTGGGGCTGGTGGCATTTGGGGTTGTTTGTTGGTTTTTTAAATCCTTGTTTGCTGAAATTCGTTTCTCTATCAATGCTGGTTTCCAAATGGCATGTAAGCGGGAGGTGTCGTCTCGCTTGTTCATACTGTCTGGGTGTTTTTCTATTTCAATGGCTTCTCTGATTATTCTGCTATTGAGATGTTCTATTTTGGCGATTGTTTTTGTACCTTCAAAATTGATGTTGTGTCCCGTAGTGTTTATGTGTTGTACTAGTGAAGATGTGTGATCTTTCTTCTGTACTGAGTTCTTATGTTCTTCTACACGTACCTCTATTCTTCTGTTAGTCTGTCCGATGTATGTTGCTGGACAGGAGGCGCATGGGATTTGGTATATGCCCTGGTTTTCCAGTTCTATTTTGTCTTTGGGATTTCTCAGGATGGTTGATATCTTTCTGTCAGTGTTAAATGCGGTTTTGATGTTATGTTTGCGTAGTACTTTACTGATTTTGTCGGTTGTTCCTTTTATGTAGGGCAAGATGGCTCGTCCGTTGTTCTGTTCTTCTTCTTGGATGTTTTTCTGTTTCGGAGTCCCCTGCTGAATCATATTGGTGATTTTGTTTTTTTGGAACTTGTTTGCTGTCAATATGTCTGTCAGGGTGTGTAGTTCTGTTTGTATATGTGTTTCATCTGCAAGGCGTCTGGTTCTTGTTATTAGTGTTTTGGCTACTGAATTTATTTGTGCTGGGTGATGATGTGATTGCGCATTGAGGTAACGGTTGGTGTGTGTTTTCTTTCGGTAGACTGTGTGTCCTAGGGTGCCGTTTTGTTTTTTGTATATAAGTACATCCAGGAAAGGTAACTGGTTGTTTGTTTCAATCTCCATGGTGAATTTTATTTTGGGATGTAGGCTGTTCAGGTGTGTTAGGAAGTTTTCTAGCTCCTTTCTTCCATGGGGCCAGATCACGAAGGTGTCATCCACATATCTGAGCCACAGTTTTGGTTTGTTTGTAGTCTTTTCCAGAGCGTTAGTTTCAAATTCTTCCATGAAAAGGTTGGCGATAACTGGTGATAGAGGGGATCCCATTGGTGCGCCTTCTATTTGTTTGTATCTCTGGCCTCTGTGTATGAAGTATGTGTTTGATAAGCAGTGTTCTGCTAGTTCTATAATATGGTTTGGTGGTTGGTATTTGCTTCTTATTGTTGATAGAGCTTCTTGGACTGGCACCTGGGTGAATAGTGATACCACATCGAAGCTGACTAGCAAGTCTTTTTGGTCTATCTGTAGATTTTTCACTAATTCTATAAAGTGGTATGAGTTTTGGACATATGAAGCTGCCATTTCTGCTTGAGGTTGTAATTGTTTTGCTAGGTATTTAGCTAAGTTTTGTAGTGGTGAGCCTATAGAACTTACTATGGGTCTTAGTGGGATTCCATCTTTGTGTATTTTGGGGAGGCCATATAGTTTTGGGCATCTGGATGACTTCTCCCTAGGAATGATTGTTTGTTGGATTTCTTGGCTTATAGAAGTTGATTTTATCTTTTTCTTGGTGGTCTTTTCTAGATAGGTTGTGGGATCTGTATATATAGGTTTGTATGTAGTTTCTTTGAGTAAGTTGGACAGTTTCTCTTCATAGTCTGATGTGTCCATTACCACTGTAGCATTGCCTTTATCTTAGGTTTTGCAATGCTACTTGTTCTTCTTTTGTTAGGTTGCTTTTGGGTGGTTTGCTTGTGCATAGGATGTGGGTGACTTCATGTCTGACTTGGTCTGCTTCATCTGCATTGAGTTTAGTTAAGCTGGTTTCAACTCCACATATGATGGTTTCTGTGGGAATTTTCTTTGGTGCAACAGCGAAGTTGAAACCTTTTGCTAGGACGTTTGTTTCTGCTGTTGTTAGTCTTCTGTGGGAGATGTTATGCACTACTTGTTGTAGATGTTGTTGTGATGTGGTTGTTTGGTTGTTGTAGTTCTCTAATTGTTTGAGTTTCTTTGAATGTCTGTTGTTTTTATAGATGGTCTCTGTTTCTGCTCTCCAAACCGCCAGTTGTTTCACTTTGTCCCATAGTATCGGGTGAATAATGTTGCTGAGTTTGAGATGTAATGTTAGTAGGTCCTTGTTTGTTTGGTCTAATTGAAATCTTTTATTGTGGAGTTCATTTCTTAGTAATGCCATTTCTGTTCTTCTTAGAATGCGTTTGGTTGAAGTGGTATTGATGTGGAATTTCAATTTGAAACAATTTGGTCTTATATTTTGGTCTCGACATTGGCATAGGAAAGGTATGTCACTTAGTATTCTTGCTCTTCGTACTTCTGACTTTTCGTAAGTCCTGGTTAGTTGGTAGATGTCCTCCCCGTAGAGGTATGATATTTGTTTTCGTAGATTCTCGCGGGTGTCTGTATGTGTAGATCTAGAGTCTCGGGTTTCTTCCCGCGTTCCTTTCATCTTCAGAAAGTTGTGGCGACGTTTCGACGAAATCCCATCCGTCATCATCAGGCCGGAGTGTTCCTCCTGCTGCTTCCAGGAGCAATGCGTGGTCTGGCTGTTCCTTTCCTTCCAACTGCCGGTGGGGCTGTGTTCTGACTGGGTGGAGGCGTGGCTGCTTTCTGATTGGGTGGGGGTGTCCTCCGACTGGGTGGAGGCGTGGTTGTCTTCTGATTGAGTGGAGGCGTGGCTGTCTTCTGATTGGGTGGATGCGTGGTTGTCTTCTGATTGGTTGGAGGCGTGGCTGTCTTCTGATTGGGAGGGGTGTGTTCTGAATGGGTGGGGTTTTTTGTTGTGTTGTAATATCCTGAGTGTTGTGATTTGGTGTCCTGAGGAGTGGGCTGTGTAGTGGCCTCCAGAGCTTTGGTTTGGCTCCGAGTTCGAGGACCTGCTATGTATCTCTGGTATGGGTCAGTCAGGTTCGTGTGAGCGTTCTTCTGCTTGGGTGATGGCACTTTTGCTTGACTTGTTCTGTCTTCTGTGTGGGAGAGTTTTTGTTCTGGGTGTGGATGAGTCTTGCTGGGGCTGGTGGCATTTGGGGTTGTTTGTTGGTTTTTTAAATCCTTGTTTGCTGAAATTCGTTTCTCTATCAATGCTGGTTTCCAAATGGCATGTAAGCGGGAGGTGTCGTCTCGCTTGTTCATACTGTCTGGGTGTTTTTCTATTTCAATGGCTTCTCTGATTATTCTGCTATTGAGATGTTCTATTTTGGCGATTGTTTTTGTACCTTCAAAATTGATGTTGTGTCCCGTAGTGTTTATGTGTTGTACTAGTGAAGATGTGTGATCTTTCTTCTGTACTGAGTTCTTATGTTCTTCTACACGTACCTCTATTCTTCTGTTAGTCTGTCCGATGTATGTTGCTGGACAGGAGGCGCATGGGATTTGGTATATGCCCTGGTTTTCCAGTTCTATTTTGTCTTTGGGATTTCTCAGGATGGTTGATATCTTTCTGTCAGTGTTAAATGCGGTTTTGATGTTATGTTTGCGTAGTACTTTACTGATTTTGTCGGTTGTTCCTTTTATGTAGGGCAAGATGGCTCGTCCGTTGTTCTGTTCTTCTTCTTGGATGTTTTTCTGTTTCGGAGTCCCCTGCTGAATCATATTGGTGATTTTGTTTTTTTGGAACTTGTTTGCTGTCAATATGTCTGTCAGGGTGTGTAGTTCTGTTTGTATATGTGTTTCATCTGCAAGGCGTCTGGTTCTTGTTATTAGTGTTTTGGCTACTGAATTTATTTGTGCTGGGTGATGATGTGATTGCGCATTGAGGTAACGGTTGGTGTGTGTTTTCTTTCGGTAGACTGTGTGTCCTAGGGTGCCGTTTTGTTTTTTGTATATAAGTACATCCAGGAAAGGTAACTGGTTGTTTGTTTCAATCTCCATGGTGAATTTTATTTTGGGATGTAGGCTGTTCAGGTGTGTTAGGAAGTTTTCTAGCTCCTTTCTTCCATGGGGCCAGATCACGAAGGTGTCATCCACATATCTGAGCCACAGTTTTGGTTTGTTTGTAGTCTTTTCCAGAGCGTTAGTTTCAAATTCTTCCATGAAAAGGTTGGCGATAACTGGTGATAGAGGGGATCCCATTGGTGCGCCTTCTATTTGTTTGTATCTCTGGCCTCTGTGTATGAAGTATGTGTTTGATAAGCAGTGTTCTGCTAGTTCTATAATATGGTTTGGTGGTTGGTATTTGCTTCTTATTGTTGATAGAGCTTCTTGGACTGGCACCTGGGTGAATAGTGATACCACATCGAAGCTGACTAGCAAGTCTTTTTGGTCTATCTGTAGATTTTTCACTAATTCTATAAAGTGGTATGAGTTTTGGACATATGAAGCTGCCATTTCTGCTTGAGGTTGTAATTGTTTTGCTAGGTATTTAGCTAAGTTTTGTAGTGGTGAGCCTATAGAACTTACTATGGGTCTTAGTGGGATTCCATCTTTGTGTATTTTGGGGAGGCCATATAGTTTTGGGCATCTGGATGACTTCTCCCTAGGAATGATTGTTTGTTGGATTTCTTGGCTTATAGAAGTTGATTTTATCTTTTTCTTGGTGGTCTTTTCTAGATAGGTTGTGGGATCTGTATATATAGGTTTGTATGTAGTTTCTTTGAGTAAGTTGGACAGTTTCTCTTCATAGTCTGATGTGTCCATTACCACTGTAGCATTGCCTTTATCTTAGGTTTTGCAATGCTACTTGTTCTTCTTTTGTTAGGTTGCTTTTGGGTGGTTTGCTTGTGCATAGGATGTGGGTGACTTCATGTCTGACTTGGTCTGCTTCATCTGCATTGAGTTTAGTTAAGCTGGTTTCAACTCCACATATGATGGTTTCTGTGGGAATTTTCTTTGGTGCAACAGCGAAGTTGAAACCTTTTGCTAGGACGTTTGTTTCTGCTGTTGTTAGTCTTCTGTGGGAGATGTTATGCACTACTTGTTGTAGATGTTGTTGTGATGTGGTTGTTTGGTTGTTGTAGTTCTCTAATTGTTTGAGTTTCTTTGAATGTCTGTTGTTTTTATAGATGGTCTCTGTTTCTGCTCTCCAAACCGCCAGTTGTTTCACTTTGTCCCATAGTATCGGGTGAATAATGTTGCTGAGTTTGAGATGTAATGTTAGTAGGTCCTTGTTTGTTTGGTCTAATTGAAATCTTTTATTGTGGAGTTCATTTCTTAGTAATGCCATTTCTGTTCTTCTTAGAATGCGTTTGGTTGAAGTGGTATTGATGTGGAATTTCAATTTGAAACAATTTGGTCTTATATTTTGGTCTCGACATTGGCATAGGAAAGGTATGTCACTTAGTATTCTTGCTCTTCGTACTTCTGACTTTTCGTAAGTCCTGGTTAGTTGGTAGATGTCCTCCCCGTAGAGGTATGATATTTGTTTTCGTAGATTCTCGCGGGTGTCTGTATGTGTAGATCTAGAGTCTCGGGTTTCTTCCCGCGTTCCTTTCATCTTCAGAAAGTTGTGGCGACGTTTCGACGAAATCCCATCTGTCATCATCAGGCCGGAGTGTTCCTCCTGCTGCTTCCAGGAGCAATGCGTGGTCTGGCTGTTCCTTTCCTTCCAACTGCCGGTGGGGCTGTGTTCTGACTGGGTGGAGGCGTGGCTGCTTTCTGATTGGGTGGGGGTGTCCTCCGACTGGGTGGAGGCGTGGTTGTCTTCTGATTGAGTGGAGGCGTGGCTGTCTTCTGATTGGGTGGATGCGTGGTTGTCTTCTGATTGGTTGGAGGCGTGGCTGTCTTCTGATTGGGAGGGGTGTGTTCTGAATGGGTGGGGTTTTTTGTTGTGTTGTAATATCCTGAGTGTTGTGATTTGGTGTCCTGAGGAGTGGGCTGTGTAGTGGCCTCCAGAGCTTTGGTTTGGCTCCGAGTTCGAGGACCTGCTATGTATCTCTGGTATGGGTCAGTCAGGTTCGTGTGAGCGTTCTTCTGCTTGGGTGATGGCACTTTTGCTTGACTTGTTCTGTCTTCTGTGTGGGAGAGTTTTTGTTCTGGGTGTGGATGAGTCTTGCTGGGGCTGGTGGCATTTGGGGTTGTTTGTTGGTTTTTTAAATCCTTGTTTGCTGAAATTCGTTTCTCTATCAATGCTGGTTTCCAAATGGCATGTAAGCGGGAGGTGTCGTCTCGCTTGTTCATACTGTCTGGGTGTTTTTCTATTTCAATGGCTTCTCTGATTATTCTGCTATTGAGATGTTCTATTTTGGCGATTGTTTTTGTACCTTCAAAATTGATGTTGTGTCCCGTAGTGTTTATGTGTTGTACTAGTGAAGATGTGTGATCTTTCTTCTGTACTGAGTTCTTATGTTCTTCTACACGTACCTCTATTCTTCTGTTAGTCTGTCCGATGTATGTTGCTGGACAGGAGGCGCATGGGATTTGGTATATGCCCTGGTTTTCCAGTTCTATTTTGTCTTTGGGATTTCTCAGGATGGTTGATATCTTTCTGTCAGTGTTAAATGCGGTTTTGATGTTATGTTTGCGTAGTACTTTACTGATTTTGTCGGTTGTTCCTTTTATGTAGGGCAAGATGGCTCGTCCGTTGTTCTGTTCTTCTTCTTGGATGTTTTTCTGTTTCGGAGTCCCCTGCTGAATCATATTGGTGATTTTGTTTTTTTGGAACTTGTTTGCTGTCAATATGTCTGTCAGGGTGTGTAGTTCTGTTTGTATATGTGTTTCATCTGCAAGGCGTCTGGTTCTTGTTATTAGTGTTTTGGCTACTGAATTTATTTGTGCTGGGTGATGATGTGATTGCGCATTGAGGTAACGGTTGGTGTGTGTTTTCTTTCGGTAGACTGTGTGTCCTAGGGTGCCGTTTTGTTTTTTGTATATAAGTACATCCAGGAAAGGTAACTGGTTGTTTGTTTCAATCTCCATGGTGAATTTTATTTTGGGATGTAGGCTGTTCAGGTGTGTTAGGAAGTTTTCTAGCTCCTTTCTTCCATGGGGCCAGATCACGAAGGTGTCATCCACATATCTGAGCCACAGTTTTGGTTTGTTTGTAGTCTTTTCCAGAGCGTTAGTTTCAAATTCTTCCATGAAAAGGTTGGCGATAACTGGTGATAGAGGGGATCCCATTGGTGCGCCTTCTATTTGTTTGTATCTCTGGCCTCTGTGTATGAAGTATGTGTTTGATAAGCAGTGTTCTGCTAGTTCTATAATATGGTTTGGTGGTTGGTATTTGCTTCTTATTGTTGATAGAGCTTCTTGGACTGGCACCTGGGTGAATAGTGATACCACATCGAAGCTGACTAGCATGTCTTTTTGGTCTATCTGTAGATTTTTCACTAATTCTATAAAGTGGTATGAGTTTTGGACATATGAAGCTGCCATTTCTGCTTGAGGTTGTAATTGTTTTGCTAGGTATTTAGCTAAGTTTTGTAGTGGTGAGCCTATAGAACTTACTATGGGTCTTAGTGGGATTCCATCTTTGTGTATTTTGGGGAGGCCATATAGTTTTGGGCATCTGGATGACTTCTCCCTAGGAATGATTGTTTGTTGGATTTCTTGGCTTATAGAAGTTGATTTTATCTTTTTCTTGGTGGTCTTTTCTAGATAGGTTGTGGGATCTGTATATATAGGTTTGTATGTAGTTTCTTTGAGTAAGTTGGACAGTTTCTCTTCATAGTCTGATGTGTCCATTACCACTGTAGCATTGCCTTTATCTGCTGGTAGTATGATTATGCTGTTGTCTTTTCTTAGGTTTTGCAATGCTACTTGTTCTTCTTTTGTTAGGTTGCTTTTGGGTGGTTTGCTTGTGCATAGGATGTGGGTGACTTCATGTCTGACTTGGTCTGCTTCATCTGCATTGAGTTTAGTTAAGCTGGTTTCAACTCCACATATGATGGTTTCTGTGGGAATTTTCTTTGGTGCAACAGCGAAGTTGAAACCTTTTGCTAGGACGTTTGTTTCTGCTGTTGTTAGTCTTCTGTGGGAGATGTTATGCACTACTTGTTGTAGATGTTGTTGTGATGTGGTTGTTTGGTTGTTGTAGTTCTCTAATTGTTTGAGTTTCTTTGAATGTCTGTTGTTTTTATAGATGGTCTCTGTTTCTGCTCTCCAAACCGCCAGTTGTTTCACTTTGTCCCATAGTATCGGGTGAATAATGTTGCTGAGTTTGAGATGTAATGTTAGTAGGTCCTTGTTTGTTTGGTCTAATTGAAATCTTTTATTGTGGAGTTCATTTCTTAGTAATGCCATTTCTGTTCTTCTTAGAATGCGTTTGGTTGAAGTGGTATTGATGTGGAATTTCAATTTGAAACAATTTGGTCTTATATTTTGGTCTCGACATTGGCATAGGAAAGGTATGTCACTTAGTATTCTTGCTCTTCGTACTTCTGACTTTTCGTAAGTCCTGGTTAGTTGGTAGATGTCCTCCCCGTAGAGGTATGATATTTGTTTTCGTAGATTCTCGCGGGTGTCTGTATGTGTAGATCTAGAGTCTCGGGTTTCTTCCCGCGTTCCTTTCATCTTCAGAAAGTTGTGGCGACGTTTCGACGAAATCCCATCCGTCATCATCAGGCCGGAGTGTTCCTCCTGCTGCTTCCAGGAGCAATGCGTGGTCTGGCTGTTCCTTTCCTTCCAACTGCCGGTGGGGCTGTGTTCTGACTGGGTGGAGGCGTGGCTGCTTTCTGATTGGGTGGGGGTGTCCTCCGACTGGGTGGAGGCGTGGTTGTCTTCTGATTGAGTGGAGGCGTGGCTGTCTTCTGATTGGGTGGATGCGTGGTTGTCTTCTGATTGGTTGGAGGCGTGGCTGTCTTCTGATTGGGAGGGGTGTGTTCTGAATGGGTGGGGTTTTTTGTTGTGTTGTAATATCCTGAGTGTTGTGATTTGGTGTCCTGAGGAGTGGGCTGTGTAGTGGCCTCCAGAGCTTTGGTTTGGCTCCGAGTTCGAGGACCTGCTATGTATCTCTGGTATGGGTCAGTCAGGTTCGTGTGAGCGTTCTTCTGCTTGGGTGATGGCACTTTTGCTTGACTTGTTCTGTCTTCTGTGTGGGAGAGTTTTTGTTCTGGGTGTGGATGAGTCTTGCTGGGGCTGGTGGCATTTGGGGTTGTTTGTTGGTTTTTTAAATCCTTGTTTGCTGAAATTCGTTTCTCTATCAATGCTGGTTTCCAAATGGCATGTAAGCGGGAGGTGTCGTCTCGCTTGTTCATACTGTCTGGGTGTTTTTCTATTTCAATGGCTTCTCTGATTATTCTGCTATTGAGATGTTCTATTTTGGCGATTGTTTTTGTACCTTCAAAATTGATGTTGTGTCCCGTAGTGTTTATGTGTTGTACTAGTGAAGATGTGTGATCTTTCTTCTGTACTGAGTTCTTATGTTCTTCTACACGTACCTCTATTCTTCTGTTAGTCTGTCCGATGTATGTTGCTGGACAGGAGGCGCATGGGATTTGGTATATGCCCTGGTTTTCCAGTTCTATTTTGTCTTTGGGATTTCTCAGGATGGTTGATATCTTTCTGTCAGTGTTAAATGCGGTTTTGATGTTATGTTTGCGTAGTACTTTACTGATTTTGTCGGTTGTTCCTTTTATGTAGGGCAAGATGGCTCGTCCGTTGTTCTGTTCTTCTTCTTGGATGTTTTTCTGTTTCGGAGTCCCCTGCTGAATCATATTGGTGATTTTGTTTTTTTGGAACTTGTTTGCTGTCAATATGTCTGTCAGGGTGTGTAGTTCTGTTTGTATATGTGTTTCATCTGCAAGGCGTCTGGTTCTTGTTATTAGTGTTTTGGCTACTGAATTTATTTGTGCTGGGTGATGATGTGATTGCGCATTGAGGTAACGGTTGGTGTGTGTTTTCTTTCGGTAGACTGTGTGTCCTAGGGTGCCGTTTTGTTTTTTGTATATAAGTACATCCAGGAAAGGTAACTGGTTGTTTGTTTCAATCTCCATGGTGAATTTTATTTTGGGATGTAGGCTGTTCAGGTGTGTTAGGAAGTTTTCTAGCTCCTTTCTTCCATGGGGCCAGATCACGAAGGTGTCATCCACATATCTGAGCCACAGTTTTGGTTTGTTTGTAGTCTTTTCCAGAGCGTTAGTTTCAAATTCTTCCATGAAAAGGTTGGCGATAACTGGTGATAGAGGGGATCCCATTGGTGCGCCTTCTATTTGTTTGTATCTCTGGCCTCTGTGTATGAAGTATGTGTTTGATAAGCAGTGTTCTGCTAGTTCTATAATATGGTTTGGTGGTTGGTATTTGCTTCTTATTGTTGATAGAGCTTCTTGGACTGGCACCTGGGTGAATAGTGATACCACATCGAAGCTGACTAGCAAGTCTTTTTGGTCTATCTGTAGATTTTTCACTAATTCTATAAAGTGGTATGAGTTTTGGACATATGAAGCTGCCATTTCTGCTTGAGGTTGTAATTGTTTTGCTAGGTATTTAGCTAAGTTTTGTAGTGGTGAGCCTATAGAACTTACTATGGGTCTTAGTGGGATTCCATCTTTGTGTATTTTGGGGAGGCCATATAGTTTTGGGCATCTGGATGACTTCTCCCTAGGAATGATTGTTTGTTGGATTTCTTGGCTTATAGAAGTTGATTTTATCTTTTTCTTGGTGGTCTTTTCTAGATAGGTTGTGGGATCTGTATATATAGGTTTGTATGTAGTTTCTTTGAGTAAGTTGGACAGTTTCTCTTCATAGTCTGATGTGTCCATTACCACTGTAGCATTGCCTTTATCTGCTGGTAGTATGATTATGCTGTTGTCTTTTCTTAGGTTTTGCAATGCTACTTGTTCTTCTTTTGTTAGGTTGCTTTTGGGTGGTTTGCTTGTGCATAGGATGTGGGTGACTTCATGTCTGACTTGGTCTGCTTCATCTGCATTGAGTTTAGTTAAGCTGGTTTCAACTCCACATATGATGGTTTCTGTGGGAATTTTCTTTGGTGCAACAGCGAAGTTGAAACCTTTTGCTAGGACGTTTGTTTCTGCTGTTGTTAGTCTTCTGTGGGAGATGTTATGCACTACTTGTTGTAGATGTTGTTGTGATGTGGTTGTTTGGTTGTTGTAGTTCTCTAATTGTTTGAGTTTCTTTGAATGTCTGTTGTTTTTATAGATGGTCTCTGTTTCTGCTCTCCAAACCGCCAGTTGTTTCACTTTGTCCCATAGTATCGGGTGAATAATGTTGCTGAGTTTGAGATGTAATGTTAGTAGGTCCTTGTTTGTTTGGTCTAATTGAAATCTTTTATTGTGGAGTTCATTTCTTAGTAATGCCATTTCTGTTCTTCTTAGAATGCGTTTGGTTGAAGTGGTATTGATGTGGAATTTCAATTTGAAACAATTTGGTCTTATATTTTGGTCTCGACATTGGCATAGGAAAGGTATGTCACTTAGTATTCTTGCTCTTCGTACTTCTGACTTTTCGTAAGTCCTGGTTAGTTGGTAGATGTCCTCCCCGTAGAGGTATGATATTTGTTTTCGTAGATTCTCGCGGGTGTCTGTATGTGTAGATCTAGAGTCTCGGGTTTCTTCCCGCGTTCCTTTCATCTTCAGAAAGTTGTGGCGACGTTTCGACGAAATCCCATCCGTCATCATCAGGCCGGAGTGTTCCTCCTGCTGCTTCCAGGAGCAATGCGTGGTCTGGCTGTTCCTTTCCTTCCAACTGCCGGTGGGGCTGTGTTCTGACTGGGTGGAGGCGTGGCTGCTTTCTGATTGGGTGGGGGTGTCCTCCGACTGGGTGGAGGCGTGGTTGTCTTCTGATTGAGTGGAGGCGTGGCTGTCTTCTGATTGGGTGGATGCGTGGTTGTCTTCTGATTGGTTGGAGGCGTGGCTGTCTTCTGATTGGGAGGGGTGTGTTCTGAATGGGTGGGGTTTTTTGTTGTGTTGTAATATCCTGAGTGTTGTGATTTGGTGTCCTGAGGAGTGGGCTGTGTAGTGGCCTCCAGAGCTTTGGTTTGGCTCCGAGTTCGAGGACCTGCTATGTATCTCTGGTATGGGTCAGTCAGGTTCGTGTGAGCGTTCTTCTGCTTGGGTGATGGCACTTTTGCTTGACTTGTTCTGTCTTCTGTGTGGGAGAGTTTTTGTTCTGGGTGTGGATGAGTCTTGCTGGGGCTGGTGGCATTTGGGGTTGTTTGTTGGTTTTTTAAATCCTTGTTTGCTGAAATTCGTTTCTCTATCAATGCTGGTTTCCAAATGGCATGTAAGCGGGAGGTGTCGTCTCGCTTGTTCATACTGTCTGGGTGTTTTTCTATTTCAATGGCTTCTCTGATTATTCTGCTATTGAGATGTTCTATTTTGGCGATTGTTTTTGTACCTTCAAAATTGATGTTGTGTCCCGTAGTGTTTATGTGTTGTACTAGTGAAGATGTGTGATCTTTCTTCTGTACTGAGTTCTTATGTTCTTCTACACGTACCTCTATTCTTCTGTTAGTCTGTCCGATGTATGTTGCTGGACAGGAGGCGCATGGGATTTGGTATATGCCCTGGTTTTCCAGTTCTATTTTGTCTTTGGGATTTCTCAGGATGGTTGATATCTTTCTGTCAGTGTTAAATGCGGTTTTGATGTTATGTTTGCGTAGTACTTTACTGATTTTGTCGGTTGTTCCTTTTATGTAGGGCAAGATGGCTCGTCCGTTGTTCTGTTCTTCTTCTTGGATGTTTTTCTGTTTCGGAGTCCCCTGCTGAATCATATTGGTGATTTTGTTTTTTGGGAACTTGTTTGCTGTCAATATGTCTGTCAGGGTGTGTAGTTCTGTTTGTATATGTGTTTCATCTGCAAGGCGTCTGGTTCTTGTTATTAGTGTTTTGGCTACTGAATTTATTTGTGCTGGGTGATGATGTGATTGCGCATTGAGGTAACGGTTGGTGTGTGTTTTCTTTCGGTAGACTGTGTGTCCTAGGGTGCCGTTTTGTTTTTTGTATATAAGTACATCCAGGAAAGGTAACTGGTTGTTTGTTTCAATCTCCATGGTGAATTTTATTTTGGGATGTAGGCTGTTCAGGTGTGTTAGGAAGTTTTCTAGCTCCTTTCTTCCATGGGGCCAGATCACGAAGGTGTCATCCACATATCTGAGCCACAGTTTTGGTTTGTTTGTAGTCTTTTCCAGAGCGTTAGTTTCAAATTCTTCCATGAAAAGGTTGGCGATAACTGGTGATAGAGGGGATCCCATTGGTGCGCCTTCTATTTGTTTGTATCTCTGGCCTCTGTGTATGAAGTATGTGTTTGATAAGCAGTGTTCTGCTAGTTCTATAATATGGTTTGGTGGTTGGTATTTGCTTCTTATTGTTGATAGAGCTTCTTGGACTGGCACCTGGGTGAATAGTGATACCACATCGAAGCTGACTAGCAAGTCTTTTTGGTCTATCTGTAGATTTCTAGCTAACAAACCAAAACTGTGGCTCAGATATGTGGATGACACCTTCGTGATCTGGCCCCATGGAAGAAAGGAGCTAGAAAACTTCCTAACACACCTGAACAGCCTACATCCCAAAATAAAATTCACCATGGAGATTGAAACAAACAACCAGTTACCTTTCCTGGATGTACTTATATACAAAAAACAAAACGGCACCCTAGGACACACAGTCTACCGAAAGAAAACACACACCAACCGTTACCTCAATGCGCAATCACATCATCACCCAGCACAAATAAATTCAGTAGCCAAAACACTAATAACAAGAACCAGACGCCTTGCAGATGAAACACATATACAAACAGAACTACACACCCTGACAGACATATTGACAGCAAACAAGTTCCCAAAAAACAAAATCACCAATATGATTCAGCAGGGGACTCCGAAACAGAAAAACATCCAAGAAGAAGAACAGAACAACGGACGAGCCATCTTGCCCTACATAAAAGGAACAACCGACAAAATCAGTAAAGTACTACGCAAACATAACATCAAAACCGCATTTAACACTGACAGAAAGATATCAACCATCCTGAGAAATCCCAAAGACAAAATAGAACTGGAAAACCAGGGCATATACCAAATCCCATGCGCCTCCTGTCCAGCAACATACATCGGACAGACTAACAGAAGAATAGAGGTACGTGTAGAAGAACATAAGAACTCAGTACAGAAGAAAGATCACACATCTTCACTAGTACAACACATAAACACTACGGGACACAACATCAATTTTGAAGGTACAAAAACAATCGCCAAAATAGAACATCTCAATAGCAGAATAATCAGAGAAGCCATTGAAATAGAAAAACACCCAGACAGTATGAACAAGCGAGACGACACCTCCCGCTTACATGCCATTTGGAAACCAGCATTGATAGAGAAACGAATTTCAGCAAACAAGGATTTAAAAAACCAACAAACAACCCCAAATGCCACCAGCCCCAGCAAGACTCATCCACACCCAGAACAAAAACTCTCCCACACAGAAGACAGAACAAGTCAAGCAAAAGTGCCATCACCCAAGCAGAAGAACGCTCACACGAACCTGACTGACCCATACCAGAGATACATAGCAGGTCCTCGAACTCGGAGCCAAACCAAAGCTCTGGAGGCCACTACACAGCCCACTCCTCAGGACACCAAATCACAACACTCAGGATATTACAACACAACAAAAAACCCCACCCATTCAGAACACACCCCTCCCAATCAGAAGACAGCCACGCCTCCAACCAATCAGAAGACAACCACGCATCCACCCAATCAGAAGACAGCCACGCCTCCACTCAATCAGAAGACAACCACGCCTCCACCCAGTCGGAGGACACCCCCACCCAATCAGAAAGCAGCCACGCCTCCACCCAGTCAGAACACAGCCCCACCGGCAGTTGGAAGGAAAGGAACAGCCAGACCACGCATTGCTCCTGGAAGCAGCAGGAGGAACACTCCGGCCTGATGATGACGGATGGGATTTCGTCGAAACGTCGCCACAACTTTCTGAAGATGAAAGGAACGCGGGAAGAAACCCGAGACTCTAGATCTACACATACAGACACCCGCGAGAATCTACGAAAACAAATATCATAACTCTACGGGGAGGACATCTACCAACTAACCAGGACTTACGAAAAGTCAGAAGTACGAAGAGCAAGAATACTAAGTGACATACCTTTCCTATGCCAATGTCGAGACCAAAATATAAGACCAAATTGTTTCAAATTGAAATTCCACATCAATACCACTTCAACCAAACGCATTCTAAGAAGAACAGAAATGGCATTACTAAGAAATGAACTCCACAATAAAAGATTTCAATTAGACCAAACAAACAAGGACCTACTAACATTACATCTCAAACTCAGCAACATTATTCACCCGATACTATGGGACAAAGTGAAACAACTGGCGGTTTGGAGAGCAGAAACAGAGACCATCTATAAAAACAACAGACATTCAAAGAAACTCAAACAATTAGAGAACTACAACAACCAAACAACCACATCACAACAACATCTACAACAAGTAGTGCATAACATCTCCCACAGAAGACTAACAACAGCAGAAACAAACGTCCTAGCAAAAGGTTTCAACTTCGCTGTTGCACCAAAGAAAATTCCCACAGAAACCATCATATGTGGAGTTGAAACCAGCTTAACTAAACTCAATGCAGATGAAGCAGACCAAGTCAGACATGAAGTCACCCACATCCTATGCACAAGCAAACCACCCAAAAGCAACCTAACAAAAGAAGAACAAGTAGCATTGCAAAACCTAAGATAAAGGCAATGCTACAGTGGTAATGGACACATCAGACTATGAAGAGAAACTGTCCAACTTACTCAAAGAAACTACATACAAACCTATATATACAGATCCCACAACCTATCTAGAAAAGACCACCAAGAAAAAGATAAAATCAACTTCTATAAGCCAAGAAATCCAACAAACAATCATTCCTAGGGAGAAGTCATCCAGATGCCCAAAACTATATGGCCTCCCCAAAATACACAAAGATGGAATCCCACTAAGACCCATAGTAAGTTCTATAGGCTCACCACTACAAAACTTAGCTAAATACCTAGCAAAACAATTACAACCTCAAGCAGAAATGGCAGCTTCATATGTCCAAAACTCATACCACTTTATAGAATTAGTGAAAAATCTACAGATAGACCAAAAAGACTTGCTAGTCAGCTTCGATGTGGTATCACTATTCACCCAGGTGCCAGTCCAAGAAGCTCTATCAACAATAAGAAGCAAATACCAACCACCAAACCATATTATAGAACTAGCAGAACACTGCTTATCAAACACATACTTCATACACAGAGGCCAGAGATACAAACAAATAGAAGGCGCACCAATGGGATCCCCTCTATCACCAGTTATCGCCAACCTTTTCATGGAAGAATTTGAAACTAACGCTCTGGAAAAGACTACAAACAAACCAAAACTGTGGCTCAGATATGTGGATGACACCTTCGTGATCTGGCCCCATGGAAGAAAGGAGCTAGAAAACTTCCTAACACACCTGAACAGCCTACATCCCAAAATAAAATTCACCATGGAGATTGAAACAAACAACCAGTTACCTTTCCTGGATGTACTTATATACAAAAAACAAAACGGCACCCTAGGACACACAGTCTACCGAAAGAAAACACACACCAACCGTTACCTCAATGCGCAATCACATCATCACCCAGCACAAATAAATTCAGTAGCCAAAACACTAATAACAAGAACCAGACGCCTTGCAGATGAAACACATATACAAACAGAACTACACACCCTGACAGACATATTGACAGCAAACAAGTTCCAAAAAAACAAAATCACCAATATGATTCAGCAGGGGACTCCGAAACAGAAAAACATCCAAGAAGAAGAACAGAACAACGGACGAGCCATCTTGCCCTACATAAAAGGAACAACCGACAAAATCAGTAAAGTACTACGCAAACATAACATCAAAACCGCATTTAACACTGACAGAAAGATATCAACCATCCTGAGAAATCCCAAAGACAAAATAGAACTGGAAAACCAGGGCATATACCAAATCCCATGCGCCTCCTGTCCAGCAACATACATCGGACAGACTAACAGAAGAATAGAGGTACGTGTAGAAGAACATAAGAACTCAGTACAGAAGAAAGATCACACATCTTCACTAGTACAACACATAAACACTACGGGACACAACATCAATTTTGAAGGTACAAAAACAATCGCCAAAATAGAACATCTCAATAGCAGAATAATCAGAGAAGCCATTGAAATAGAAAAACACCCAGACAGTATGAACAAGCGAGACGACACCTCCCGCTTACATGCCATTTGGAAACCAGCATTGATAGAGAAACGAATTTCAGCAAACAAGGATTTAAAAAACCAACAAACAACCCCAAATGCCACCAGCCCCAGCAAGACTCATCCACACCCAGAACAAAAACTCTCCCACACAGAAGACAGAACAAGTCAAGCAAAAGTGCCATCACCCAAGCAGAAGAACGCTCACACGAACCTGACTGACCCATACCAGAGATACATAGCAGGTCCTCGAACTCGGAGCCAAACCAAAGCTCTGGAGGCCACTACACAGCCCACTCCTCAGGACACCAAATCACAACACTCAGGATATTACAACACAACAAAAAACCCCACCCATTCAGAACACACCCCTCCCAATCAGAAGACAGCCACGCCTCCAACCAATCAGAAGACAACCACGCATCCACCCAATCAGAAGACAGCCACGCCTCCACTCAATCAGAAGACAACCACGCCTCCACCCAGTCGGAGGACACCCCCACCCAATCAGAAAGCAGCCACGCCTCCACCCAGTCAGAACACAGCCCCACCGGCAGTTGGAAGGAAAGGAACAGCCAGACCACGCATTGCTCCTGGAAGCAGCAGGAGGAACACTCCGGCCTGATGATGACGGATGGGATTTCGTCGAAACGTCGCCACAACTTTCTGAAGATGAAAGGAACGCGGGAAGAAACCCGAGACTCTAGATCTACACATACAGACACCCGCGAGAATCTACAAAAACAAATATCATACCTCTACGGGGAGGACATCTACCAACTAACCAGGACTTACGAAAAGTCAGAAGTACGAAGAGCAAGAATACTAAGTGACATACCTTTCCTATGCCAATGTCGAGACCAAAATATAAGACCAAATTGTTTCAAATTGAAATTCCACATCAATACCACTTCAACCAAACGCATTCTAAGAAGAACAGAAATGGCATTACTAAGAAATGAACTCCACAATAAAAGATTTCAATTAGACCAAACAAACAAGGACCTACTAACATTACATCTCAAACTCAGCAACATTATTCACCCGATACTATGGGACAAAGTGAAACAACTGGCGGTTTGGAGAGCAGAAACAGAGACCATCTATAAAAACAACAGACATTCAAAGAAACTCAAACAATTAGAGAACTACAACAACCAAACAACCACATCACAACAACATCTACAACAAGTAGTGCATAACATCTCCCACAGAAGACTAACAACAGCAGAAACAAACGTCCTAGCAAAAGGTTTCAACTTCGCTGTTGCACCAAAGAAAATTCCCACAGAAACCATCATATGTGGAGTTGAAACCAGCTTAACTAAACTCAATGCAGATGAAGCAGACCAAGTCAGACATGAAGTCACCCACATCCTATGCACAAGCAAACCACCCAAAAGCAACCTAACAAAAGAAGAACAAGTAGCATTGCAAAACCTAAGATAAAGGCAATGCTACAGTGGTAATGGACACATCAGACTATGAAGAGAAACTGTCCAACTTACTCAAAGAAACTACATACAAACCTATATATACAGATCCCACAACCTATCTAGAAAAGACCACCAAGAAAAAGATAAAATCAACTTCTATAAGCCAAGAAATCCAACAAACAATCATTCCTAGGGAGAAGTCATCCAGATGCCCAAAACTATATGGCCTCCCCAAAATACACAAAGATGGAATCCCACTAAGACCCATAGTAAGTTCTATAGGCTCACCACTACAAAACTTAGCTAAATACCTAGCAAAACAATTACAACCTCAAGCAGAAATGGCAGCTTCATATGTCCAAAACTCATACCACTTTATAGAATTAGTGAAAAATCTACAGATAGACCAAAAAGACTTGCTAGTCAGCTTCGATGTGGTATCACTATTCACCCAGGTGCCAGTCCAAGAAGCTCTATCAACAATAAGAAGCAAATACCAACCACCAAACCATATTATAGAACTAGCAGAACACTGCTTATCAAACACATACTTCATACACAGAGGCCAGAGATACAAACAAATAGAAGGCGCACCAATGGGATCCCCTCTATCACCAGTTATCGCCAACCTTTTCATGGAAGAATTTGAAACTAACGCTCTGGAAAAGACTACAAACAAACCAAAACTGTGGCTCAGATATGTGGATGACACCTTCGTGATCTGGCCCCATGGAAGAAAGGAGCTAGAAAACTTCCTAACACACCTGAACAGCCTACATCCCAAAATAAAATTCACCATGGAGATTGAAACAAACAACCAGTTACCTTTCCTGGATGTACTTATATACAAAAAACAAAACGGCACCCTAGGACACACAGTCTACCGAAAGAAAACACACACCAACCGTTACCTCAATGCGCAATCACATCATCACCCAGCACAAATAAATTCAGTAGCCAAAACACTAATAACAAGAACCAGACGCCTTGCAGATGAAACACATATACAAACAGAACTACACACCCTGACAGACATATTGACAGCAAACAAGTTCCAAAAAAACAAAATCACCAATATGATTCAGCAGGGGACTCCGAAACAGAAAAACATCCAAGAAGAAGAACAGAACAACGGACGAGCCATCTTGCCCTACATAAAAGGAACAACCGACAAAATCAGTAAAGTACTACGCAAACATAACATCAAAACCGCATTTAACACTGACAGAAAGATATCAACCATCCTGAGAAATCCCAAAGACAAAATAGAACTGGAAAACCAGGGCATATACCAAATCCCATGCGCCTCCTGTCCAGCAACATACATCGGACAGACTAACAGAAGAATAGAGGTACGTGTAGAAGAACATAAGAACTCAGTACAGAAGAAAGATCACACATCTTCACTAGTACAACACATAAACACTACGGGACACAACATCAATTTTGAAGGTACAAAAACAATCGCCAAAATAGAACATCTCAATAGCAGAATAATCAGAGAAGCCATTGAAATAGAAAAACACCCAGACAGTATGAACAAGCGAGACGACACCTCCCGCTTACATGCCATTTGGAAACCAGCATTGATAGAGAAACGAATTTCAGCAAACAAGGATTTAAAAAACCAACAAACAACCCCAAATGCCACCAGCCCCAGCAAGACTCATCCACACCCAGAACAAAAACTCTCCCACACAGAAGACAGAACAAGTCAAGCAAAAGTGCCATCACCCAAGCAGAAGAACGCTCACACGAACCTGACTGACCCATACCAGAGATACATAGCAGGTCCTCGAACTCGGAGCCAAACCAAAGCTCTGGAGGCCACTACACAGCCCACTCCTCAGGACACCAAATCACAACACTCAGGATATTACAACACAACAAAAAACCCCACCCATTCAGAACACACCCCTCCCAATCAGAAGACAGCCACGCCTCCAACCAATCAGAAGACAACCACGCATCCACCCAATCAGAAGACAGCCATGCCTCCACTCAATCAGAAGACAACCACGCCTCCACCCAGTCGGAGGACACCCCCACCCAATCAGAAAGCAGCCACGCCTCCACCCAGTCAGAACACAGCCCCACCGGCAGTTGGAAGGAAAGGAACAGCCAGACCACGCATTGCTCCTGGAAGCAGCAGGAGGAACACTCCGGCCTGATGATGACGGATGGGATTTCGTCGAAACGTCGCCACAACTTTCTGAAGATGAAAGGAACGCGGGAAGAAACCCGAGACTCTAGATCTACACATATATATATATATATATATATATATATATATATATATATATATATATATATATATATATATATATATATATATATATATATATATATATATATATATATATATATATATATATATGTGTGTGTGTGTGTGTGTGTGTGTGTGTGTGTGTGTGTGTTTGTGTGTGTGTGTGTGTGTGTGTATGTATGTGTGTATTTCTTTTAATTCTTTGTTAGCAAAACCAAAAGATTTACACAAATATGAGCTGTCACTGCTGTGACTACTGTCTGTGGATGGCCTTGGGTTAGGCTGAAACAGGAAATAAGATTTGTCATGTATGTGTATGTATGTATATGTGTGTGTGTGTGTGTGTGTGTGTGTGTGTGTGTGTATTTCTTTTAATTCTTTGTTAGCAAAACCAAAAGATTTACACAAATATGAGCTGTCACTGCTGTGACTACTGTCTGTGGATGGCCTTGGGTTAGGCTGAAACAGGAAATAAGATTTGTCCCATGTTTGGAGCCTAGCAAGGTAATCTAAATGTTGGAGCATTCCTAGGAAACCTCAAACCCTCATGCTTTACCTCAGCTGCAAAAGAACTGATTTTAATTCTCAATTCCATTTTGGTGTCCTCACCTTGGTTATAGTAGCTGGGCAAATCGTGGCTGGTTCCCGTTGATCCACCGCTTCCAGCTTCATCCCGACTGTAAACGAGTGCTCCCTCAGATCGGCGTGATCCTGGGAAAGAGATGTTGAGAACTTTGGCCTCATGGCCAAGATGTTTGGTCCATCCTGCCAGAGATAGTCCTCGACTTACTACTACTCTGTGCATTAACGATTCACCTGTAGAGAAGGCTACCAGCATCAAATTCCTGGGTGTGCAGCTGACAAGTAGGCTGGCTTCATTAGACCAGAAGTGTCCAACCTTGGCACCTTTAAGACCTGTGAACTTCAACTCCCAGAATTCCCCAGCCAGCATGAGTTGAAGTTCACGTGTCTTAAAGGTGCCAAGGTTGGACCCCCTGTGTGTGTGAGAGAGGGGGGGGGAGAAAAAGAGAGGGAGGGAGGGAGGGAAAGAATGAGGGAGAGAGAAGGACGGAGGGAGAGAGAGGAGGGAAAGAGTGGGAGGGAGGGAAAGAGCGAGAGAGAGGGAGAGGGAGGAAAAGAGTGGGAGAGGGAAGGAGGGAGGGAAAGAGTGAGAGAGAGAGGAGGGAGAGAGAGGGAAGGAGGAAGTGGGTGGGAGAGAGGAAGAGACAGAGAGAGGGAGGGAAAGAGTGAGAGAGGGAGGGAGAAAGGGGGAGGGAGAGACAGAGAGAGGGAGGGAAAGAACGAGAGGGAGGGAGGGAGGGAAGGAGGAAGACAGAGAGAAGAAAACAAAACTTTAAGAAGGAATATCTACCATTCCCAGTGCTAAATTATCCCTGGCTAGATTCAAATCTGAAAAGCAAAGGAGGATGGCAGGGCAGCCATTTAAATGGCTCAAAGGAGAAATAATGGTTTACTACAAAGAAATCAGGGTTTTATTAAGGTTTACCTTAAAGACTTCCATGGGAAGGGAATGTTTCTCTGCCTCGGTCAGAGCTGTGGTTAGGGCTGTCCGCCATTCAGACGTGGTCTTCAGAGAAGAGATTTCTGCAGAAAAAAGCCCGGGAAATCCCGCAACCGATTAAGCTGGCTGCACACATTCAACGATCCTGCATGCGGATAACAGGCGGTCCTCGACTTACGACCACAACTGAACCCAAAATATCTGTTGCTAAGTGAGACCTTTGTTCAGTGAGTTTTGCCCCGTTTTACGACCTTGCCTGCCACAGCTCTTAAACGAACCGCTGCAGTTGTTCAGTTAGGAATACGGTTGTTAAATGAATCCGGCTTCCCCACGGACTTTGCTTTGTCAGAAGGTCGCAAAAGGGGATCCCGTGATCCCGGGACACACAATATGAGTGGGTTGCCAAGCGTCTGAATTTTGATCCCATGACCCCTGGGGATGCTGCAACGGTCACAAAGCGTGAAAAACAGTCTTAAGTCACTTTTTTTCAGTGCCGGTGTAAGTTCGGTCACTAAATGAACTACTGTAAATCGAGGACCGCCTGTATTAAATCTTTACATTTGCACTTTTCCCAAATATCTGGCTATAGCGTTTCTTTTGAACTGAACAAAGTTTGTGGAGTTTAAACTGGGCGGTGGGGTGGGGCGGCGTTCCCTGTAGCATTTTAAGCAAAACTATTTAGACATTGTCTCCTTCGCTCAGTTGATGCCGTCACTCCTCCAAGCCACGTCCAGAAAAGCACGGGGAAAGTGAAGGGGGTCATTTGATTTGAGGAAGCCTGGCTTAACTCTGCAGAGAAAGAGAAGTCAATTTAATTGTTAATGAAGACAAAAAGCTCAGACGCCTGGCACCACGTTGGCTTTCTTGCAGCAGCTCCGAAGAAGCTCCTTCGGTGAGAAAAAAAAAAACCGGGGATCCCTCAGCTGCAGCTATAATCTGGCTGGTTTCATAGCAGTGTTTCTCAATTTTTTTTTAAAAAAAGGGTGAACTACAACTCCCAGGATTCCCCAGCCAGCCAGCCTGATGTCAAAAACAGGGGAAAGGAAACTTGGCAAAGCAAAGTCACCGCATTTTAAAATCCATGTTGTAGACAGGAGGCAGCTGTCTAAAATAAGGTTAGGGCAGGGGTAGGCAACCTCGGCTCTTTTATGACTCATGGACTTCAACTCCCAGAATTCAGCTGACTCAGGAATTCTGGGAGTTGAAGTCCATGAGTCATAAAAGAGCTGAGGTTGCCTACCCCTGGGTTAGGGAAGTAAAAGCTCCCTTGAATCAAGTTTGTCTCTTCATTTTATTTTATTTTAAAATAAGACTTTATTAAGTTTCAAAAGAAGATCGATGGCCACACGAAGAGATTCATCTGTTTCTTCCAGGAAAATCATAGCCCCTCCACACATCCCACTGTTTAATCCAGCTTAGCTTTTCAAGATCTGCCAAAGACATGCAGATGTTTTTGCTGTAAATCAGGGGTCTTCCACACATGCCTGGCTGAGGAATTCTGGGAGTTGAAGTCCACAAGTCATAAAAGGCCCAGGTTTGAAGACCTCTGGTCTGGATCCAAGCCTGCAGTTCCATCAAAATGGCCAACTGAGGAATTCTGGGAGTTGAAGTCCACAAGTCATAAAAGGGCCAGGTTTGAAGACCCCTGCCTTAAATGAAGATTCCTTTGAGCTAAGTTGGCTCCTGTTGACTTTGAGACACTTCAAGTTTGTTTTCTGAGCAACAGTAGTCTTTTTTCTAGGGTGGAGTGGATTTTGTTCCGTTTTTCTGTGCGTGCTTTTTCATTTCCAATCTAGCATCCACCCAGCCTGAGATTGCCTTGGCCTCCACTCACTTCTGACCTCATTTAGCTTTTCTCAAGATGAACCAAATGACATTAACACCTTGGATGGATGGATGGATGGATGGGTAGGTGCAGGGCTTTTTTTCTCATAGAACGCTCAGAACGGAGTTCCGGCACCTTTTTTGGATGGAACCTTGTAGGGTAGGCAAGGCGGGTTGTATGACATGTGTGAGTTCCGGCACCTTTTTCTTTCACAAAAAAAGCACTGGTTAGGTGGATGGACAGACGGGTGAGTGGATGGGTGGATGCAAGATTGATGGATGTGTGGATAGATAGATGAATGGTTGGTTGGTTGGTTGGTTGGAAGGAAGGAAGGAAGGATGTAAGTAAGTATGGATGTATGGTTAGACGGATGGCTGGGTGCAAGAGATGGATATGTGGATAGATAGATGGTTGGTTGGTTAGATGGAATGGAATGGAATGGAATGGAATGGAAGGGAAGGGAAGGGAAGGGAAGGGAAGGGAAGGGAGGAAGGAAGGAAGGAAGGAAGGAAGGAAGGAAGGAAGGAAGGAAGGAAGGAAGGAAGGAAGGAAGGAAGGAAGGATCAATCAATGGAAGCATGGATGTATGGTTGGTTAGACTGGTGGGTGGGTGGGTGGATGGGTGGAAAGATGGGTGCATGCAAGATAGATGGATGTGTGGATAGATAGATGGTTGACTGGCTAGATGGATGGATGGATGGGAGTATGGATGCATGTTGGTAAGATGGATTGCTGGATGGAAGATTGGGTAGATGGATGTAGGGTTGCATGGATGGATGAATGAATGGCTGGTTAGATGGAAGGAAGGATAAATGGATGGATTTATGCATGCATGGAATCATGGATGCATATTGGTTAGGTGCATGGATAGTTGGACGGAAGGTTGGATTTATGCATGGATGGATGGAAAGATGGATGGATGGATGGATTTATACAGTACATAAGTGGATGGATGGAAGGATGGATGCATTTATGGATAGATGGATGGTCTGATTAATGCATGGATGGATTTATGCATAGATGGATGGATGGATGATTGGTTAGATGGATGGATGAATTTATGGATGGATGGAATGGACTAATTAATGAATGGATGGATTTATGCACAGATGGATGGATGGAATGGACTAATTAATGAATGGATGGATTTATTCATAGTTGGATGGATGGTTGGTTAGATGGATAGATGGATACCTGGGTAGATGACAGGTGAATGGATAGTACTTTCTAGTACCTGCAGGTGGTTCCAGCTGGTATTTATTCTCCTGACACCAGCCCACCGGTCGAAGTCTACAATCCAAGTAAAACAGCCACTGGTCGTAAGACTCTGTTTCCTCCAATCCTGCATAGCGAAGGCGCAATCTTCCGCCGACATTCTCCACCACGCTCACTACCCAGAACTGAAAGGGACTCTGGCCATCCTGTAGCTCTATTAAGGAACCCACCGTAATGAGGTCTACAGCATTTTTCCCTCGCAGAGGCTGTTTGAACAGAAGCAAAACTCCTTCTTTTAAACTTCATGGAACAACTCCTCTTAGCAAAATACTTAGAAAATCACCAAAATTTCCGTCTACCCACACTCCTAGGAAATCATTTTTCCTCTGTCCTCCATGCTACACTTGCCATCCCATTTGCCTCCTCATTTTATTCCTGTTAGGCATTAATTATAGTAAGATAGGCGGCCAATAAATTTAATAATCAATAAATTTAAAAAAAATCCTTCTAGAAAAACAAGAAACCATTTCTCCATAATCATTCATCTCCAACCTGATTTTTATATATATATATATATTTGGGTAGACCGGGTGCTTAGGAAAAAACACCAAATATATATATATATGCACTTAACTGTCTTGCTTAGCAACAAAAATTTGGGACTCAGTTGTGGCTGTAGGCCGAAGACCACCTGTAGGAGCAAATATTCCTTTCTTCATTTTCTGCCGAGTTTGAAACAGGAAGTGGCACACCTAAACAATACCGTAAACCAGGGGTCTTCAAACTTGGCCCTTTTATGACTTGTGGACTTCAACTCCCAGAATTCCTCAGCCAGCGTACCTGCCTGAAGAATTCTGGAAGTTGAAGTCCACAAGTCATAAAAGGGCCAAGTTTGAAGACCCCTGCCTTATACCATTGCAGACAAATGGCTGTCCAGCCTCTTCTTTAAAAACTCCATTGTTGGAGCACCCACAACGTCTGGAGGCAGGTTGTTCCGCTGATTAATTGTCCTAATAATCAGGAAATTTCTCTTTTGTTCTAGGTTGCTTCTCTCTTTGGTTACTTTCCATCCCTTGCTTCTTTGTCCTGCCTTCAGGTGCTTTGGAGAATAGGTTAACCTCTCTCTTCTTTATGGCAACCCCTTAAGACAAGGGTTTTCAAACTTGGCCCTTTTATGACTTGTGGACTTCAACTCCCAGAATTCCTCAGCCAGCGTGCCTGGCTGAGGAATTCTGGGAGTTGAAGTCCACAAGTTATAAAAGGGCCACGTTTGAAGACCCCTGCCATAAACACAGCAGGAGATGAGAACAGAAATTAGCCAATACCTACACCTTCTAGTAATTTTGCAGGCACCGTTCGTGAGCCCGTCAAATCACGTATGAGGAACTCCGTCCAGTCCGAGTATTTCTCTTTGATAGCTTGAAAACAGAACAGGAAGTATGCGATTACTTGGAGGACACGATAGCCTCTTTCTTCGTGTAGCTGAAGAGGCTGCATCCTAGCGGAGGAAGAGGCAACACAGCCCAGGCATTGCGTGTGAGAGAAAGAGGGCGAGGACACTCTCTCCCCAATCGTTCCCAGAGGATGTTGTAGATGCAGAGAATAACAGAGCCTTTCAGCTTGGCAAAAGTTTGCCTGTAGGGTGTGAAACAGTAAAGAATTGAGCTTGGAAGAATCGCAACGTGTGTCCTTCTTGATTTTGGGCCCATTGCTTCCTAAACAGATTCGGGGCAATGATTTCTCACCGTCTGGATTCTGCGAACCTAATATTATAGCCACAAATTGCATTTGCATTTTGAACGATACTATCGTGGTGACTCATGAAGTATTCGTTAGTTTTCAATTTATGATGTACCAGGACACCCAGAGCCTTCCTTGACTGCTAAAGTCAAGTTTCTCTTATACTGTATTATGCTAAGGCCTTCCTTCCTTCCTTCCTTCCTTCCTTCCTTCCTTCCTTCCTTCCATCCTTCCTTCCTTCCTCAACTTTTCCTTCCTTCCTTCCTTCCTTCCTTCCTTCCTTCCTTCCTTCCTTCCTTCCTTCCTTCCTCAACTTTTCCTTCCTTCCTTCCTTCCTTCCTCCCTCCCTCCCTCCCTCCCTCCCTTCTTCTCTGCTTCCCCCCCTCCCTCTCTCCTTTCCTTCCTTCTTTCCTTCCCTCCAATCCCTCCCTCCCTTTCTTCTTTCCTTCCCTCCCTTCCTTCTAATCCTCCCTTCCTTTCTTGTAGAAGATTTACTATACTGACTCTGTTTTGGCAGCTTTGTTTTTTTAACGTCTTTTACAAGGAAAGCTCACTCATCTCTGAGCCCCAATCTTTGGGGCAGTGGTGGCGAACCTATGGCACGCGGGCCAGAGGCGGCACTCAGAGCCCTCTCTGTTGGCACGCGCGCCACCGCCGCCAGCAGTAGGTCCATCAGGCCGCCACCGCCGCCCGGAGCAGGAGCCCCGCCCAGCACAAAGGAGGCAAAACGGACGACTAACAAGCTCAAGTAGAGGTGGTAGAGCAGAGGTCACCAACCATTGTCGATTGGTGGACTGGAAGAAAAGGGAGGGGGAAGCATTTTATATGCGTGCATGCGCTCACGGGGCCCCGAGCACGCACGCACGCACTGCAAATGGGGTGGAGCTAGCGCCTGCGTGATACTCACTAGCCCTGCCCCGTTCTTGTGTGGTGCGGTGCCTTGTATCTGCACCCTGCGGTGCGGCGGCGGCCGTTTTTTGCACCTTGCATCACGGTGGCCCATTTTTGCGCCTCCCTGCCCACCCACCCCCCAGGGCACCGCAGTGCTGATAAGTGGGTTTTGGGTTGCCGTTTGGGCACTCGGTCTCTAAAAGGTTCACCATCACTGCTTTGGGGTATCTTCTAAGTACCCTTCCTGGCTGCTGTCCCAAAATAGCCCTGTGAATCCAGCTTTTTCCAAAGGGATCCAATTGATTTCCTTAACCCAGATTTATTGCAAAATAAATCTCTCCATTCACCAGGGGGCGGAGGAGAAAGAGACAATTTTCATCAAATTACACAAGGCAAACA
Source organism: Vipera berus (assembly GCF_964194415.1). NCBI lineage: Eukaryota > Metazoa > Chordata > Lepidosauria > Squamata > Viperidae > Vipera > Vipera berus. The sequence continues at coordinate 86,867,676 of NC_138208.1, read as the reverse complement.
AAGCTTTCAGTAGCTGAACTCTAATAGAGGCCATAGAAAACAGAGAAAGGGACTCAGCTCAAAATGCAACACACACACACACACACACACACACACACACACACACAAATACACAGCCCAAGTCTCAAGGTTGCTTAGAGAAGTTGATAAAATTAGCTGCGTTTAAGTCCTGTAAACAAACCCTCTTAGCTGTTTCTCTTATGACTAACTTGTCTGCCACTGAAAAACCCCTGTGTTCGCACAAAATTGGTATTCATTAAATCTTCCATAAATTTCCACTCGGCATTTCAACGCACTCAAAATATTATTTAGAAATAGTTATGGGCCATTAGCTTGCTTCTTGCCGCCTGAAGCCAATTGTACATTTTCTTGCTATTATTTGCTTTGCCCACAGGTTATTTGGAGGTTGCTAGGAAACCAGAAGCATTTCTGAAAGAAAGTAAAATAAAAATGGAATTTTAAAAAGGCCCAGATGGATTGCCGAACATTTCATAAGGGAAACCAAGGCTGGTCCACACTTTGATATTATGGGGTAAAGCCACATGCTTGAAATGGGAGATGCAAGTCTAGTGAAACATAATGGGAGAAAACAAATTAAAAGACGGAAATGAGTGGGATAAGGTAGGAAAGATGTACTTTTATATTGCCTGGATAGAACACTGAGACATCTGACTTTTAAAAACTTAAAAAGTCAATAGATTCTAAATATGTCTGGCTACAATACCCAGAATTCCAAATCTCTTTATCACCAGGACTAGAAACTTAATAAATTAATAACCTTGACAATCGGGAGGCACTGCTTGACTGGCTTCCTCCTTTGTGGGTCTCCCCAGATGTAGGTAGGCAGATGTTTTTCTATAGCAGGGGTCTTCAAACTTGGCCCTTTTATGACTTGTGGACTTCAACTCCCAGAATTCCTAAGCCAACGTGCCTGGCTGAGGAATTCTGGGAGTTGAAGTCCACAAGTTATAAAAGGGCCAAGTTTGAAGATCCCTGCTTTTTTCGTTTAGGACCGGGGTCTCCAGACTTGGCAACTTTAAGACATGTGGACTTCAACTCCCAGAATTCCAAGTGCCAGCAGGTTCCTAACTTAGCAATTGGATGGCTGGATGGAGAATTCTAGGAGCCAAAATCCACAAGTCTTAAAGTTGTCTAGTTTGGAAAGCCCCGGTCCAGGAGAACCACCATCCTGGATCAAGTCACACCATCCAGATTTGAGATCCATTCATAAACGACCTCCGGCTTTTAAGATTGGAAAGAACTTTGATCAAGCTCCTTTGTCACCATGAGGTTCACCACCAACTGGCAAGGGATCTGAGAATCAAATAGCAGTTCCTCTACCACAAGGGTCTTCAAACTTGGTCCTTTTATGACTTGTGGACTCCAACTCCCAGAATTCCTCAGCCAGGCGTGCTTGGCTGAGGAAGTCTGGGAATTGAAGTCTACAAGTCATAAAAGGACCAAGTTTGAAGACCCCTGCTCTACCACTTCAGAGACACCAGCCTATTAGAACTGAAGAAGCTTCTTGAATGAGAAGTGAAACAGAATAAAGAGTCAGAAGGGACCTTAGAGATCTTCTAGTCCAACCCCCTGCTCAGGCAGGAAACCCTATACCATTTCAGACAAATGGCTGTCCAGTCTCTTCTTAAAAACTTCCAGTGTTGGAGCATTCACCCCTTCTGGAGGCAGGCTGTTCCACTGGTTAATTGTTCTAACTGTCAGGAAGTTTCTCCTTAGTTCTAGGTTGCTTGTCTCCTTGATGAGTTTCCATCCGTTAGGATTCTTGTCCTGCTTTCAGGTGCTTTGGAGAATAGCTTGACTCCCTCCTCTTTGTGGCAGCCCCTGAGATATTGGAAGACTGCTATCATGTCCCCCCTCGCCCTTCTCTTCATTACAGTGTCTCTGACTCACCGTCGGGCGGCATCAACACTTTCCTGTTCTGCGTGCACCAGCCCACCGGGTGGAGGTCCGCCGTCATCATGTCACACCAGAAGTCAGCCCGGCGGTCGTCTTCGTAACCACAATAGCGCAGCAGCAGCAGCTGGCCACACGTGGCGATAGTGGTGGCCACCCAGTAAGTGTCCACGTTGTGCTTGTTGGCCACCTCCAGTTTCATGCCAGGCTGCAAGCTGCTCTGGAGGCTGATCTCCACCTTGGGAAAGGAGACCCAGAGGTAATGTCATTTTGAGGGGGGGAGGCAACGAAGAGATGGGGAGGGTCCCAATCTCTAGTCTGGATTAAGCCAATTTCATCAAGTAAACTAGTTGCAGGGCAACACAGGTGGTCCTCGGCTTATGACCACAATAGAGCCCCAAATTTCCGTTGTTGAGCGAGACAGGTTTTTAAGTGAGTTCTGCCCTATTTTACAGCCTTGTTAAGTGAATCACTGCAGTTGCTGGATGACTAACACTGTTGTTTAGTGAAACTGGCTTCCCCCGTGGACTTTGCTTGTCAGAAAGTTGCAAAAGGGGATCATCTGACCCCGGGGACACTCTGCAACCATCATAAATACGGAGCCAGTTTGCGTGAAAAATAGTTGCGTCGGTTTTTCCCCCCTGTGCTGTTGTAACTTCGAAGCCAGATTCACTAAGCGACGGTGTTGCTAACAACAACTGCCGTGATTTGCAGTTGCTGCAGTTGTGGCAACAACTGGAAATCACTCCCGTTGTTAAGTTAGTGACACGGTCGCTAACTGCAGTTGTGCAACTGTAGCAAGAAAGGTCGTAAAACAGAGCGAAACTCCCTTGATAAAACTGTCTTGCTTAGCAATGGAAATTTGGGGCTTGTAAGTGGAGGACTACTGCACAGATGTGGATTATGTGTAAGGATGCTTACAATGAAATAAAGGTAAAGGTAAAGGTTCCCCCGCACATGTGTGCTAGTCGTTTCCAACTCTAGGGGCCGGTGCTCATCTCCATTTCAATGCTGAAGAGCCAGCGCTTGTCCGAGGACGTCTCTGTGGTCATGTGGCCGGCATGACTAGATGCCAAAGGCGCACGGAACGCTGTTACCTTCCCACCGTAGTGGTCCCTATTTTTCTACTTGCATTTTTACGTGCTTTCGAACTGCTAGGTTGGCAGAAGCTGGGACGAGTAACAGGCGCTCACTCTGTTACGCGGCACTCGGGATTCGACCCGCCAAACTGCCGACCTTCTGATCGACAAGCTCAGCGTCCTAACCCACTGAGCCACCGCGTCCCTTTTTTTACAATGAAATAGCCATCCTTTATTCAAACCACACACAGTCATACATAGAGGGGAAACTGCTGCGAGGGTAACTTCTGTTGTTGCTTTCTTTTTCCTTTCTTTCACTCTTTCGCGTGTTATAAATGCAAAATAATTAGCTCACGCTAGCCACCACTGTGTTCCCTTTACTGAATTACCACGGCTGCATCGTTTTCATCAATTCTCAAATTTCACTGTAATCGGTAACAGCAAATGAATTTGCAAACCTTTTAAAAACAAAAAACCAAAACCAAAACATAGCAAGGCTTGTCGCGGCCACGAAAACCAAAGCTGTAACCAATTTTTTTATTCTTCAAAAATACCACACGGGTCTTCTTGTTTCTGTTAGTAAGGTCTCGTTATCGTTCAAATATGTTGCCCTGTTTTATTATAGAGATTTAGCACCACCACGATCAATTCTCTGGGACGCCAGCTGGATGCCTTTCAACTGTCAGTTTGGCCGACCTAAAAGATTCCCAGGCTAAACTTTGCAAAGCATTTCCCGCTAATTTGCAGACTTAAGTTGAATGTGTGCTGCTTTTTATCTTTCTCTGCTTTCATTTCACAGCTGAGCAATTGCAGAGAAATTGGCTTCTCCCCAGCTAATTTAAGCTTTCCCCCCCCCCACGTCCTTAGCTGAGTTCCTCTGCTTTTTTCCCCATTTCGTGCTCATTTAAACTAAGATTAGAAACGCTGTACAGTTTCAAATATCAGTAGCCAGCAGCCAGTGATCAGAGATAATGGGAATTGTAGTCCACATCAGGTGGGCTCACGGATTCCTGAATTCAACAGGAATTTCTTTTAAGTCAACTAGGATTGTGCTGTTTGTCAGACATTAGACACCCACCCACCCACCCACCCCGCCCATGTCTAAATTCTCAATGAGGAGTAGAAACCTTACAGGTCTGGCAATAATATACATACGTGCTTAAATAAAGAATGTGGAGCTGCAGTAGATTCTGATTCTTCCAGGTATTCGTCCCAGTTGAAATCTTCAAGGTTGCAGCTGTCATCTGCTTTAAACAATAATGATGATGATGATGATACCACTTAGCGAAAAAAGCAAGGCTACCAATACAGATAGTTTCAACTTACAACCATGAGCCCAAAACGTCTGCTGCTAAGCAAGACAGTTGAGTTGTTAAATATTGCCCCGTTTTATGACCTGTTGAATCGTGACTCAAGACTGCTGCCGGCAATGAAATCCTTGTGGAAAAAGGAGTGGTACTTAGGAACAAGGACTTAGGAGCCTTGGCGGTGTCTGGCTTTCCTCTGCAATAAACTGTAACCTTCTTCCCAAAACAGTTGCCATGTTTATTCCCAGCTTGGATGTAACCATGATGAAGACTTTCCTTCCAACGGAAGGAAGGAAGGAAGGAAGGAAGGAAGGAAGGAAGGAGGCATGATGGTGCAGTGGTTAGAATGCGGTATTGCAGGCAAACTCTGCCCACTGCCAGGAGTTCAATCCTGACCGGCTCAAGGTTGACTCAGCCCTCCATCTTTCCAAGGTTGGTAAAATGAGGACCCAGATTGTTGGGGACAAGAGTCTGACTCTGTAAACTGCTTAGAGAGGGCTGTAAAGGACTGTGAAGCAATACATAAGTCTAAGTGCTATTGGGAAGGAAGGAAGGAGCCATGATGGTGCAGTGGTTAGAATGCGGTATTGCAGGCAAACTCTGCCCACTGTCAGGAGTTCGATCCTGACTGGCTCAAGGTTGACTCAGCCTTCCATTTTTCCGAGGTCGGTAAAATAAGGACCCAGATTGTTGGGGCAAATATGCCGACTCTGTAAACCACTTAGAGAGGGCTGTAAAGCACTATGTAAGCAGTATATAAGTCTGTTATCGCTATTGCTACTTACACAAGTATGACTGAAGATTATTAGCACTATAATGTTTAGAGAACTGAAACCTTTGAAGATAAAGAAGAAAAATATGTTTGTATCACTATTACCGTATTTTCCGGCGTATAAGACGACTGGGCGTATAAGACGACCCCCGACTTTTGAGAGGATTTTCAAGATTTTTCGTCTTATACGCCAGAAAATACTTACATGCCAGTTGCCAAGTGTCTGACACGAGCCCGATTCAGACCCGTCTGATGCAGATGGTGCAAAGCCCTGCCGGTTTCCGCCCGACGCCGGACGGCTCCACCGGTGCCGCCTTGAGAGGGAAGGGCGTGAGGCGCCTGCCACGGCTCCCTGAGGACTCCTTAGCAGTCGGGGAGCGCGCGTGTGTGCAGGATTGCCCTGCCGGCTCCCGCCTGACGCCGGACGGCTCCGCCGGTGCCGCCTCGAGAGGAAAGGGCGTGAGGCGCCTGCCACGACTCCCCGAGGACTCCTTAGCAGCCGGGGAGCACGCGTGTGCGTAGGACTGCCCTGCCGGCTCCTGCCCGACGCTGGACGGCTGCGCCGGTGCCGCCTCAAGAAGGAAGGGCGTGAGGTGCCTGCCACAGCTCCCTGAGCAATCCTTAGCAGTCGGGGAGCGCGCGTGTGTGCAGGATTGCCCTGCCGGCTCCCGCCTGACGCCGGACGGCTCCGCCGGTGCCGCCTCAAGAGGAAAGGGCGTGAGGCGCCTGCCACGACTCCCCGAGGACTCCTTAGCAGCCGGGGAGCACGCGCGTGCGCAGGACTGCTCTGCCGGCTCCCGCCTGACGCCAGCCTGCCCTGCTTCCTCCACAGTGAGAGGGGAGGGCGTGCCTTCCCGGGCTCGTCGACTTGCAGCCACGCCAGAGCCGAAAGGGGCTTTTCCTTCCACCCACTCTTTGGAATAAACGCAAGAGCTCCCGGGGTCTGGCGTTTGCAAGAGGGAGGGGAAGGGGCTTAGAGGCTCGGGGGTGGGAAGGGAGAGTCACGTTGGAGGGGGGACTGGACTAAGGAGGCTTGAAGTTGCTTTGCTCGATTGATTTATGTACTATTTTCTGGCGTATAAGACGACTGGGCATATAAGACGACCCCCCAACTTTTGAGAAGATTTTCATGGGTTAAAAAGTCGTCTTATACGCCGGAAAATACGGTAAATGCTCACAAGAATTTAGTCCCCTGAATTGCCACACTTGAAGGTGTTTATATCTGCTGCACAGTGTGCCAGTAGTAATAAATTATTAGATCTGGTTGAGCGGATCTGAAGCCCTTGCAGACATAGGCAATATCTATACCTGTGTTACTCAACATTGGCAACTTTAAGATTTGTGGACTTCAACTCCCAGAATTCCTCAGCCAGCCATGCTGGGTGGGGAATTCTGGGAGCTGAAGTCCACACATCCTAAAGTTAGCAGGGTTGAGAAACAGCATATTAGGTGCAGACATGCATTCAATATCACCTGTAACTGGTCTTTTCCCCCCCTTCTTCTTCAGCTCTGCATCTCATCCAAGAAAGGTTTGGATAAACTAAAAGATCTGAAAACAGAAGAACTAACCAAACACTTTCTCTTCATCTTTGGAAACCCAAAAGCAAAGTAATCAACTCAGCTTTGTGCAACATCCTTCGCTAAGCCTTTAAAATCCATGCTACTTGTGCACTGCAGGAAAACATTGATCATCACAGGAAAACATCGATCATCACGGCGCCTCAAAGATGAACAAAGGTTGTGGAGACAAAGTGCCCGAAGCAACAACTTCCTCAGACAGGTTTATACAGTAAAAGCTACTGCAAGAACCCTTTCTGTGCCTCTTATTATTTTATAGGATTAAAAAAGCACCATTTGGAAACAGGTAAGCGTTTAAAAGGGCGTCTCAAGTGAGAGTTAAACAACCATGTCCATTTCCAACCAGATAATGGTATATAAATAGACAAAGATGGAGTTTCATGCTGTCCCTTTCTCAAAGACAGTGTGGAATTGTTTTTTTTAAAAGATGCAAGAGTTCCAGGATGGAATAAAAATCCCTTCTCACTTCCTTTTTCTTGGCTCCTTTACCTGTTCCAGAACTGCCGAATTACCTAGCAAGTATCTCTTGTCAGGCTATAAACCTCAACCCACAATAGTTAGATTCCCACAACCTAGTAATGGAAACTCATCAAGGAGAGAAGCAACCTAGAACTAAGAAGAAATTTCCTGACAGTTAGAACAATTAACCTGTGGAACAATTTGCCACCAGAAGTTGTGGGTGCTCCAACACAGCCTCATGTAGATCGCCTTGCAGTAGTCAAAGATGTCAACCCGTTGCAATGTTGATAAGAAAATATATTTTTTTAAAAAGCACCTGAATGAAAAGGTTCCATGTTGCCGTTAGCTGGGCTGGGATGCTTTTCCAAAGGAAGGTGATGTGAATCTTCCATCTTAAGGACCGGAGACTTCCCCGTCTCCATCACTCAGGCCAAAGTGGTTTTGTTGTTCATTCCAGGGCACGGCATTCCTACAGAAATAAAGACGAGAGCCTTAAGAAACTTTTCCCATTGTAAAATCTTTTCCCTTTGTTCTCTCCTTCATGGATCCAAAACTTTGGACTGGATACTCTAACCTAAAATCAATTTTTTCAACTTAAAAATGCGTAGACTTCATCTCCCAGAATTCCCCAGCCAGCCAATGCTGCAAACGCGCTGCAAACAATATTGTCCAACTTGAATCACTTCTTAGTGGGCAGACTGCTATAGTTGCTGGATCAGGAATTCTGGGAGTTGAAGTCCAGGAATCATAAAAGAGCCAAGGTTCCCCACCACTGCTCTATACCAGGGGTAGGCAACCTTGGCTCTTTTAGGACTCGTGGACTTCAACTCCCAGAATTCCTGAGCCGGCATAGCTCAGCTTGGAAACCTCTCCCTTTTCCCTCAGCGTGGCTGGCTCAGGAATTCTGGGAGTTGAAGTCCACGAGTCATAAAGCGGCCTAGGCCTAGGCCAGGGGTAGGCAACCTTGGCTCTTTTATGACTCGTGGACTTCAACTCCCAGAATTCCTGAGCCAGCATGGCTCAGCTTGGAAACCTCTCCCTTTTCCCTCAGCGTGTCTGGCTCAGGAATTCTGGGAGTTGAAGTCCACGAGTCATAAAGCGGCCTAGGCCTAGGTCAGGAGTAGGCAACCTTGGCTCTTTTATGACTCGTCGACTTCAACTCCCAGAATTCCTGAGCCAGCATAGCTCAGCTTGGAAACCTCTCCCTTTTCCCTCAGCGCGGCTGGCTCAGGAATTCTGGGAGTTGAAGTCCACCAGTTATAAAAGAGCCAAGGTTGCCTATCCCTGCTCTATACCAACAAAACTGAATCTCAAAGGATCCCTCTGTTAAAAGTACAGGCAGTCCTGGCCTTACCACCAGAATGGAGCCCCAAATTTATTTCCCTAGATAAGAAATTTGTTAAGTGAGCTTTGCCCCATTTTTACAACTTTTCTTGTCACATTTGTTAACTGAATCACAGCAGTTGTTAAATTAGTAACAGTTGTTAAGTGAAACTGGTTTCCCCATTGACTCTGCGTGTCAGAAGGTTGCTTCTACTACTACTACTAAATAATACTAATACTAATAATAATTGCAGCTTCCTGCAATAACTCCAGCAAAGCTACAAAAAACTGCGCTACTTGGAACATCTTACATTTTAAGGAGATACCTGGTTGATACCTAGGATGCCGGCAGCAGCCCGTGTCAACCATTAGTGCCAGTCAATTTGAGTGTTCAGTTGACTGAGTTTCATGTTTTATGAATAAAAGAATAATAATAATAATAATAATGATGATGATGATGATGATGATGATGATGATGATGATGTTGGAAGGGACCTTGGAGGTCATCTAGTCCAACCCTCTGCTCAGACAGGAGACCTTATACCATTTCAGACAAATGGCTGTCTAGTCTTTTCTTAAAAAGCTCCAGTGATGGAGCATCCACAACTTCTGGAGGCAGGTTGTTCCACTGGTTAATTGTTCTCACTGTCAGGAAATTTCTCCTTAGTTCTAGGTTGCTCCTCTCTTTGGTTAGTTCCCATCCATTGCTTCTCGTCCTGCCTTCAGGCACTTTGGAGAATAATTGATCCCCCCTTCTTTGTGGCAGCCCCTCAAATACTGGAAGACTGCTATCATGTCACCCCTAGTCCTTCTCTTCGTTAGACAATCATATCTAGTTCCCTTAATTGTTGATCACGACGGTATTAAGAGAATAACAGAGTTGGAAAGGACATTGGAGGTCATCTAGTCCAACCCCCTGCTCAGGCAGGAAACCCTATATACCATTTCAGACAAATGGCTGTCCAGTCTCTTCTTAAAAACTTCCAGTGTTGGAGCATTCACAGCTTCTGGAGGCAGGTTGTTCCACTGGTTAATTGTTCTGTCAGGAAGTTTCTCCTTAGTTCTAGGTTGCTTCTCTCCTTGACTACCGGTAGTTTCCATCCGTTGCTTCTTGTCCTGCCTTGGGGCACTTTGGAGAGTAGCTTGACTCCCTCTTCTTTGGGGCAGCCCCTGAGATACTGGAACACTGCTATCCTGTTACCCCTCATCCTTCTCTTCATCAAACTAGACATCCCCAGTTCCAGCAACCGTTCTTGATATATTTTAGCCTCCAATCCCCTAATAATCTTTCTTGCAAAAGGGTTGCAAAAGGGGATCACATAACCCCGGGACACTGCAACCGTCATAAATGTGAATCAGTTGTCAAGCATCTGAATAGAAACCATGTGCCCTGGGGATGCTGTGATGGTCCTAAGCGTGCAAAAAATGGTGATAAGTCACTTTTTTCTGTGCCATTGTAACTTTGAATGATCACTAAATGAACTGTTGTGGTGAGGCCGGAATAATCTTGAACTGGCCACACTCAAAGCTATAGAAATGATGGTAGATTTTTAGGAGAAACCCTCCTATCCTACCACCTCTTACAATACTAGACAACACAATACCAACAGTAGAGACCTCCAAGTTTCTAGTTTCTATAATACCTCAAGACTTAAAATGGACACCTAACATCAAAAATGTCATCAAAAAAGCACAACAGAGGATGTTCTTCCTGCGCCAACTCAGACTGCCCCAGGAGCTGCTGATACAGTTCACAAAGGGATAATTGAGTCTTATCACCTGCACCTCTGTAACTGTCTGATTTGGCACTGCAATCAAACAAGACAGACACTGACTTCAACAGATAGTTAAAATTGCAGAGTTAAAAAGATGTTGAGACTCTAGAAAGAGGGCAGAGAAGAGCAACAAAGATGATCAGGGAACTGGAGGCTAAAACATATAAAGAACGGTTGCTGGAATTGGGCATGTCTAGTTTAATGAAGAGAAGGACGAGGGGGGACATGATAGCAGTCTTCCAATATCTCAGGGGCTGCCCCAAAGAAGAGGCAGTCAAGCTATTCTCCAAAGCACCCGAAGGCAGGACAAGAAGCAACGGATGGAAACTCACCAAGGAGAGAAGCAACCTAGAACTAAGGAGAAACTTCCTGACAGTGAGAACAATTAACCAGTGGAACAACCTGCCTCCAGAAGCTGTGAATGCTCCAACACTGGAAGTTTTTAAGAAGAGACTAGACAGCCGTTTGTCTGAAATGGTATAAGGTCTCCTGTCTGAGCAGGGGGTTGGACTTGATGACCTCCAAGGTCCCTTCCCACTTTTTCATTGTTGTTGTTATTGTTATGTGCAGAAACAAAAAAACAATTGCTACCAGCCTGCCTTCCATTAAGGACCTGTATACTGCACCAGCCAGAAAGCAGGCTGTGAAAATATCTACAGACCCCTCAGATCCTGGACATAAATTATTTCAACTTCTACCCTCAAAACGACACTATAGGACCGTGGTAGCGAACCTATGACACACGTGCCACAGGTGGCACACAGAGCCCTCTCTGTGGGCACGCACGCTATCGCCCCAGTCCTAAGCCTTCAGCTGGGTTTTATAAAGTCTTTTCGTTTTAGGCCTCCGCCGCCGTGGGCAAAAAAAAAAGGTTCAATCAATCAATCAATTTCAACTTCTCACGGGAAAAAAAAAGATCTCACGAAGTTGGAATTGAATGATTGAATTTTTTAGTCCCACCAACTCTACTGTTACCACCACAGCCACGCCCACCCAATGGGCCACACCCACCCAATGGGCCATGCCCACCCAATGGGCCACGCCCACCAGGCACCCGACGGTACATAAGTAGGTTTCGAGTTGCAGTTTGGGTGCTCGGTTTCTAAAAGGCTCGCCATCACTTCTATAGGGCATTTCACACCAAAACAACTAGACACAAGGACAGTTCCCCCCCACCCCCCAATGCCATCACTCTGCTAAACAACTAATTCCCATAACACTGTCAAAACAGCTAGTAAGGTTGCATTACTTTTAATCTTCTCATCTCCCCTATTACCTATCTCCTTCTCTTCTTATGACTGGAACTTCGTTGCTTGTATCTTACGATTGATATGAATCGTTTTATTTAATACGCCAGCGTGATTTGTGTTGTTTGCTTGTTTTGGTATTCTGTGACTATCTCTAAGCGTCGTATCATCATGATTTATGATGAATGTATTTTTACGATGACGATGGTTGTGATTTATCACTTGTTGCGTGTGCGTATGCTGAGAGCTTATGCGCCGGAGACGAATTCCTTGTGTGTCCAATCAAAGAGTCCTATTCTAGGTGCAGGGACACAACAGTAGATACAACTCGTTTGCTTTGACTTGGAAAAATCTGACCCTGGTTTAAGAATCGACTTTCAATTTAAGGAGTTGATTCTTTAAAAGAGGCTTCGGAGGAAATTAGCCGGTTCTAAAGTGCTCTGCTGGCACCGGTTCCTTGGAAGCGTTTTCAAAGCCTGCACACAGCTGTAATGCACAAACACAGGCGTGCGCACGCACACACGTGCAAAGCAATACCTTCACAGAGTTCGTAAATGGGGGGGGGCAACAGGAGAGAGAAAATGTAAGGTGGACCTAAGACAGGGGTAGGCAACCTTGGCTCTTTTATGACTCATGGACTTCTGGGAATTCTGGGAGTTGAAGTCCATGAGGCTCAGGAATTCTGGGAGTTGAAGTCCATGAGTCATAAAAGAGCCGAGGTTGCCTACCCCTGACTTAAGAATTCAACTGAAACAATCTCGACTTACGACAGACCGTTTAGTGACTGTTCCAAGTTAACAGCGGCGCCGAAAAAGGTGACCTGTGACCCGCTTTTCAGAGTTAGGATCTTTGCAGCATCCCCGTGATCACGTGATCAAAATTTCAGGTGGCTTGGTAATTGGTTCACGTGTATGATGGCGGCTGCGTCTCGAGGTCACCTTCAGACAAGCCAAGTCAACGGGGGGAAGCGAGGGTTATTCAACAGCCGAGTTGCTAACTTACAAACTGCAGTGATCCCCTTAACAGCTGAGGCAAGAAAAGTCATAAAAATGGGGCAAAATTCCCTTAACAATGGTCACACTTAACAACAGATATTTTGGTTGTAAATCGAGGACAACCATTTTTTTTTTTAGCAAAGCAGATTAGGTAGCAGCTAGATCAGGGGTGGGCAATTACGGCTGGCTCAATTTCAAGATATGTGGACTTCAACTCCCAGACTTCAATTCCCCATGCTGGCTGGGGAATTCTGGGAGTTGAAGTCCACAGGTTGGAAAGTTGCCATATATGCCTATCCCTGATTTAAAGCATAAACCTTGCATAAAGTCTTGCAAAACAACAACAACCCTGATGTCTAGAAATCTTGGAATTAAGTTAAATTTTAAAAGCCAGGTGGGTAGGCTAAAGTGGGTTTACAGACAGTCCTTGACTTACGACCACAACTGAGCGGAAAATTTCTGCTTGCTAAGTGAGATAGTTAAGTGAATTTTGCTCCGTTTTACAACTGTTCTTCCCCTAATTAAGTGAATCACTGCAGTTGTTCATTTAGTAACATGGTTCTTAAATATCTGGCTCTCCCCCATTGACTTTGCTTATCTGAATGTCGCAAAAGGGGATCACGTGACCGTGGGACACTGCGACCGTCATAAATGGGAACCAATTGCTAAATGTCTGAATTTTGATCATGTGACCGTGGGGATGTTGGCTGACTCAGGGAGGGAACTGGCCGACTCGGAAGGAAGGAAGGAAGGAAGGAAGGAAGGAAGGAAGGAAGGAAGGAAGGAAGGAAGGAAGGACCCTGGTGGTGCAGTGGTTAGAATGCAATATTGCAGGCTAACTCTGCCCACAGCCAGGAGTTTGATCCTGACTGGCTCAAGGTGAACTCAGCCTTCCATCCTTCCGAGGTCGGTAAAATAAGGACCCAGACTGTTGGGGGGCAATAGGCTGAGTCTGTAAACTGCTTAGAGGGCTGTAAAGGCACTGTGAGGTGGTATATAAGTCTATGTGCTATTGCTCTACCTACCTACCTACCCATCCACCCACCCACCCACCCATCCCTAGAGCTCAGTGGCTAGAATCCTGTATTGCAGGCAAACTCTGCCCACTGCCAGGAGTTCGATTCTCACCAGCTCAGTTGACTCAGCCTTCCATCCTTCGGAGGTGTGTAAAATGAGGAGCCAAATCTTTTAACATGTACTGCCCTGTTCACCGCCCTGAGTCCTTCGGGAGAAGGGCGGTATACAAATAAAATTAATTAATAAATAAATAATAAATAATAAATGGTTGAGGGCAAATCTGCTGACTGTGCACGGCTTAGAGAGGGTTGTAAAGCACTGTGAAGCGGTATAGAGCAGACATGTCAAACACAAGGCCCGGGGGGGGGGGGCTGGATCCGGCCCACAAAGTGGTTTCATGCGGCCCGTGAAGCCATCCTGGAAACAGTGAGGGAACGGCCCCCACTGCCTTGGCCCTGGCCCAGAGACCCTCCTTCTGCCAGAGACCCTCAGATCTGTCCCACTCCTGCCCAGGCCCCCATAGGCACCCTTGATGCGAATGATGTAGAGCTGGCCATGCCCACCCAGTAGGCCAGGGGTCTTCAAACTTGGCCCTTTTATGACTTGTGGACTTCAACTCCCAGAATTCCTCAGCCAGCGTGCCTGGCTGAGGAATTCTGGGAGTTGAAGTCCACAAGTCATAAATGGGCCAAGTTTGAAGACCCCTGCAGTAGGCCAATGCTTTTCAACCTTGGCCACTTTAAGATGGGTGGACTCCAACTCCCAGAATTCCCCAGCCAGCAACGCTGGCTGGGGAATTCTGGGAGTTGAAGTCCACCCATCTTAAAGTGGCCAAGGTTGAAAAACACTGCAGTAGGCCATACACACTTTAGCCACGCCCACCCAGTAGGCCACACCCACCCAGGCCACACCCACCCAGTCCCCTGAGGGCAACCGCAATTCTGATGTGGCCCTCAATGAAATTGAGTTTGACACCCCTGTATTAGAGGTCTAAGGGCTATTGCTATTTTAGCCTAGATTAGCACATTGTGAACCGCCCAGTGTGTCCCCCTCCACACACACACACAAACCTAATACAGGTCTCCAATGCTTTCCGGCTAATTTCTCTCTAAGCTACTTGAAATCTGAGAAAGATTCCCCACTCAACATTTGCTTGCCAAACGACCACACACCCACACATACACAAACCTGCCTGCTTTTTCCAACCACACGTCCCCCGTGCCCGCTTCTCACCTTCCGCCTCCTTTTGCAACAGAGAGGATCGTCTGCGTAACGAGCTGGCGGAGACGCGCGCAATTCAAAACCTCCGCTGGCTTCTCCCGTCCTTGGGAAGCCCGCCTTGCTCCGCTCTACGGAGGCCCAATCCCGGGAGAAAACCGAACCAGCCTCGCCGAGAAAAGCTTGGATTCAGACGTGCGCAGGAACCGGAGACCCAACAGGGTCCGCCCGAAGGAGATTTCTCTCCCCCCCCGTCGGAATGCGGAGGCGGAATTGCGCAACCAAATGACGCCGCGCCCACCCCCATTTGTTTCGCTGTCACGTCTGGAATTATACCGCCCCGTGTACAACCCGGGTTGCCAACACGCCAAATCTTTATTCGCCTTGCAAGCTCCCAGCCTGTACGCCAAGCCTGCTGGGCGATTTAATTGTGCAGACTCGGGAAATGCGTCGATCATGCGGGTTAGACGGGTCGTGTGAACACAGACCCGTAATTAACAGCCACCCACCCACTCACCCACCCACCCTCGCCTCCGCATTCTGTCGGCATTAAGCGATCTCTTTGCACCTGCGCGCGGTCGCATTTTTCTACGGATGCGCGCAGGAGACCCCCCCCCCTCCCCGTTTCAAACACGTCGGAATGTACTTCCAAGAAACAGAGCGACCTGTCTTAAAGTTGTCAAGGTTGCAGACCCCTGTCTTAGCCAACGTTAAAGTCTCCTTCGTTGGACTTTGCGATCGAAGCGCTTTTTCGGGGTGTTTTACGTCCTTTCAACGCGGTCTGCAACTAAGGGATTTCTACGTGGTGCTCACTCCAAATATTACCGTGATCAGAGCCGACTCTGTTTTCCCTTCAGAGTTAGTAGATGTCGGCGGCGGACTTCAACAACCTGGTTTTACTTGAAAGTAAAGTCCCAATCGAAGAAGTACTACGTAATCCCAGATCAAGGGGCCCGGAAATGGTCCATTTTATTTATTAATAAACCCACCCAAATCCTGTGAAGCAATGAGACTTCGCCTGGATTCACACAACCCCATGAGCCTCTGAATGAAGCCCAATTGCATGGGTTAAGACACCCCGCCCACGTGTTTAGCGGGCGTCTTCTGTGTACCGTCCAGAGTAACAGCACTGAGACGATGCATTTCGAGTCTTCAGAATGTTTAGGATGTTAGACACGGGAAGCGAAGAGGCACCGAGTGTTGAAATCTTGGAGTCTGCTCGAGACCATGGTTGAAACAGAAAAGCCGGCAGGCTCGCAATTTAAGGCTTCAGTCCTGTCCCGATTGCTTGTTCACACGAGACGTTTAAACCCGCCTTAACCAAAAGACACATTCCTGCAGCTCCTAAGAAACGCCTTGACAAATTGGCTGTACTGACATCATACGCCAATCCAAAAGTTTTCCCAGCACGGTCAGCTCACTTCCAAATCAGTCTAGTTAGTGGGTCGTGTGAACTCAACCCCGCTGCTGCTTCTTCTGGGGAAAAAAAACCTGCAGTCGCTTAAGAACAAGGGGAAAGGATATGTTATGGACGAGTAAACTGCATCTTTCACCGAAGCGCGGTTACCCCTTTGCCCCCAGAACGTGTGAGCGAGTTTCAGGATGGAAATCAGAAGGATCCGCCCCTTTAAGAAAGCAGGGCGAAATTTCAAGTGTTTTAGGATCGCAACCTGCGACTTCCCAGGACACGGTCCCGATCCTCGCTCTTGTGGACTCAGCAGAAATTGAATTGAGTCGGGGAGATGTTCCTGATCTCTCCATCTTTCTTCTCCTTTTAAAAAGAAGAACGCGCTTATTTTCCATTTCTGAACCCGCCATGTTGAAATAAAGCCTATTTCCATGCAGGGCGTAGAATTAATGAAAACGGTGGATGAGTCTCTTGGAGTTAGTTCTGCAAGTTGGGGGAGTGGGGGGGGTGAGAAATGCGTTTGTGCACGTGTACGTGCCGCGTTCACACGTTTCTCCTGCTTACAGAATTGACCGTTTTCTGGGTTCGCAGACACTTAGCAGCTCACAAAACCGGCAGGGATGACCGCGAACCTAATTAGCCCCCCCCAAATGTTAAAACTCGAATTAAGAACTAATGAAGATTAATTATAGCGCGTTGGGCGAACGCAGCCAAGGGGCTTTCATTTCCCCGGTGAAGAGAGTCGTGGGGACGAGTCATTTCTAGCCAGCATCACACCCCGTTTTACAAGGCACACCCTCCTCCCAAATTGATTTCTCTCCCCCCCCCCACAAAAAAAGAAACCTCATCCAAGCACCGTTGCTGCCCGGCGTTCCCGACACCGTCCCTGGGAGCCAAGGATGATGGGGACTGTAATTCAACACGCCTGGAAAGGAGGCGGGTCTGGGGGTGGGGGGAATCAGCTGTCAATCCCACCTGTCAAGTCGGAAGAGATTCCCCCTCCCCGCCCAAAAAAGCGCATCTTCAAACATACACTATCGAAAAAACAGGATGGTCATCCAAAGCATTGGACAACCGTTCGTCTGAACCGGTATAGGGTTTCCTGCCTGAGCAGGGGGGGTCGGACTAGAAGACCTCCAAGGTGCCCTTCCAACTCTTTTATCATTTTAAAACCCAGAGATGCGCGGCACGGCAGAGGCGATCCTATACTGTCTCCGATTAGGAGGGGCTGCAGACTTCCTCCTCCTCCTCCTCCCCGGGAACTAAAGCTAGCCAAATCCGCGCAGCATTTCCCCCGCAGTCTCCAGAGTCAGGATCTTAGGCGTGGACTTAACACGCGCCGTCTCTGGATCGGGCCTAATTCAGAGCTGCCACCCACCTCCTAAAAGGAGGCTGCGGGTCCCCCGACAACCGGGGCGCCCCTCCTCCTCCGCCCCCCACCCCCCCACCCCGAGCAGGGAGCCTTGCGGAGGAGCACAGGGGCGCCGGCGCTTCTCCTGCGCAAACGGGGGGGGCGGCTGGGGTTAGGGTTGTTTTTTATTTTAGGGGAACCCCGAGCCCCAAACCTCCTCCTGGAAGGCAGGCGGACCCCGGAGCTCCGCTTGGCTCCGACTTGAGACGGCGAAGCGCCGGGAGAGGCGCGCCAGATCTCCCCTTGCCTTCGCCTGTAACTCGGCTATTAATAAATCTGCCAAAAAGGGAATCGTGGAAAAGAGAGAGAGAGAGAGAGAGAGGGAGGGAGGGAGGGAGGGGGAGAGAGAGAGAGAGAGAGAGAGAGAGAGAGAGAGAGAGAGAGAGAGAGAGAGAGAGAGAGAGAGAGAGAGAGAGAGAGAGAGAGAGAGAGAGAGAGAGAGAGAGAGAGAGAGAGAGAGAGAGAGAGAGAGAGAGAGAGAGAAGCCCAGCCCAGCCAGCCAGGCATCTTTTTCCACCCGAGATCCTCGCGTCCTCCGTGGCATCGGCTTTCGTCGCGAGCCGAGCCGAGCCGGGCTTTACCTGCGCCAAGTTGCGATCCCCGCTTCTCGCTCTCCGGCGGGGACCAAACGGCGGAGCCGCCGCGCACTCGCCTCCCGTCCCCTTCCACTTCGACACCCTTATTCCAATATGGCATCCGCGCACTGCGCATGTGTGTGTGAGTGTGTATGAGTGTGAGTGTGTGTGTGTGTGAGAGAGAGACCCTGGCCGGGCTCCAGGCTGGGCTCACTCTCTGCGAGTGTGTGTGTCTGTGTGCGTGTGCGCGCGTGTGTGTGTGTGAGTGAGTGGGAGCGCGCGTGCCTCCTCTTGCAGCCCTTTGCCAAAATTTGCTGCTTTGCACGGAAGTTAAACCTCTTTCCACCCACCCACCCCCGCCCGCCCACTCCCGCGCACCACCAGCTCCCCGGTGCGAGGTTGCAAGCCTTAAGAGTTGCGCCTTCGCCCGGATCTCCCGCGGAGGTCTGGCGGGTGGATCGGTATAAATGGACTCCAGAAGATGGTAGAGGACAGGAATGTCTGAAGGAAGTTGTCCATGGGGTCTCGATGGGTCAGACACGACTTCACAACTAACAACAACAAATAAATGCAATAGAATAGGGCTAGGGCTAGGGCTTGGAGTAGAGTAGATTAGATTAGAGCAGAATAGAATAGAATAGAATAGAATAGAATAGAATAGAATAGAATAGAATAGAATAGAATAGAATAGAATAGAATAGAATAGAATAGAATAGAATAGAATATGGAATAGAGTAGAGTAGAGTAGAGTAGAGTAGAATAGAATAGAATAGAATAGAATAGAATAGAATAGAATAGAATAGAATAGAATATGGAATAGAATATGGAATAGAGTAGAGTAGAGTAGAATAGAATAGAAAATGGAATAGAATAGAATAGAATAGAATAGAATAGAATAGAATAGAATAGAATAGAATAGAATAGAATAGAATAGAATATGGAATAGAGTAGAGTAGAGTAGAGTAGAATAGAATAGAATAGAAAATGGAATAGAATAGAATAGAATAGAAGAGAAGAGAAGAGAAGAGAAGAGAAGAGAAGAGAAGAGAATATGGAATAGAGTAGAGTAGAATAGAATAGAAAATAGAATAGAATAGAATAGAATAGAATAGAATAGAATAGAATAGAATAGAATAGAATAGAATAGAATAGAATAGAATAGAATAGAATAGAATAGAACAGAACAGAACAGAATTGAATATGGAATAGAGTAGAGTAGAGTAGAGTAGAGTAGAATAGAATAGAAAATGGAATAGAGTAGAGTAGAGTAGAGTAGAGTAGAGTAGAGTAGAATAGAATAGAAAATGGAATAGAGTAGAGTAGAGTAGAGTAGAATAGAATAGAAAATGGAATAGAGTAGAATAGAGTAGAGTAGAATAGAATAGGATAGTTGGAAAGGACCTCCGTGGTCATCTAGTCCAACCCCCTGCTGAGACAGGAAATCCTACCATCCCAGACAAATGGCTGTCCAGTCTCTTCTTAAAAACTCCCAGTGTTGGAGCATTCACTGCTTCTGGAGGCAGGTAGTTCCACTGGTTAATTGTTCTCACAGTGAGGAAATTTCTCCTTAGTTCTAGGCTGCTTCTCTCCTTGATGAGTCTCCATCCGTTGCTTCTTGTCCTGCCTTCAGGCGCTTTGGAGAATAGCTTGACTCCCTCTTCTTTGGGGCAGCCCCTGAGTTATTGGGTCACTGCTATCGTGTCACCCGTGGTCCTTCTCTTCATTAAACTAGACAGAAGTCAGGATAAATCTTGGATGCTGCAGTCCTGTTAATTTTTTATGGAAATGATTCTTCGTACATGTAATATCCCAGGGAGAGACAAAAGACGACCAGTTAGATGCCATCCACTTAAAACCTGGCTCTGGTGTGTTGATTGGCAAATAAAATCCAAAGTGTGAGTTGCGTAACATATTAAACTACCTGGCCAGATTTACCCAGCTCTGAACCATGGTTAATCAAGCATATAGTTTACCGAATGACACCAACTGCCTTGATTCACACAAGACACAAAGTAGAAAGCTAGCTGATGTGTTGTACCGAGCCAGTATGGGTAGTCCTCTATTTATGACCACAACTGAGCCCAAAAATTTCTGTCGTTAAGCAAGACAGTTGTTAAGTGAATTTTAAGACCTTCCTTGCCGCAGTCATTAAGTTAGTCCCACGATGGTTAAAATGAATCGGGCTTCCCCATTAGCCTTGCTTGTCAGAAGGTCCCAATAATGGATCGGGTGACCCCCCAGGAGATTGCAACCGTCATAAATATGAGCCAGTTGCCAAGCGCCTGAATTTTGAACATGTAACCATGGGGATGCTGCATAAGTGTAAAAAAAATGGTCATGAGTCACTTTTTTCAGTGCCGCTGTAGCTTCGAACAATCACTCAACAGTTTTAAGTCAAGGCAAGTAAGTCAGTGTGAACCCATCAAAGGGGGTGTCATGGTTCCGACAGATGAAACTCTTCAAAAGAACTGCGAGGCATTGTTTACCTTAAAGAATCTTTATTCGAGGAGCATAGCGTCGGCACGTACATAAAGGTAAAGGTAAAGGTTCCCCCGCACATGCGTGCTAGTCGTTTCCGACTCTAGGGGCCGGTGCTCATCTCCGTTTCAAAGCCGAAGAGCCGGCGCTTGTCCGAGGACGTCTCCGTGGTCATGTGGCCGGCATGACTAGACACCAAAGGCGCACAGAACGCTGTTACCTTCCCACCATAGTGGTCCCTATTTTCCTACTTGCATTTTTACGTGCTTTCGAACTGCTAGGTTGGCAGAAGCTGGGACGAGTAACAGGCGCTCACTCTGTTACGCGGCACTCGGGATTCGACCCGCCAAACTGCCAACCTTCCGATCGACAAGCTCAGCGTCCTAACCCACTGAGCCACCGCGTCCCTACAGGCACGTACATAGGTGAAGCCAAAATCTGAATTTCCCTCCCCTGAGCACATAGTATCAAAGCACAATTCCCTCCTCTAATTAACAGTCATAAATCACATTCTCCAATTAGTTTGAAATGCAGGCTGTCCCCCCAGTTCTCCAACCCACCTGTTCTTATCATCTCTTATTTCAAAAACCCTGGGTTCACACACTGTTACAATATGGTTATGTCTAACCATATTGCATGTTCCCATGCACATTCCTCCTCCGCATACCCCTCCCCCCAGTATCATCTAATTCTAACTCTAATTCTAAGAGTAGAGCATAAGAAAGAAAAGGGCTGCATCTCCATACGTTGTCAAAGCAAGATGTCGTGGTTCCGACAAATGAAACTCTTCGAAGAACTTCAAGCCATTGTTTACCTTAAAGAATCTTTAATAGAATAGCATAGCTTCAGCACATACATGGTTGAAGCCGAAATCTGAATTCCCCTCCCCTAAACATATAGTATCAAAGCACAATTGCCACCTCTAATTTGCCGTCATAAATCACATTCTCCAATTAGTTTGAAATGCAGGCTGTCCCTCCAGTTCTCCAACCGGCCATTTCTTATCATCTCTTACTTCAAAAACCCTGGGTTCACACACTGTTACAATATGGTTATGTCTAACTTAACTCCCATGCACATTCCTCCTCCGCAACCCCCCCCCCCTGTATCATCTAATTCTAATTCTGAAAGTAAAACATAAGAAAGAAAATGGCTGCATCTCCATATGTCGTCAAAGCAAGAAGATCCGATGTTAGCAGCGTTGACATCAGACTCGCTTGAGTTTGGAATTGTGGTTTCTTTTACTAGTCTTATTTAAAATAGACCAGTGGAATTCCTCCTCCCCTCCCAGTTATTTCCCACCAATAAATAAACCTGTTCAGAAGATAATTTTTATATCTACAACATTTCAGCCAGCTGCATTTCTATGTCACCGCATCATACTAAGCTATGTGGTGTCTTTAATGAAGTTTTGTCAATGTCATCGGAGCCCATGCACCATGCTGAGGCATAAATCTGGTTTTGCAAAGTAGCGCCCGTCGAAATATTAAGTCAAGATAATGTTCTGGTTTAATGTGCGTTACAAGCCTCTCTGTATAGGAAGCATGTCTGTGCATAATTTAGCTCTTCTCTTCCTATTCACGTTCCTTTGAGTCATGTTGTTTACATTGAACATCCTTATTGTAAATTATAATTTTCCTGAGGAGGTTTGCTAGAGAGACAGAAAGTATGGCGATGCAGTCAGACAGAGATGAATAAGTCATAAAAAAGGTTGCATCATTCTATTGTGTGTAAGAACTAAAAAGCCTCAAGGTGAGAGATAGGAGAGAGAAATGGGCTGAAAATGGCTAGAGGGGACAATTTAAGGGAGGGGCCTTCAAACTTGGCCCTTTTTTGACTTGTGGACTTCAACTCCCAGAATTCCTCAGCCAGCTATACTAGAACTATATTAGAACTAAGGAGAAACTTCCTGACCGTGAGAACAATTAACCAGTGGAACAACCTGCCTCCAGAAGCGGTGAATGCTCCAACACTGAAAGTTTTTAAGAAGGGACTGGACAGCCATTTGTCTGAAATGGTATAGGATTTCCTGCCTGAGAAGGGGGTTGGACTAGATGACCTCCAAGGTCCCTTCCGACTTTATTATTATTGTTGTTGTTACTGTTACTACTATTACATTGTTGTTGTTGTTGTTATTCACAGTTCAGCCAGTTACGCAAACTTTGCCAGTTAGGGGTTATTCAAAATACATCATGGTTTCAAATTGTGCCATACAGTATGAGGCGTTAAGCAAATTCAGGGTTTTTCTTTTAGCCAGCTTTAAGCCAGGTTTTCTTCAAAATACAAAATACAATTTGCATTGTTCAGCAAGGTGGTTGTTACATGAGCAGGCCTCATTTTACCTGTTTGGTCACAGTTATTAACCAATCACTGCAGCTGTTAAGTGAATCATGCTGTCGTTAAGCAAAAAACATGGTCATTAAGCGAATTCGGCTCCCCCCATTGACTTTAGATGTCAGAAGTCGGCTGGGAAGGTCAGAAATGGAGATCACGTGACCCTGGGACGCTGCAACTGTCATAAATACATGCCAGTTGCCAAGCACTCAAATTTTGTTCATGCATCCATGGGAATTCTGCAAGAGTTATAGCAAATCATGATTGAAACATCTATTTGCCGAAATGAGGAAGGGAAAGGAAGAGGGAATGAATTTAGACTGGGTCCCTCCAGATGTTTTGGACTCCATTTCTCATCATTCCTAGCCATCTGGAGAAGGTGGCTTTAGAACCATTCTGTGAAGTTTGTTCAAGTCTCAGATGAAGTAAGGCTGTTGGGTTAATTCAATAAACCACGATTCAATTAAGCATGGACCGGCATGTTGTGGGAGCATATAAAATGTTACAAAATCCAGAATTGGCTCTAGGGTGTCTACATAGTGTGGTCAAAAAAAGTAAGATGGGGGCCACAATTGTGTGATCAAAGCTCCACCCGTTTTATGGGTTTTAATGAATCGTAGGCACCATTTTGACTTTTTTGCCCACATCTTGCAGACTCCCCTAACCTTCTTTTTCTGATCTTGAGTTGCTAGCCACACTTTTCTCCAACGTGGCAAGGAAGGAATTTTATCAGACAGATCCAGCGTTTCTTCCAGCATTATATGGAAGGCTCAAGGAATTCTGGGAACTGTAGTTCAGCAACATCTGGAAGGTTGGACGTTTCCCATAGTTTTCTTGAGCACCTAAACAACCACCAACCCTTACAGGGCAAGCCACTAGTGCAAGGGTCTTCAAACATGGCCATTTTAAGACTTGTGGACTTCAACTCCCAGAATTCCTCAGCCAGCCTGGCTGAGGAATTCTGGGAGTTGAAGTCCACAAGTCTCAAAGTGGCCAAGTTTGAAGACCCCTGCACTGCTGGGAAAGCGCAGCCCTCCTTTTCAGACCCAAAGATAGATTTCCTCTCCATATGGAGGATCTATCAGTGGTTCACCCGGACGTTCTCCGGACGTTTCCTTTCCCCCAACACGTCTGGAAAAACTCCGAGCCATCAGAAAGTGATCCGCCAATCAATTACGCGGATCTCTGGGGACTGGATCGCCCTTTTTTATTCTCTCCGCAAGGCGGGGCGCTTGGCAGCCCGCAAGACTCTGCAGCCCCGGGGTCCCCCAAATTCAGATCCAAATCCGGGGCTACGAGAAGGGAGACCCCCCCTCCCCTCCCCAAAACCCAGTCCCGCGCATTCCGAACCAGCCTTTGCAGCAAACGCCGCAACCCGGTTGCTTTCCCAAAGCGGCTCCGGAGGATATGAGTGGTTCCTTCAATCGCGGATAAAGCTGTCGTGGGGAAGCGCCCAGCCGATTTCCGCGGGTCGTGCCTTGGCTTGTGTCAAGGTAAAAATCACCTTCGTAGAGGGCGAAGGACCGTGCTTCAGAGGATGCATGATGTGCATGAAGGAAGGTAATAAAAAAAAACCCACGCATAATCTTACTAAATACCTTTTAATTACAAAAATATAAAAAAAATATAACAACTAAATATATATTATAAATATACAAAAATATAAAAACTAAATATATATTATAAAGAGAGCTAGCTGACTACATCAACACTATGGATCTAAAGGGGTGTGAGGTGTTCTTGGACTGTGCTGTCTGCAAGAAAGCCAAATCCAAAGGCAGCAGCAATTCCAAAACGCGCTACACGCCTGTCAACACGCATTTTTGATTTGGTACACACTGACGTAGTGCAGTGACAGCTTGCAAGCAGAGGGGATCCCCGGGCGCCCCCACCCCCAATCTGATTAAAATGGACCCCGCATCCTACAAGGCCAAAGCTCCGGCTGCAAGGCGGGCGTGGCTGCCTCCCTCTGAGCCGCGCCCTCCCCGGGGGAGCCTTATTAGACCTTCCCCGAGGCAGCGTCGCTACTTTAAGCCCGCCGGTGTGCGAGTCCCGTGTCCGCGGGCGCGTCTGAACCGCTGCTTGCTGCTGCTGCTGCTGCTGCTCGGCTCCGGGCTGCTGGCCTTCCGTCCGGGATGGCGCTGGTTTCCGACGAGCTCCCGGCGCCCAACTTGACGCGCGTCAGGATCCGCCCGCAGGGCTGCGGCCCCGGGGCGCTGCTCGACCGCTTCGGGGTCTTTGTCCAGGCGCTGCTGGCCCTGGTCGCCTTCAGCACGCTGATGCGTGAGTGATGCCGGCTTTGCTTTCCCTTTCTCGCCCACTTTCTCCCTCCCTCCCTCCCTCCCTCCCTCTTTCTTTCTTTCTTTCTTTCTTTCTTTCTTTCTTTCTTTCTTTCTTTCTTTCTTTCTTTCTTTCTTTCTTTCTTTCTTTCTTTCTTTCTTTCTTTCTTTCTTTCTTTCCTTCTTTCTTTCTTTCCTTCTTTCTTTCTTTCCTTCTTTCTTTCTTTCTTTCCTTCTTTCTTTCTTTCTTTCTTTCTTTCTTTCTTTCTTTCTTTCTTTCTTTCTTTCTTTCTTTCTTTCTTTCTTTCTTTCCCCCCCTTGTTTCTTTCGCTTCCTCTTGTCTTTCCCTTTCCTTCCTTCCTTCCTTCCTTTCTTCCTTCCTTCCTTCCTTCCTTCCTTCCTTCTTTTTCCCCCGTTTCTTTCGCTTCATCTTGTCTTTCTCTCTCTTTCCTTCCTTCCCTTTCCTTCCTTCCTTCTTTCCCCCTTGTTTCTTTCTCTTTCTCTTGTCTTTCTCTCTCTTTGCTCCTTTCTCTTTCTCCCTGCTTCTTAGTCCTTCCTTTCCCTTCCCCCCCCTTTTTTTTTTGCTTTCTGGTCTCCTGGGATAATCAAAGATCTTTCCAACAGCAGCACTTTCTAAGAAAGAAAACTTGAGCAGAATAAAACCAAAAGGCCTTTCTATAAAGAAATTACTGCCAGATAGTGTATTTCAGGTAGAACATGGTGGACAAAACACCTGTTTCTTTGAAAAGCCTCTCTAAATCAGAGAAATCTCTCTCTCTTTTTCTTTCTTTCTTTCTTTCTTTCTTTCTTTCTTTCTTTCTTTCTCTCTCTCTCTCTCTTTCTTTCCTTCTTTCTTCCTTTTAATCTCTCTCTCTTTCCTTCCTTCCTTCCTTCCTTCCTTCCTTCCTTCCTTCCTTCCTTCCTTCCTTCCTTCCTTCCTTCCTTCCTTCCCTGCTACTCTCTTTGGTCTGCCATAAACCAACTTTCTTCAGGGAAGCCTTGATCTTATCCTGTGCCTTTAACTGATGGTGGATTTGCATGTAGACATTCTTCTGTGATTATGTAGGTGTTAAAGGAGTCAGTAAGAAAAGTCAGCCAACTTATATCTCACTGCAGCTTGGAAACTTGCCTACTTGTTACATTACTTTTTGTTTTTCCCCTCCTGTTGGGTCTGAACAGATGCTGGGGAAGGAACCCCAATCTGAAATTCTTATATAAACAAATCCAGTCTGGGCATGGAGTCATCTAGTTTCAATGGGGACTTTTCAACAGTTATTTTTTTAAAAAAAACCTCTTCAGCTTTAAGCAAGAAAGGCACAAATAATCAAAATAATATCAGATTTCAAATCTCTTCCAAAGATGAGTTTTGTTCCCCAATCCTCTACGATGTGATACTCCTAGCCATAATAGAAACTTTTGAAATTTGGGCAATTCTTGTTTCTGCAATAATGAGATCTAGAAGTTTGACTGTTTAACTTGAATCTTGTCTTTCTGGTTCTGTCTGTCTCTCTCTTTCTTTCTCTCTCCCTATCTATTTATCTCTCTTAATGTCTATCATCTCTCTTTTTATCTCTCTTTCTCTTTCAATGTCTATCATATCTATACCATCTATCTACGGTATCTCTATATTGGTATCTATATCATCTATCTATGGTATGTATATTGGTATCTATATCATCTATCTATGGTATCTATATATTGGTATCTATATCATCTATCTATGGTATCTATATTGGTATCTCTGTCTAATCTATCGGTATCTATCTACATCTAATCTATTTTATCTATATATTGGTATCTATATCATCTATGTAGCTACAGTATATCAGTAGCTATCTATATCTTATCTATATATCATCTACGGTATCTATACCGATATCTATCCGTATCTATCTACATCTAATCTATTTAATCTATCATCTATCTACAGTATATATCGGTATCTATATCTCTATCTACACCTATCTATCTTATCTAATCTATCTATCTATCTATCTATCTATCTATCTATCTATCTATCTATCATCTATCTATCCACCTATCTATCATCTCTATTTCTATATCTACAGCTATTTATCTCTATATCCCTCCCTCCCATGCATCCATGCATCCATGCATCCATGCATCCATGCATCCATCCATCCATCATATTTAAAAACTGACCATCTCTCTCACAGAGGAACTCTGGGCAATGTACAATACATTTCAAGACCTTCAGTGCTTTATTGAATATCTTAAGAGGTCAAATGTGGCTTTTCTGTGGCAAGGCCGGCCACGTGGCCTCTAATTGGGCCATCCGTAATAAAAACCCAAGACTCGGCCACAAACCTTGCCTTCCCTCCCCCCACACACCCCATCCTATCCACCCAGCCTTCCTTTGCTAGGTCTCCCTGCCAAATCTGACATCTCAGCTTGGCAATGTGGGGCTGTGCTTGGTTCTCTCTGGGGCAGCTGCTCTGGCGTCTTTACCCATTGTTTTTTTACCCACTTGGCCATCTGGAGAAGCGGAGCTGAATGGGAATAGGAGACAAGAGGGGGAAACATTGTCTCTGCAGCCTCTTCCTGTCTGGAACTGCTGAGCCCCCCCCCCCCCGCTATCCATGGGGGGAGGGGGGTCAACAAAGCAAAGTTCAGGGGCCCTTTTTGCACGGTGAGGAAGCTAAACAGTCTTGCTGGGCACCAAAAATGTACAGTATCCAGCCTAGCATCTTGTTCCCAGAGTGATTAGCCGAAGTTTATGAATTGGACACAAGATGCCCAGGAAGTCTATGAACTGGACACGAGAATTAGCATCCTTCTCTTTACATTTTGATTGGGGGGCTCGTGAGATCCCAAATATCTCTCGATTGCTGGAGCTCTCTCTCTTTTTCTTTTCTTTTTTTCCATTCCTGTGGTTTGATTTTCAAATCTGCTTAAACGTAGGACCGTTTCCCAATCTGTTGAGGAAATGCGTTTATAAGGAGGAGAAGCTGAGAAATTAAGGGCTACGTGGACAAGATATAAGTAGTCCTTGACTTACAACTGTTTGTTTAGTGACCATTCAAAGTTATAATGGCCCCACACTTGGGACCGTGGCAGCCAACCCGTGTTCAGGTGATCAAAATTGGGATGCCTGGCAACTGGCTCATATTTATGACGGTTGCGGTGTCCTCTGTGTGTGTGTGTGTGTGTGTGTGTGATTTGATCCCCTTTTGCAGGGGTGGGATTGAAATAGCTGAACAACCAGTTCTCCTCATGGACGCCACTTCCAGAAGTCCGTTCTGGGCCTGGGCATCCGAGGCCTAGAACAGACTTCCGGAAGTGGCATCCACGCACTTCCGACGGGCCGTTCTAGGCTTGGGAGGTCTCCTCCAGGCCTCCAAGGCCTAGAACGGACTTCCAGAAGTGGCATCCACGCAATGTCAGCGGGCCGTTCTAGGCCTTGGAGGTCTCCTCCAGGCCTCCAAGGCCTAGAACGGAGTTCCAGAAGTGGCATCCATGCAATTTCAGTGGGCCGTTCTAGGCCTGGGAGGTCTCCTCCAGGCCTCCAAGGCCTAAAACGGACTTCCAGAAGTGGTGTGCATTCAGCCGTTTCTCCAAACTCAACAAAAAATTACCTACTGGTTCTCCCAAACCGGTGCAAACTGGCTGAATCCCACCACTGCCCTTTTGCGACCTTCTGACAAGCAAAATCAATGGGAAAGCCAGATTCCCATAACAACCCTGTTACTAACTTAACAGCTTTAGTGATCCGCTTAACAACTATGGAAAGGAAGGTCATAAAATGGGGCAAAGCTCACTTAAATCTGTCTGGCTTAGCAAAGGAAATTTGGAGCTCAGTTGTGGTCATAAGTCGAGGACTCTTTGTAGCTGTTTTCCTGATTTCAGCCTTGGAATTCTGCAAGTACCTTGTTGCTAAGTTCAGAGTCCCGTCAACATAAAATAATCAATTTCCAGATCTTTTTAAATGAAAATTGAATCTGGGACTCTCCTGCACGTAAGATGGTTTGTCTGGTCTCTGAGCTATAATTCCCTCCAAAGTATAGTGGCAAATTCAGGGTTTGCTGTGCCACAGTAAGTTGATTCAACAGGTAGTAGCACCTGTTTGCCTCTGCTGGGAAGCTAAATAGATAATAATAAAGTTGGAAGGGATCTTGGAGGTCATCTAGTCCAACCCCCTGCTCAGGCAGGAAACCCTATACCATTTCAGACAAATGGCTGTCCAGTCTGTTCTTAAAAACTTGCAGTGTAGGAGCATTCACAGCTTCTGGAGGCAGGTTGTTCCACTGGTTAATTGTTCTGTCAGGAAGTTTCTCCTTAGTTCTAGGTTGCTTCTCTCCTTGGTGAGTTTCCATCTGTTGCTTCTTGTCCTGCTTTTAGGTGCTTTGGAGAATATTTATTTATTTATTTATTTATTTATTTATTTATTTATTAATTATGGGACTTATATGCCGCCCTGTCTCCCGAAGGACTCAGGGCGGCTAACAACAATAAAATACAGAATACAAATATTAAAAAAATAAAAAATAGCTTGGCTCCCTCTTCTTTGTGGCAGCCCCTGAGATATTGGAAGACTGCTATCATGTCACCCCTCACCCTTCTCTTCATTAAACTACACATACCCAATTCCAGCAACCGTTCCCTATATATATAAGAGTGCAGGTAGCCCCTATTCCCTCAGTACAGTCACTTCCACCAATAAAGAGCTGCTATGTTGTACTCATCGTCTCGGCGTCCTTCCTGCTCTCCAGAACCCACTACACAACAGAAACATTCCTGTATGCCTCTGATCCAAACCTTTCTGAGGCCCTGTGCATCACTGTGCAAATGACACGAGCTGTGCAGTTTGAGTCTTTTTGCAAGATGACATCTTCATGATGTCATCAAACCCTCCCTTTTTAAGCAAAAGCTGAAATTTCACCCACTCTTGTTTTTTTTTTGCTAGCAAGGCAGTTGACAAGATTTGAAAGAGGAAAAAAAACCAGAGAATTTTCAGCTTGTAAGATGACCTCCGGATGATCATGTTTTTAAATCTTTCATTAATGGGAAATAATACTTTTTGTGAATCCCTTCTAGCAAGTCTTGAACACCCAGCTTTCAAGTGTGATAAGATAGCAATTTAGAAATGATGAGAGCTAATGAGGTGTGCCTTCTCATCAAGCCTCATTAAATCTGAGAGAGTGATCAGAGGCAGTGTAATTATCACAGCCAGTAACGACAAAAGGGGGCTTGATAGGGAAATAATTAATTGCACAATAGGCATTAATTCAATAATGACTGCATTACAGAGTATTGACTAGGATTAAAGAGGGGCTGAGGTAGGACAAAATCTGTGAGAGATGTTTTTGAGGGGCTGTCCCCCCCCCAAAATAGATCCTGGGTAGAGGAGCTGAAGTGTCAATAAAAGTCACTCCAGATGGAAGCGTACAGATTCAAAGTTGGACATTCAAACTTTATTGGGTTCTTGGTGGTCTCTAAACTTGGTTCAGTTCCTACCAGGTTAGATCACCTCAACAGGGACAAAACCCAACATTTCAACCTTAAAATTCTTCACAATCACAATTTCAGACTTTAAAATGAGGACCCAGATTGTTGGGGGCAATAAGCTGACTTTGTAATAATGCCGTTGGGGGGGCGGGCGAAAGCCCTAATAAGCAGGCATATACATAGAATGAAGGCTATTGCTAAGCACATTGATTTGTGCTTAAATTGTAAGCCGCCCTGAGTCTTCAGAGAAGGGCGGGATATAAATGGAATTAAAATAAAATAAAAATAAATAAAATGGGACTTCCTTCCGGTGGCTTGGGGCCTTGCAATCTCCATTTGCTTTTCTTCTGAGAAGCAAAGTCGATGCTTGCTTAAGGACAGCAGATTCACTGAGCAACTGTGGTAATTCACTTTGTGACTGCAGCAAAACAAGTTGTAAAATTGGGGGTGATTCACTTAATGACTGCCTCGCTGAGCAGTGGAAAGTTCTGGTCCCAACCTATTCTCCAAAGCACCTGAAGGCAGAACAAGAAGCAACAGATGGAACTCAATCAAGGAGAGAAGCAACCTGGATCTGAGGAGAAATTTCCTGACAGTCAGAACAATTAACCAGTGGAACAACCTCCCTCCAGAAGTTGCGGGTGCTCCAACACTGGAGGTTTTCAAGAAGAGACTGGTTAGCCATTTGTCTGAAATGGTATAGGGTTTCCTGCCTGAGCAGCGGGTTGGACTAGAAGACCTCCAAGGTCCCTTCCAACTCTGTTAATCTGTTATTCTGCCTTCGTATTTTGAGGTTTACTATGTAAGTTTCAGGGCTCACATCCAGATGTGATTGGCTCTACACTGGCCAACAGTTATAGTGTTCTGGGTCATGTGACCACAAGTTATGATTATTTTTGCCAATTTCCACCTTTTTTTTACTGGTTTCTGGCAAAACAATGTCAACAGGAATATATTGATTTTCTTAACAACCACTACAAAAACATTGTAAAATTGGGTCCAGTCATGTGGGTACCTCAACATAGAGTGGATATTAAAAAGGTAAAGGCTTCCCTGTCCAGCCATGTCTGATTTTAGGAGGCTGAGGGAGCCAGCATTGCCCAAAGACATTTTCCGTGGTTGTGTGGCCAGCATCTTTATACGCCAAAGGAGCACGGAACGCTATTTTCCCACCAAAGTGGTACCTCTTTATCTACTCGCATTTGCATGCTTTTGAACTTATAGGTGGTCAGGAGAGTGGAGGTTACTCACGTCAAATCCTGGATCTCTGGTAGGCCACATGATCTGAATAAGGAATATCAAGTTTAACCCATTGAATGCAACATATTTAAGGCTCAACCAGCCTGATTGTTATTAAATACATGTTTCCATTTATCATATTTTTTAAAAAATATGTATAAATATTGTCTTTTCACAGTAAAACGATTTAAGGAGCCAAAAGAAGAGAGGCGGTCTTGGAGAATATGGTAAGATGATAGGCAGACAGGCAGGCAGGCAGGCAGGCAGGCAGGCAGGCAGGCAGACAGAGATAGATAGATAGACAGACAGACAGACAGACAGACAGACAGACAGACAGATAGATAGATAATGATACATGGTAGATTATGATAGATTGATAGATAGATAGGTAGGTAGGTAGGTAGATAGATAGATAGATAGATAGATAGATAGATAGATAGATAGATAATGATACATGGTAGATTATGATTGATAGATAGATTGCTAGATAGATAGATAATGATACATGGTAGATTATGATAGATAGATAAATGATATAGATATGATACATAGATAGCTAGATAGCTAGATAATAGATGATAATGATAGCTAGATGATAGATAATGATAGCTAGATGATAGATAAAGATGATAGATAATGATAGATGTTAGTTAATGATAGATGTTAGATGATAGATTATAGATTATGAGATAGATGAAAAATAGATACATAGATGAATAGATAATGATAGGTGATAAATAAATAATGATAGATAGATAATAGATGATAGATTAGATAGATAGATAGATAGATAGATAGATAAGCTAACAGCAGTGATTCCCTTAACAACTGTGGGAAGAAATGTCGTAAAACTGGGCAAAACTCTGTGAACAAACTATCTTGCTTAGGAACAGAAAATTTGGGCTCAATTGTGGTCATAAGTCAAGGACTACTTGTATATACTGACATATGTTTTATCCTTTCTGTTTTATTATTTTTTCTTTTTCTGTTCTGTTGAATTAATAAAGTCCTCCCCCCAGGTCTTTAAAGCACTGCTGTCTCTTGAATCCAAATTCTTTCAAGGTTTTATGATACTTCCAAGCAAGCCGTCGGTGCTCTCTTCATCCACTTTGCCAATGTCTTCCTGTCTGACCTGACGGAATGGGATCCTTGCTCTCTGTGAGTTTGGCTTTTGTGTATAAAGAGTTGTGTCTTAGACCCGTACAGTCCTCCTATCCTCCTGGATTCCTGGTTCGTAACAAACCATGGTTTGTTTTTGCATCTAAATGGGGAAACCATGACTTTTCAGCGAACTAGAATCAATAATTTCCTACTTCGGTTTCATGCATCCATACTGATTGGATCTATACGGCACATGGTATCGTTTGCAGCCCAAAGTGACTCCGTTCATGTATGTCTTTTTATTTTTATTTTTTATTTATGTAACTATATCTTGCCTTTATTATTATTTTTATAAATAACACAAGGTGGTAAAGATGCCTAATACTCTTTTTTCCTCCTATTTTCCCCACAATGACAACCCTTTGAGGTGGGTTGAGCTGAGAGAGAGGGACTGGCCCAAAGTCACCCAACTGGCTTTCATGCCTAAGGCGGGACTAGAACTCACCATCTCCTGGTGATTGGCCCAAAGTCACCCGGCTGGCTTTCATGGCTAAGACAGGACTAGAACTCACCATCTCCTGGTTATTGGCACAAGGTCACCTGGCTGGCTTTCCTGCCTAAAACGGGACTAGAACTCATCATCTCCTGGTTATTGGCTCAAGGTCACCCGGCTGGCTTTCATGTCTAAGACAGGACTAGAACTCACCATCTCCTGGTTATTGGCTCAAGGTCACCCAGCTGGCTTTCATGCCTAAGGTGGGACAAGAACTCATAGTCTCCTAGTGATTGGCCCAAAGTCACCGGGCTGGATTTTATGCCTAAAGCGGGACTAGAATTCGGAGTCCCCTGGTGATTGGCCTAAAGTCACCCAGCTGGCTTTCATGCCTAAAACGGGACTAGAACTCACAGTCTCCTGGTTTCTAGCCTGGTACTTCACCACTGGATCACATCGGCTCTCTTAAAATTTTCCTCACTTCTCTCCTGGTTCTGCCACAGTTATTTGATGAACTTCATCTTGGATGCCACTTTGGGAATGCTGCTGATCTGGCTCGGGATGAAAACGGTCTCGTGGATCGTGGGTTGGTGGCCGTGCCCCTCCCTTGTCTTCGGCGAGTACGGTAAGTCCAGGCCGCTTCTGCAGCTGCAAATCTGCCCTTATTAGCCTCTTCAGAGATTGCATTAAAAGAAAACAGTGGCAGGAAATTCTTTAATCAGGGAAGTCAGTTCCAGCATTACATCTCTAGACAGTCCTCGACTTACCACATTTCATTTTGTGACTCTTCCAAGTTATAACGGCACTGGGAAAAATAACTTACGACCCTTTTCCGCATGCGTGACAGTTGCGGCATCCCCAGGATCAGGTGATTGGCGATTTCCGCTTGGCAACGAGTTCCTATTTACGACAGTTGTAGTATCCCGGGGGTGGTGGTGTGTCACATGATCTCCTTTTGCGACCTTAAGACAAGCAAAGTCCACGGGGAAGCCAGATTCACTTAACGGCCGCGTGACTAATTTAACAACTGCAATGATTCACTTAACAAGAAAGGTCATAAAATGGGGCAAAACTCAACTTGACAGGCGTCTCACTTAACAGCCTGAATTTTGGGCTCATTTGCGGTCGCTAACTAGAGGATTAGCTGCCTTTGCAGCTTTTACATGGCTTGCTTGCTTGCAGAAACGAGACCTTCGGCCACCGGCTGCAGAGAAACAAGGACTTTGCCCATGAATTGAGGGGGGGAAAGTTGGCTGTTGCCAGACGCTTCTCTAAAAACTGAAAATGCAAAGGATCCTGTTTGATTTGAAACCCTTTGCCTGGAGAGGCCGCAAGACGGGGCTGGACTTTTAAATAGTCTCTTGCTAGTTGTAAAAAACAAGAAAAACGTTACAGGAAATACGATTACAGAGTTGGAAGGGACCCTGGAGGTCTTCTAGTCCAACCCCCTGCTCAAGCAGCAGACCCCAGACCAGGGGTAGGTAACCTTGGCTCTTTTATGACTTATGGACTTCAACTCCCAGAATTCCTGAGCCAGCCATGCTGAGGGGAAAGGGAGAGGTTTCCGTGCTGAGCCACGCTGGCTCAGGAATTCTGGGAGTTGAAGTCCACGAGTCACGAAAGAGCCAAGGTTGCCTACTCCTGGGCTAGGCCTAGGCCGCTTTATGACTCATGGACTTCAACTCCCAGAATTCCTGAGCCAGCCATGCTGAGGGGAAAGGGAGAGGTTTCCATGCTGAGCCACGCTGGCTCAGGAATTCTGGGAGTTGAAGTCCACGAGTCATAAAAGAGCCAAGGTTGCCTACCCCTGCCCTATACCACTCCAGACAAATGGCTGTCCAGCCTCTTCTTAAAAACCTCCTATGACGGAAGTAAAAGATCGGAGTCAAGATTTACGTGAAAAGCGTCTTGTTAGGAACAAGTGCGGGAGTTTGCAGAGAAAAGCAATCAACGAAAAATAATTGGCTGGAAAAGTCATTAAAAAAAATTACAGGAAAAAGTGATTGGTTAGCATCTGCTCTAATCAGGCTGGGGTAGTGGGGGGTAGGGCTGGAGTGAGAGCAGTCAGATCTGGGTTCGAGTTCCACCACAACTACAGAAGCTCCCTGCGGGAATTTGGCCCATTCCTAAGATTCCCTAACCAACCTCACAGGATTGTTGTAGGGGGAAAATGGAGTGCTCTGCATCCTGTCCAGCTCCTGCATATAGACACCTGAAGGATCAGATACGTGCAGATGAGGCCCTGGGGATCGGCAGAAGGGCCATATGTGGAGATAAGACCCAGCTGTGGTTGTGATGGACATGGGAGTGAGGAAGAGGAAACATTTACTCTTAAACAACTTTTTCTTTAACAGCTTCCCCCCCACCACCTTTCTGCTCACTGAGGGCTTTGCAGACAAGCTTGTTAACAGTTGACATGTTAGCGGTGCTGCGGAAGGGTGTGTGTGTGTGTGCAGGGACAATGAAGCGAGACAGATTCGCAGGTTCAACCATTTAGCCAGGATGTTGGGTACGTGAACAAGCTCACTTATAAGAAAACCCCAAACTACAGGAGCTGGCACAGGAAACTAGAAACTTTGCAATATTGCCGTGACCTCTAAGGTGGCCTGACATTGAGCTATTTTGCATAGCAAGCGAGAAAGCTTGAGGGCGCTGCAATCCAGGTAAACCAATCCATATTATATGTTATGCGTGTATTATCAAGGGGAGGGAAAAGGGATGTATTGGGAGGGCAGAGTGGTGTATGAAAATCACCTTGGATTATAAAAACTGTAAACAGGTCCTCGGTAGTTCTCAAAGCTGAGGTCACTTTTGTTCTTTGGTACCAAAATGAAATAAAAGTCTGTTTCTCCATACCTTGGCTTTGCTGTAATTAATTGGCTTCGGCACCAAGCTAAGACCCAGTTTTGGCAACAACACAGCCACTGAAGCCAGCTAATTTGAGGACCATTCGGAGACTACAACTGGTGCAGAATGCGGCCGCGCGAGTTGTGATGGGGGTTTCCCGATACTCCCATGTAACACCTCTACTCCGTGAGCTGCATTGGCTTCCGGTTGCCCTCCGGGTGAGATTCAAAGTGCTGGTGATGACCTATAAAGCCCTAAATGGCTTGGGTCCGGGATATTTGAGGGAACACCTGCTGCCGGCATCAAGTTCCCTTCGTCCAGTGCGCTCGCAGAGGGAGGGTCTTCTCAGGGTGCCAGCGGTAAAAGATTGCCAGCGGATAACACCCAGGGGGAGGGCCTTCTCTGTGGGTGCGCCTGCCCTCTGCAACCAGCTGCCCGTGGAGCTCAGGACTGCCCCTGACCTGCGTTCATTCCCCTGACCTGAAGACTTGGCTCTTTGAGCTCTCTGACCCAGGCTGAGAATTTTAACTGGGGTTTTATTTTCAGGGATAATTTAATCTTTTAATTCTCTTTTAACTTTGTATTTTATATTGATGTGATTTTAAAATGCCCTGTAAACCGCCCTGAGTCCTTCGGGAAAGAGCGGTATATAAATCTAATAAAATCTAAATCTAAATCTAAATCTAATTTCTAGGGCTTTAACCAGAGACTTCCTATTTTAGCAGTCAGCTTGGCTAGCCAGGCTGGCCTGTGGATGATGGGAGCTGTACTACTCCAACATACACAGAGGACTGCAGGCTACAGCTGCAAGTTGCCCACCAATAAACCAAGTCTCTGGAGTCCTGGAGGCCCAGGTGCCCTTTGTTCGAATTCTGCTGACTTTGGCAGCCGCGTCCCAAGTAACGTTTTTAATATACTGTACGTATGCCTGTAGATGTGCAGGCTAGAAACGGGGTTAAAAGAAAGAATAAAAATGAAGATGCATGAAGACTAGACAAAAGAATTTGCAATATTTTTTTTTGTCTTACATTGTCTCCGTGTGCATAAATTTACTGAAATCTTGATTTAAGAAACTTTAGAAATGTAGTCCTCAACTTAGAATTATTTGTTTAGTGACCTTCTGCAGCGAAAGTTACAACGGCACTGAAAAAGGTGACTCATGACCATTTTTCACACTTATGACCGTTGCAGCATCCCCAAGGGGGCACGGGCTCAAAATTCGGATGCTTAGCAACTGGTTCATATTCAAAATTCGGATGCTTGGCAACTTCCTGATTTATGAAATCCTCCTGCATCTGAAATTCCCTGAATAAAGAAATTAAATTGATGTTAAATGTATATTGACTCATTCCCAGCTAGTCATGTCATGTCATTTATTTTATTTATTTATTTATTTTATTTTAATTCCATTTAGACTCAGGGCGGCTTACAAGCTTAGCAGTAGCCTTCATTCTATGTATATTTATTTATTTTATTATTTATTTTATTATATTTATATACCGCCCTTTCCCGAAGGACTCAGGGCGGTTTACAGGGTGATTAAAACAAAAAATACAAAAGTTAAAAACAGTTAAAAAAAATTATATCCGTCCCTGAACAAATAAAACCCCAGTTAAAATTAAAATTAAAATTAAAATTCTCAGCCTGGGCCAGAGAGCTCGAAGAGCCAGGTCTTAAGGTCCCGGCGGAATGAACGGAGGTATATGCCTGCTTATTAGGGCTTTCACAAACACCCCAAGCGGCATTATTACAAAGTCAGCTTATTGCCCCCAACAATCTGGGTCCTTGTAGATGATTAAATTTACAGTTTAATGGAAACACCACTAGCCTCTCCACTCCTGGGTTAAATCAAGGCTTCCTGTATATCTGCGTCAGCATTTTTGTGTCAGTTGCTAAACTGTTGTTAAATTGCTCTTTCGATTTTCCATTTAACGCAAATTCCTGATTTGGAATTGTAAAGCAAGTAACTCCGCTTAAGCTGAGCCAACACCGTTTATATATTTTTTTTAAAGTATTTCTTAACGTTTTAACTTTCAGAGGAGCTCACTGAGTATAATCACCTTTCCCCCCCCCCTTCTCTTCTGTTTTATTTCTTCTTTTATATTTTGTATTTTGGGATTCGTCTTCTAGTAAAGCCCCACTAGGGGGCAGCGGTTGCTACCAAGTAGAGATACCGTAATTTGGCCGGTCTAAATTTTCTTTTAAAAATTCTGGCCAAGGAAAAGTCTGATGGAGTTAGCAGAGATGGCTGAATTGACTGCTTTGATTTAAAACAAAAAACCAAAAACCCCACACAGTTACTTTTGTTACTACTCGGAAATTGGACTTTGTGCTTGAGGTGGAATGGAACCTTGATTTTGGGTTTTACCAACTGGATAGGATTGTTGTTGTAGAAATGGCTAGTTTAAATAAAAAGTTGAGTGAGGTTTGATGCTTATTCTCTTATTCTAGTGCAGGGGTGTCAAACTCAATTTCATTGAGGGCCGCATCAGCATTGCGGTTGCCCTCAGGGGTCCGGGTGGGTATGGCCTGGGTGGGCGTGGCCTACTGGGTGGGCGTGGCTAAAGTGCGTATGGCCTACTGGGTGGGCGTGGCCAGCTCTACATCGGTTCGCATCAAGGGTGCCTATGGGGGCCTGGGCAGGAGTGGGACAGATCTGAGGGTCTCTGGGCCAGGGCCAAGGCAGTGGGGGCCGTTCCCTCACTGTTTCCAGGATGGCTTCGCGGGCCACATGAAACCACTTCGTGGGCCGGATCCGGCCCCCGGGCCTTGTGTTTGACATGTCTGTTCTAGTGCACCAAAGGGAGAAGTCAAGAGTCAAGTCTGGGCCAGGGCCAAGGCAGTGGGGGCCGTTCCCTCACTGTTTCCAGGATTGCTTTCCCCCTATTTTCTTTTGTGACTTTTGTGTATTTTACATTATAAACTAATAAAAAAACAAACAAACATAAAAATCCTGACAAAGGGAATTAGCCAGAAAGGTGTCACAGAATGCCGGGACATCTTCCTAGTCTCTCTTTGGCGTGAGTTAATTTTGAGTGAAGTTTGAGTGAATATTCTCCAGGCTTAGAAATTGACTTTTGCACTTTATTCTGGACTCGACACCTGTAGCTATTTTGACTGCGAAAGGCAACCAACCCCTGGGCTGTCAGGCCGTGCCTTCAAAGCAAAAGTTCAAAACCAAGTTTCTAGTCCTTAAGATTACAGGGAGAGGCGATCTAAAGTCTTTGTAACGTTGCTTCCGTGAGTCATGAGAAAAGAGATTTTGAAGTGGCGGTCAAAGAATTTGACGAAGGTGTCACACACGCATCTGCTGTAAAAAGGGGCCCAAAACAGCTTATTAGAACATAGAATCATAAGGCTGGAAGGGACCTTAGAGGTCTTCTAGTCCAACCCATTGCTCAAGCAGGAGACCCCATACAGTTCCAGACAAATGGCTGTCCAATCTCTTCTTTAAAACCTCTAGTGTTGGAGCATTCACACCTTCTGGAAGCTACTTCCACTAATGAGTTGTTCTCACTGCGATCTCTCTTTAATGATCTTCCATTGCTTCTTGTCCTGCCTTCGGGCGCTTTGGAGAATAGCTTGACTGCCTCTTCTTTGGGGCAGCCCCTGAGATATTGGAAGACTGCTATCATGTCACCCCTCGTCCTTGTCTTCATTAAACTAGACATCCCCAATTCCAGCAGCCGTTCCTTATGTTTTAGCCTCCGGTCCCCTGATCATCTTTGTTGCTCTTCTCTGCACTCTTTCTAGAGTCTCAACATCTTTTCTGTATCGTGATAAAAAGGGAAAAGGACAATCCCAGTTTTTCCATCCCAGGATATGCAAAACAGGTAATTTTCAGGAGGGCAATAGGCTGGACGAAGAACAGTTGTTGAATCCTGGCTTTAGGGAATTTGAGCTTGACCGCATGGTTCGGCAAGACTACCTCAAACTTTTTTCTACTAAGGGAGGGGGAGGTGCTCTTAGGTTTGTATTACCCTTGTTTCCTTTCCCCTGGGGTGCAAAATCAACAACTCACTTTCCAAGGGAGGGAGGGAAGGGGAAGAGGAGGAGGAGGACTGCGGGGTCCTTGATGTTCTCTGAGCTTGGTTGTTTTCTTGCAGATGTTTCATTACCAAACTGGGTAACATCATTGAGCAGTGAGCTGGACTAGAAGACCTCCAAGGTCCCTTCCAGCTTCTATTCCATTCCATTCCATTCCATTCCATTCCATTCCATTCCATTCCATTCCATTTTCTATTCTGTTCCATTCCTTCTTCTATTCTATTCTATTCTATTCTATTCTATTCTATTCTATTCTATTCTATTCTATTCCATTCCACTCCACTCCACTCCACTCCACTCCACTCCACTCCACTATTCCATTCCATTCCATTCCATTCCATTCTATTCTATTCTATTCTATTCCATTCCATTCCATTCCATTCCATTCCATTCCATTCCATTCCATTCCATTCCATTCCATATTCTATTCTATTCTATTCTATTCTATTCTATTCTATTCTATTCTATTCTATTCTATTCTATTCTATTCTATTCTATTCTATTCTATTCCATTCCATTCCATTCCATTCCATTCCATTCCATTCCATTCCATTCCATTCCATTCCATTCCATTCCATTCTATTCTATTCTATTCTATTCTATTCTATTCTATTCTATTCTATTCCATTCCACTCCACTCCACTCCACTATTCCATTCCATTCCATTCCATTCCATTCCATTCCATTCCATTCCATTCCATTCCATTCCATTCCATTCCATTCTATTCTATTCTATTCTATTCTATTCTATTCTATTCTATTCTATTCTATTCTATTCTATTCTATTCTATTCTATTCTATTCCATTCCCCATTCCATTCCATTCCATTCCATATTCTATTCTATTCTATTCTATTCTATTCTATTCTATTCTATTCTATTCTATTCTATTCTCATTCCATTCCATATTCTATTCTATTCTATTCTATTCTATTCTATTCTATTCTATTCTATTCTATTCTATTCTATTCTATTCTATTCTATTCTATTCTATTCTATTCTATTCTATTCTATTCTATTCTATTCCTTTCCATTCCATGTTCTGTTCTGTTCTGTTCTGTTCTGTTCTATCTGCAAGAAAACAACAAAGCTTGGAGAACACCAAGGACACCACAGTTCAACCCTGATCTACAGATATTCTCTTCTATTGGAATCCCCAAACAATGGCATCTTCTTCCAAAGGGATGGTCCTTAGACCTGGAAAGTTCTCCCATGGTAGACCATGTAACTCTGCAAGCCCTCTAAGTTCCCGTGATCTCCTGGCCCGTGGCAAAGCTGTTGTAAGGCCGCAGGGGGAAGCCTCGTCTCTCTTTTTTCTTCCCCCCCCCCCCCCGCTGAGCTGGGAGCCAAGGGCGGGGAAGTGTTGTCATGGTGGTGTCAAAACATTTCCATCACAATTGAACGGGTTTGGCAGCGCTGGTGGCCAATTTTGCTCCTGGATCTGCTTGGAGAGGCAATGAAGAATGAGACTTCCCACTCCCATGGCCGAAGCTCTCCGTGGCTGTGAGAAGGAAGCACCTGGCCTCCGTGAAAACACAGGTGGCCCCCACCTCAAAAGACAGTGTGCTCAGACAACACAAGGAACCAAGTGAGAGAAAGACCTCACAGTATAGCTGCGTTTGCACAATACATAAAGAGGGTTTGGAGTTAACTGTGGATGGGCTTGGTGGTGGCCTGTGGGGCTCACCCCTCTATTTGTCGAGCTTCTGTTTTAATGGATTGCACACAAGCAGGAAGTGGGTTACAGTAATTTGGTTATTAAATTAAGCATGCCATTGCAAGAGAAGAAAAAGAGAAGAAAGAAAAGAGAAAAAGAGAAAGAGGGGAGGGGAAGGCAGAGGAAGGGAGGGGAAGGGTGTTTGTGTGTGGGAAGGCGTGCAATACTTAAGCAGGCTACCCACTCTTCTGTAAAAATAATTCTGGCATTTTAGATAAGTAGAGAGATTGTTGTCAGGATTTCCCGCTCCTTTTAAAAAATCTATTATATATATTTTTAAATCCCACCTTTATTACTTTATTTGTATCTCAAGGTGGCAAATGTACATAAATACTCCTTCCCCTTCAGATTTTTTCCCCACAACAACAACCCTGTGAGGTGGTATGGGATGAGACAGAGTGACTAGTCCGAAGTCACTCACCTGGCTTTCATGCCTAAGGCAGGACTAGAACTCACCGTCTCCTGGTGACTGGCTCAAAGTTGCTCACAGCTTGCATGCCTAAAGCGGGATGAGAACTCACCGTCTCCTGGTGATTGGCCCAAAGTCACCCAGCTGGCTTTCATGCCTAAGGCAGAACTAGAACTCACCGTCTCCTAGCGACTGGGTCAAAGTCACTCACAGCTTTCAGGCCTAAGGCAGGACTACAGTAGAACTCATAGTCTCCTGGTGACTGGCTCAAAGTCGCTCACAGCTTACATACCTAAAGCCGGATTAGAACTCACCGTCTCCTGGTGATTGGCCCAAAGTCACCCAGCTGGCTTTCAGGGCGAAGGCGGGACTACAACTCTCGGTCTTCTGCTGACCCACATCTGCAGACTCTTGCAAGGGAAGAGAAGCTTCTGATAAGTGCTAAGGAACGCAGCTGCAATATTAACCCATCTCTAGCATCAAGGATCACGCAACCTGCGTCATCTTCACAAGTGATTTTAACTTGGAAACTCTCAGCTACCAGAACTGGGTTGCAAACATATGAGCCA
This sequence comes from Vipera berus, assembly GCF_964194415.1. Classification (NCBI taxonomy): domain Eukaryota; kingdom Metazoa; phylum Chordata; class Lepidosauria; order Squamata; family Viperidae; genus Vipera; species Vipera berus. The sequence continues at coordinate 86,824,620 of NC_138208.1, read as the reverse complement.
CCACCAGAAGAAAAGAGATGGGTGCCTTTGCTGCCATCTGCTGGTCCTATGGGGCATTGTAGAGCTTCTTTTTGACAAACCAACATTTTTCAAAATTTGGCCACTGTCAAGATGTGTGGACTTCAGCATGTCATCAGAGATTTGAGGCATTTTGTTCAACTGCATGCTTATTTTTGAAATGTCTCTTTTTTTTCCAGAGCTGAGCTGGAAGTTAATAATTCCCCAGTGGCTGTGTTTACCCCGCAGATTGCTAGTCTACCGTATTTTCTGGCGTATAAGACGACTTTTTAACCCATGAAAATCTTCTCAAAAGTCAGGGGTCGTCTTATACGCCGGGTGCTGAAACTTTAGGGACAGGGCTGGCTGGAAAACCTGGAGTGGATCTCCCATTTGGTCTGCGCAGGGAAAGCGGGACCAATTGGAGAAGAAGCTGTAGTCTGTGATTTTTTACAGGCTGGGGTCTGGGCGTCTTTCCTTCTAAAGTTGAAGAGCAGCTGCAGTCTATCCCAACGTGAAAGGCAGGTGGGGAATGCAGCAGTCAGAGCAGCTGCTTAGCTCTAAGGACACATTTGACTCAGGAACTGGGCGGGCTGGCTGGAAAACCTGGAGCGGATCTCCCATTTGGTCTGCACAGGGAAAGCTTTAGAGTGAATTAGGAAAAGTTTAATCCAATTGCACTGTTTTATGTTTACATGTTTGATGACAAACAGCCTTATGTTTATAAGTGACAGTTTTCCTACTAAGTACCTGCATGTCATAAGCATTTGAATTAAAATTACCATATTAAAATCAAATCTGATGTTTTTTAATTTTTATTTGGTGTGCGTTGGAAAAGGGGTAGTCTTATACGGCGAGTATAGCCCAAACCCTATAATTTAACAGGAAATGTAGGGGGTCGTCTTATACGCCCAGTCGTCTTACACGCCGGAAAATACGGTAGTTGAAATATTTGGATGCACTGAGCTTCAGGGTGCCATGGAAATTCAGCCATCAGCTTAGCCTGTTGAAGGAAGCAAGCCATTTTATTTTGGCAAGGAATCTCGTCAGAATGTAGAAATTGATTTGTGAACCCTGACGCGGGGGATCATCGTGTCGTATGAACCCAGTTCAAGTGAGGGAGGATTTAAACCCAGCATTTCAGTCTTGTGCCAGCTTGGGTGGGGAAAACAGGAATGCCAGTCTCCATTAAACTGGGAGCGTGCCAGGCTGGGATAAGCCAGTAATTCATATTCTGTTCTCATGTACTTTAAGAGAGCGATAAATCTCTAATATACTTTCTCTCTCTCTCTGCCCATTCAAGCGGCAAGCAAAATATTTTCTCTTTAAATGGAAGTGACCTTTTGAGCTCTGCTTTTTCTTTTTTTTTTCTTTTCTAAGAGCAGCGTACAAATGGTCATTCTCTCAGCTTCTCCTCACCGCTGTCAAAATTGCTGCAATTTTTTTTCTCTCCTCATTTTACAACACACTCTAAAAAAATTAAGAATAGTACATAATGTTTGCTTAGGGACTTGAAATCAGCAAATAATTTTAGCGTTCGGATGAAGGACAGCTGAGACCTCGCGTGAAGTTTGGGGCAACATCATTGTGGACAAGGAAAAAACAACAACATAGAAACTCTAGTGCAGTTTTTCCTCAACTTTGACAACTTTCAGCTCCCAAATTACACCCTGTGCCATGTGGGGTTTTATAGGTAGCAATCAGATCCTTGAACCCCACCCAAAAGCAACTGTCAAGGAGTGCAGCTTGCGAAGCAAAGCTGTAACATGGGTATATTGAGGCATGCCCATCACTGCCAGTGCCATTACATTCTGGACCAATTGAAGCTTCTAGATGGTCTTCAAGGGCGGTCCCAGGTAGAGCATGTTGCAGCAGTCAAACAAATAGAGCAGAACAGAATAACAGAGTCGGAAGGGACCTTGGAGGTCATCTGGCCCAACCCCCTGCTCAGGCAGGAAACCCTACACCATTTCAGACAAATGGCTGTCCAGTCTCTTCTTAAAAACCTCCAGTGTTGGAGCATTCACCACCTCTGGAGGCAGGTTGTTCCACTGGTTAATTGTTCTAACTGTCAGGAAGTTTCTCCTTAGTTCTAGGTTGCTTCTCTCCTTGACTAGTTTCCATCCGTTGCTTCTTGTTCTGCTTTCAGGTGCTTTGGAGAATAGCTTGACTCCCTCTTCTTTGGGGCAGCCCCTCAGATGTTGGAACACGGCTATCATGTCCCCCCTCTTCCTTCTCTTCATTAAACTAGACATTCCCAATTCTTGCAACCGTTCCTTAAATGTTTTAGCCTCCAGTCCCCTGAATCATCATCATTGCCCTTCTCTGCACTCCTTCTAGAGCAGACATGTCAAACCCGCTACATCACGTGACGTTGTGCAACATATCGGAGCTTTTTCCTCATTGCCGGCAATGGGGTGGGCACGGTTTCCTAGTTTGACACCCCTGTTCTAGAGTCTCAACATCTTTTTTACATTGTGGCAACCAAAGAAAGGGAATATTTGTAGCTCAGGATTACATTGGGGGGTCCTTGGTGCTCTCTGAGCTCGGTGCTTTGCTTGCGGACATTTCATTACCCAACTAGGTAACATCATCAGTGCTAGAAGGGAGTCGTGTTTGGGGGGGGGGAGGAGAGGAAGAGGAGGAGAATTGTGGGGTCCAAGATGTCTTGGGCATGATGACTTTTTGCTGACTTTTCAAATGATTGAAAAACAGCTTGGGCGAATGTAGAATCTGGACCAGATTTTTGCTTTCTATTCCGCTGTCTCCAATTACTGCCACATCCTCTATCCCAGGGGTCTTCAAACTCGGCCCTTTTATGACTTGTGGACTTCAACTCCCAGAATTCCTCAGTCGGCCATTTTTATGAAACTGCAGGCTTGGATCCAGACCAGACGTCTTCAAACTGGGCCCTTTTATGACTTGTGGACTTCAACTCCCAGAATTCCTCAGTCGGCCATTTTGATGAAACTTCAGGCTTGGATCCAGACCAGGGGGTCTTCAGACTCAGCTCTTTTATGACTTGTGGACTTCAACTCCCAGAATTCCTCAGTCGGCCATTTTGATGAAACTGCAGGCTTGGATCCAGACCAGAGTTCTTCAAACTCGGCCCTTTTATGACTTGTGGACTTTGACTCCCAGAATTCCTCAGTTGGCCACTTTTATAAAATTCAGTACTCACCTTACAACAGTTCATTTAGTGACCATTCAAAGTTACCATGGCACTGAAAAATGTGACTTACAACCGCTTTTCACAGTTACGACCTTAATAGCATCCCCTGTGATCGTTTGATCAAAATTCAGATGCTTGCAACTGACTCGTGACCGCTGCTGTGTTGTGTCCCAAGTTCACGTGATCTTCTTTTGTGACCTTCTGACAAGCAAACTCAGTGGGGGAAACTGGATTCACTTAACAACCGAGTTACTAACTTATCAACTGCAGTGATTCCCTTAACAACTGTGGCAAGAAAGGTCATAAAATGGGGCAAAACTCACTTAACAAATGTCTCACTTTGTTTTTGGGCTGGACTGTGGACATAAGTTGAGGACTGCCTGCACAGTGGATTAATGCTACCATGGTTTAACCTTCAATGCCTGCTCAGTCAAGATCTTTTGAGGAACTTTGTCCATATTTCTTACTTACTTGAGCCTTATTTTTCTTAGAGGGCTGTTCTAAAGCTAAAATGGCCGAGGAGTGACTAGAGCAGGGGTCCTCAAACTCTGCCCTTTTATGACTTGTGGACTTCAACTCCCAGAATTCCTTAGCCAGGGGCTGCCACAAAGAGGAGGGACTCAAGCTATTCTCCAAAGTGCCTGAAGGCAGGACAAGAAGCAACGGATGGAAACTCACCAAGGAGAAAAGCAACCTGGAACTAAGGAGGAATTTCCTGACAGTTAGAACAATTAACCAGTAGAACAATCTGCCTCCAGAAGCTTTGAATGCTCCAACACTGGAAGTTTTTAAGAAGAGACTGGACAGCCATTTATTTATTTATTTATTTATTGATGGGATTTATATCCCGCCCTAACTCCCGAAGGACTCAGGGCGGCTAACAACAAAACATATAATAAGTACAGAAATCAAGATAAAAATAAAATTGAAATCATCTGTGCAATAAATTAAAATTAAAGATTAAAAAATAAATTAAAATTCTAAATATAATTAATTAAAATGCCTGTCAGTCCAGGTCAGCCTGGTGGAACAGGAGTGTTTTGTCCGAAATGGTATAGGGTTTCCTGCCTGAGCAGCGGGTTGGACTAGATGACCTCCAAGGTCCCTTCCAACTTTATTATTATTATTATTATTATTATTATTATTATTATTATTATTATTATTATTATTATTATTTTATTATTATTATTTTATTATTATTATTTTATTATTATTTTATTATTATATTATTATTATTATTATTATTATTATTTTATTATTTTTATATTATTATTATTATTATTATTATTATTATTATTATTATTATTTCCACAAGTCATAAAAGGGCCGAGTTTGAAGACCCCTGCCCTATCCAGACTTTTTTGTATATTTCTCACCGACAATTGTCGATAAGTCTGGGGGCGTTCTGTGGCAAATGGTCGTATGTTTGAATTCCAAAGTCCCAAAGCACTTTAGCGTCTAGGTTTTCCATTACTTGGTTTATTTTGCAGTCCCACCCATTGCACGATTGTGTATAAACAAAATAGCAATATAACTACAGTAGGCTGCCCAATTATATGCCATCAACTCGGTGTAGAGTATTAGCAGCCGCACCCAACGGTAGTTCTTCAAGCGGGCGTAATTTGGTATATACTTGGGGTTGGTGGAATCATTTGTAATGACTTGTTTGTGAGTACCGTAACACTTTGTGACCGTTGCTGCTGAGATCCTTGTGTAAAACAACTCTTGGGGGTATTTTTGTGAGGGTGGTGACCTGATTTGAGGTTAAGAAATAGGATAATGGGTTCAGATCATTTAAGAACCCCTGGCAAAAGCGGGTCTTCTCCAGAATGACCTGTTTCAAACTATGCAGCTAGTCCTCAATGCACGACCATAATTGAGACGAAAATTTGTCTGGCTCAGCGAGAAGTTTGTTAAGTGGGTTTTGCCTCATTTTATGACTTTTCTTGCTACAGCTGTTAAGTGAATCGCTACAGCTGTTAAATTAATAAATGGTTGTTAAGTGAACCTTGGTACTAGCCTAACAGATGCAGTGATTCACTTAACGGTGGCAAGAAAGATCTGGAACAGCATGCACACTTGCCCACCACTTGTGCGGATCCATATCCATTCCCCCCCTCCCCACCCCAAAAAAGTTGAGGAACTCTGATATAGGTTTCCTGCCTTGAGCAGCGCAGGCTGGACTAGAAGACCTTCTGAGGTCCCCTCCAGCCCTATGATTCTCTGTTCTTATGATCTTGGGTGACCCAGCTGGGAATATAGACATTTGGCACCCATCCCTATGTTCTTTGTTCATCCCTTCCAGGATTACTTTCCCGCTGGTACAATTAGGCAGTCTTGTAAGACTAGAGGCTGATATAACTCTATTAATACTTCTTGTTTTTTTGTTTTTTTAAGTTCCTTCAAGTTATTCTTGACTCTTAGCAATTATAAGGACAAGTCCCTGCAGATTTCTTGGCAGGATTTGGGGCATTAGCTTGCTCTCGCCTCCTCCTTCTTCCCAGGGTTGAGATAAAAAGACTGTCTCAAAATCACCCAGTGAGCTTCATGTCCAAGGCATGATTCGAACTCGCAGTCTCCTGCTTTCTGGTCCAGTTCCTTCGTCACTAGGCCAATTTTCTAGGCAGCATTTTGAGAACTGGTTTGCCCTGGTCTCTTCCTTCTTCCCAAGGCTGAAAGAGAGTGACAGGCCCATGGTCACCCAGATGGCTTCGTGCCTAATGCAGGACTAGAACTCACCGTCTCCTGCTGTTTGGACCGATGTCACCCAACTGGATTTCATACCTAAAGTGGGACTAGAATTCACAGTCTCCTGGTGATTGGCCCAAAGTCACTCAGTTGGCTTTCATGCCTCGGGCGGGACTAGAACTCACAGTCTCCTGGTGTTGGCCCAAAGTCACCAGCTGGTATCATGCCCAAGGCAGGACTAGAATTCACCATCTCCTGGTGATTGGCCCAAAGTCACCCAGCCAGCTTTCATGTCTAAAGTGGAACTAGAACTCACCGTCTCCTGGTGATTGGCCCAAGTTCACTCAGCTGGCTTTCATGCCTCAGGTGGGACTAGAATTCACAGTCTCCTAGTGATTGGTCCAAAGTCACCCAGCCGGCTTTTGTGACTAAACTGGAACTAGAACTCACCATCTCCTGGTGATTGGTCCAAAGTCACCCAGCTGGCTTTTGTGCTCAAGGTGGGACTAGAACTCACAGCCTCCCAGTTTCTAGCCTTTAACTAATGTCTTTAACTAATACCGTATTTTCCGGCGTATAAGACGACTTTTTAACCCATGAAAATCATCTCAAAAGTTGGGGGGTCGTCTTATACGCCCAGTTGTCTTATACGCCGGAAAATACGGTACCCCAACTAGCTGCCATGTTAGTAGTTTAAAAATTATATAATTTTCTAAAAAAAATAAGTTAACCTGTTATGTGTGAAAAACTGGGCCAAAGGAAAAAGAAAAAAAAACTTTATATAACTAGAAAGCAACAATTTCAGAGAAAATCTAGGAAATAGAGGGAAATTTGGAGTGGGGGACCTATACGAGTAGAAAAACAAAACTAGAAATGCAAAAAAAAATATGGCAGAAATACTTAAAATATTTAATTGTCCATTCATTCTAATGTAAAGATATATGTATTTCGGCTATTTCTCTATCCCAGCCGGAGACCATTATGTCTCTTTCAGTATAACTGGAGTAATAGGATAGGTTATATTTTGGCACAAAAAAAGAACAAACTAGCAGCATTCTTTTTTTAAAAAAACCCTTGAAATCATTCACTGGATAAGTTTCTCCTTTTCTTAAGCACAGCTAATAAATAGTTCACAGATGGAGCTGGCTAAAAATACCTTGTATATTTTCTCTGTGGACAAATCCATCATTTTTCCCTGCATGTTCCAATTTAAAGCTGTTGGTCCTTTTTTTTTCCTCTTCCCTCCCTGGACCAATATTGGACAGAAAGAAATTAGAAAGAAATTATTCCAGGTTTGTAGATTGGCTGACTTCTATTTCAGCTCAAGATATTGTTTGGTTCCTAAATTCCCAGGGAAGGTCTATGGTTTGGGTCTCTGGCAACTGAACGCTGGGAAGCTGTACGGCATTTAAAAGATTTAAACAATTCACGATGGGCGGAAGCATTTCATAAAGTCATTCTTGGAAATTGAGGCTGTGATTGTTGGCTAGTTTATAAAGGGTGGGGGCCACACAACTGCCTGCAGGTGCTTTGGAGAAGAATAGAATAGAATAGAATAGAATAGAATAGAATAGAATAGAATAGAATAGAATAGAATAGAATAGAATAGAATAGAATAGAATAGAATAGAATAGAATAGAATATAGGGAATGGAGTGGAGTGGAGTGGAGTGGAGTGGAGTGGAGTGGAATGGAATAGAATAGAATAGAATAGAATAGAATAGAATAGAATAGAATAGAATAGAATAGAATAGAATAGAATAGAATAGAAAATAGGGAGTGGAGTGGAGTGGAGTGGAGTGGAGTGGAGTGGAATGGAATGGAATGGAATAGAATAGAATAGAATAGAATAGAATAGAATAGAATAGAATAGAATAGAATAGAATAGAATAGAATAGAATAGAATAGAATAGAATAATAGAATAGAATAGAATAGAATAGAATTTGGAATAGAATAATAGAATAGAATAGAATAGAATAGAATAGAATAGAATAGAATAGAATAGAATAGAATAGAATAGAATAGAAAATATGGAATAGAATAGAATAGAATAGAATAGAATAGAATAGAATAGAATAGAATAGAATAGAATAGAATTTGGAATAGAATAGAATAGAATAGAATAGAATAGAATAGAATAGAATAGAATAGAATAGAATAGAATAGAATAGAATAGAATTTGGAATAGAATAGAATAGAATAGAATAGAATAGAATAGAATAGAATAGAATAGAATAGAATAGAATAGAATAGAATAGAATAGAATTTGGAATAGAATAGAATAGAATAGAATAGAATAGAATAGAATAGAATAGAATAGAATAGAATAGAATAGAAAATATGGAATGGAATAGAATAGAATAGAATAGAATAGAATAGAATTTGGAATAGAATAGAATAGAATAGAATAGAATAGAATAGAATAGAATAGAATAGAATAGAATAGAATAGAATAGAATAGAAAATATGGAATGGAATAGAATAGAATAGAATAGAATAGAATAGAATAGAATAGAATAGAATAGAATTTGGAATAGAATAGAATAGAATAGAATAGAATAGAATAGAATAGAATAGAATAGAATAGAATAGAAAATATGGAATGGAATAGAATAGAATAGAATAGAATAGAATTTGGAATAGAATAGAATAGAATAGAATAGAATAGAATAGAATAGAATAGAATAGAATAGAATAGAATAGAATAGAAAATATGGAATGGAATGGAATGGAATGGAATGGAATAGAATAGAATAGAATAGAATAGAATAGAATAGAATAGAATAGAATAGAATTTGGAATAGAATAGAATAGAATAGAATAGAATAGAATAGAATAGAATAGAATAGAATAGAATAGAATAGAATAGAATAGAATAGAATTTGGAATAGAATAGAATAGAATAGAATAGAATAGAATAGAATAGAATAGAATAGAATAGAATAGAATAGAATAGAAAATATGGAATGGAATAGAATAGAATAGAATAGAATAGAATTTGGAATAGAATAGAATAGAATAGAATAGAATAGAATAGAATAGAATAGAATAGAATAGAATAGAATAGAATAGAAAATATGGAATGGAATAGAATAGAATAGAATAGAATAGAATAGAATAGAATAGAATAGAATAGAATAGAATAGAATTTAGAATAGAATAGAATAGAATAGAATAGAATAGAATAGAATAGAATAGAATAGAATAGAATTTGGAATAGAATAGAATAGAATAGAATAGAATAGAATAGAATAGAATAGAATAGAATAGAATAGAATAGAATAGAATAGAATAGAATAGAATAGAATAGAAAATATGGAATGGAATAGAATAGAATAGAATAGAATAGAATTTGGAATAGAATAGAATAGAATAGAATAGAATAGAATAGAATAGAATAGAATAGAATAGAATAGAATAGAATAGAATAGAATAGAATAGAAAATATGGAATGGAATAGAATAGAATAGAATAGAATAGAATAGAATAGAATAGAATAGAATAGAATTTGGAATAGAATAGAATAGAATAGAATAGAATAGAATAGAATAGAATAGAATAGAATAGAATAGAATAGAATAGAATAGAATTTGGAATAGAATAGAATAGAATAGAATAGAATAGAATAGAATAGAATAGAATAGAATAGAATAGAATAGAATAGAATAGAATAGAATAGAATTTGGAATAGAATAGAATAGAATAGAATAGAATAGAATAGAATAGAATAGAATAGAATAGAATAGAATAGAATAGAAAATATGGAATGGAATAGAATAGAATAGAATAGAATAGAATAGAATAGAATAGAATAGAATAGAATAGAATAGAATAGAATAGAATAGAATTTGGAATAGAATAGAATAGAATAGAATAGAATAGAATAGAATAGAATAGAATAGAATAGAATAGAATAGAATAGAATAGAATAGAATAGAATAGAATAGAATAGAGCTGGAAGGGATCTTGGAGGTCTTCTAGTCCAGCCCCCTGCTCAAGCAGAAGAATCTATACCATCTCAGACAAGTGACTGTCTAGTCTCTTCTTAAAAACCTCCATTGATGGAGCACCCACGATTTCTGGTGGCAAAGCTGTTCCACTGGTTAATTGTCCTCACTGTCAGGAAGTTTCTCCTTAATTCCAGGTTGCTTCTCTCTTTGGTCAGTTTCCAACCGTTGTTTCTCGTCCTTCCCTCTGCTGCTCTGATGAGCAACCTGCCCCCCTCTTCTTTGTGGCAGCCCCTCAGATCCTGGAACACCGCTATCATGTCTCCCCAATTTCTTCTTTTCTTTAGACTAGCCAAACCCAAGTCCCACAGCCATTCTTCCTATGTTTTAGTCTCCAGGCCTTGGTTGACAATGTCTTCTTTGTGGCAGCCCCTGAGATATTGGAACACTGCGCTCACGTCATCCTTCTTTTCATTAAACTAGAACGACTGCCTTGCTTAGCGACAAAACCTTTGGGCTCCATTGTGGTCGTAAGCCGAGGGTTACTTTTTACGGCCAGTTCTTGCTCTCCTTTCCAGATTTTTCTGCTTCAGCGTTCCTTTAGCATTCGTTTTTGGCATTTTGGTTTTTTTTTAGCCAAGTGAAAACTTTTTGGGAGAAAGGAACGGCTCCCGTTGGCCTGATCTGGCCTTCGTGTCCTCAGAAGCCTCCATCCTGATGTCACGTTAATGCTGGCCTGTTAGCTTGTTTGTCTTGTTTGAGGAACTGCACACCGAAGCCGGGCCAGCCAGGTTCCTACTGAAGCGACCCACAGGCTTCAGCAGGTGGGTGGTTCCCCCGTTTTGCCAAAGGGAGGCAGCCTTGGTGCAAGTCAGAACCCACATCTGGAAAGGCTTAGCCGAACAGCTGGGAGCCTGTAAAGCTTTTGTGGTGTTTTATTATTATGATGATGATGATGGTTATTTTTCGGTTGGCTAAATTGTTGTTCCCCTCCGAGGATTTTTTTTCCGTGCCAGATGGAAGTAGATTAGGAGCATGAAAGAAAAACAAAACACAGATGAAAAAGAAGGGATTCATTTTAAATTTTAGAATGTGTTTTATTGTTTAGGGCTATTGGTTTAATTTCATTTTAAATTTTGTATATTATGTGTTGTTTATAGTGTTTAATTGCCCTGTACACCACCCCGAGTCCCTTGGGAGAGGGGCGGTATATAAATCCAAATAAATAAAAAAAATAAATTTGGAAAAGAAGGAAGGGGGGGGATGCCAATGGAATTTCATGCAAAGCGCCCCCCCCCCCCCCCGATGCCTTTTGGACTAGAGGGAGCTGGAGTGTGGATTTTATCATATTTTTTTAGAACATAAAATCATAGAAATCCTAGAAGGGACCTTGGAGGTCTTCTAGTCCAACCCCCCTGCTCAAGGCAAGAGAACCTTATATCATCCTGGTCAAAAGGTGGTCCAGTTTCTTTTTGGAAACCTCCAGTGATGGAGCACCCACCACTTCCGGAGGCAAGCTGTTCCCCTGGTGAACTGTTCTCACTGTCAAGAAATTTCTCCTTCGTTCTAGGTTGCATCTGTTTTTAATGGTCTTCCATCTGTTACTTCTTGTCCTGCCCTCCTGTCATTTGGAGAATAGAATAGAATAGAATAGAATAGAATAGAATAGAATAGAATAGAATAGAATAGAATAGAATAGAATAGAATAGAATAGAATAGAATAGAATAGAATAGAATAGAATAGAATAGAATAACAGAGCTGGAAGGGACCTTGGAGGTCTTCTAGTCCAGCCCCCTGCTCAAGCAGGAGAACCTATACCATCTCAGACAGGTGATTGTCTAGTCTCTTCTTAAAAACCTCCAGTGATGGAGCACCCATGATTTCTGAAGGCAAAGCTGTTCCACTGGTTAATTGTCCTCACTGTTAGGAAGTTTCTCCTTAATTCCAGGTTGTTTCTCTCTTTGGTCAGTTTCCAACCATTGTTTCTCGTCCTGCCCTCTGGTGCTTTGGAGAATAACGTGACCCCCTCTTCTGCGTGACATCCCCTCAAGTATTGGAAGACAATTACCATGTGCCCCCTACTCCTTCTCTGATAGGCTAGACGTATCTAGCTCACTCAAGCGTCATCATATGATTTAGCCTCTAGACCCCCTTGTTTTCTTTGTCGCTCTTCTCTGCATATTTTCTAGGCCTTTCGTTTTCTCCAGGAATGTAAATGTCTAGGTTCCAACGGAGGAACCCAACTGAGGAAACACCAACAAGACGATCCAATCTCTTAATGCAAAACTTTACCGAGGAGATCATTTCGGCATGAATGAAAGCAAAACCAGTGCGGCTTAATTCCCGCGCAAACCACTGTAATTGAACGATAGGATTCTCCCTCCCCTTGTTAGTGCAGGTCACATGAGTGTAATTTACATTAAGCGTCAAGATATTGTTATGAGAAAGTCTCTTTGTGGGTTGGCAGACACCTGCAGAAACGTCCTTGGTTCCCACGGCTTGGCTTCTTGCGGTCTGGAGGCTGCATTTTCAATTTCCCTCTCTCCTCCCCTTTATTGTGAAGCAATAAGCTTGACAGTAAATCTGTTCCTCTTCCCCCTCTCCCATTCTCCAAGCAACCCGGCCAGGTAGATTTGGGGGAGATAAAAGTGACATTCCCACCTTTCCATTAAGTAGCTTGATTCCTTGTGTCTTAAGGGGGCTGCTGGAACCTGTCCAGTCAACTAGACAAATAAGATTCTTCTTTCTGAAATTCTCTTGGAAACCTAGCTTGTTTTCTGCAAAACCATGGTAGAACGACCCATCCTTTTTTTTAGGTAGTTTGTCGATTTGCAGCGTTCACTTAGGGACCATTTGAAGTGATGACAGCACTGTAAAAAGGGACTTACGACCAATCCTCCCCCTTACGACCATTGCAGCATACCCATGGTGGTGCGAATCCAAATTTGGCCGCTTGGTAACTGGCATGTATTTCTGACGGTTGCAGTGTCCCGGGGTCACGTGATCTCCCCTGGTGACCATCTCAGCTGGCTTCCGACAAGCCAACTCAATGGGGGGAAGCTGGATTCACTTAACGACCATGTGATTCATTTAACAACCGGGGTGATTCACTTAAGAACCGTAGCAAAAAAGGTCATAAAATCAGGTGCAGCTCACTTAACAACCACCTGGTGCCAATTGTGGTCGTAAGGCAAGGGATTCCTGTAGTGTGATGCATGGACTAGTCCAGGGGTCCCCAACCTTGGCCACTTTATGACTTGTGGACTTCAACTCCCAGAATTCCTCAGCCAGGGATCCCCAACCGTGGCCACTTTATGACTTGTGGACTTCAATTCCCAGAATTCCTCAACCAGCATGCTGGCTGAGGAATTCTGGGAATTGAAGTCCACAAGTCATAAAGTGGCCACAGTTAGGGACCCCTGGACTAGGTGGTGGTGACTGGCCCCGAATAGCCCAATGTGCTTTATGGCTGAGAATAAAGTGGAACTAAATCGAATCTACTTTCAGCAATTCTGGAGATGTAACTATATTTAAAATGTCTACAGGTAAATTGAAGATTTCTAGTTTATTCCCAGTTCTATAATAGTGTTTCTCAAGCTTGGCCATTTTAAGACCTGTGGACTTCAACTCCCAGGGTTCCCCAGTTAGCAAGGCTGACTAAGGAATTCTGGGAGTTGGTCCTCTCGGCTTAAAAATTGCTGAGGTTGAGAGGCACTGGTCTATAAGTTGCATTTTCTCCATTCATCCTTTCTGTTGCTGATATCTTAAGGAGGTTATCAAATATTATTATTATTATTTATTTATTTATTATATTTTTATACCGCCCTTCTCCCGAAGGACTCAGGGCGGTGTACAGGGCAATAAATATAAAAACAGAATACAAAAGTTAAAAAACGATTAAATATTATGCCCAAGTTTAAAACAGTAATTAAAAACATATTAAAACCCCAACCCTAACCCATCAAACCAGGTCAGATTGCTCAAATAAATAAGTTTTTAGATCGCGCCGGAAGGAGCGAAGGTCGAGGGCCATCCGGAGCTCAACCGGCAAGCGGTTCCACAGGTCTGGCGCGCCCACAGAGAACGCTCTCCCCCTGGGGGCCACCAATCGACATTCTTTGATCGGAGGCACCCTCTCTGTGGGAGCGCACTGGACGGAGGGAAGTTGACGCCGGCCGCAGGTGTTGCCGTAGGTAATCCGGACCCATGCCATGTAGAGCTTTGTAAGTCCTAGAGCAGGGCTTTTCCACCAGTGGCACGGGTACCACCTGTGGTACGTTAGCACCTGGCAGGTGGTACACGACCATCCTAGAAAAGTGGTAGTGGGGGAGGGGAATGAGCTGAACCGGTGGCAGCACCGCACAAGCCTGAGTGAGAGACGGCTGGAGCTGCAGGGCTATCAGGGCTCAGCGGAAGCACCAGGATCAGCGCCAGGCTCCAGCTGGAGCTCGGCATTGATCCTGGCGCTTCTGAGCCCAGAAGAAACGCCGATCAGCTGGAATGTTGCAGCATTTTAAAGTATTTAATTAAATTATATTAAATTAATTTTAGAATTTTAATTTTATTGTTATTAGGAATTGTGGGCCTGTACTAATTTAATTCCATTTTATTCTTTTTTGTACTGTTTTAATTGCCCTGTGAACCGCCCTGAGTCCTTTGGGAATAGGGCGGTATATAAATTCAACTAATAAATAAATAAAATAAATAAATAAATCTCCAGGGTCTTGTGATTTACATTCAGATGCTTGGCAAATGATTCATACTTATGATGGTCAAAGTGTCCCAGGGTCATGTGAAGTGACCAAAACCTGCTGCAACCACCCAGCAGAGGGGGGGGGAATAAAAACCAAACACCCCCCACCCCACCCCCACTGCCAATCCTCAACAGAAATGCTCACAACAATGAAAACCTCGGACAGGAGGAAGAGCGCCACCGGGCAGGCAGGCAGGCGTCTTGCTCGGCTGTGGCTTGGGGGGCACTTTTTTCAGTGCCATTGTAACTTCGAACAGTCAGTAAGCGAACTGTTGTAAGTCGAGGACTACCTGTACTTCACTTTTTTCCCTTTTTTTTGGGTCATCAAGTTTTTGACACCTTGCTAGGCAACTGGTGGTACTCGGATGTCACCATATCCTAAAAGTGGTACAATGGGTGAAAAGGTTGACAAGCCCTGAAATAGATAGCCCAGTAGGTGGTCAAGATGCAACATGCTTTGAGGTGTGCAGCCACCATCTTGACACCCCCAGAAAAAGGGGCAGCGCTTGCATCACAACCCAGCTGACATACTTTGGATCCCTCCCCTTTTTTTTCTTGATCCTGCAGATTTATCTGGCCACCTATCTTAAATTAATAAACTCTGAAAGCCTTTGCTTCCTCCTCCCTCCACAGATGCCACTAGCTAGGAATGTTCTCCATCACGTTCCTGAAGGAGGAAAGTGCTTGAGCTAAGAGTTCCGTGTGCAATGAACAGGAATTCTTGGAGCCCTTTACAAGGAGCCACGTCATGCCTTTGCAAACCCTGGATTCAGGAATGTCTTCTCCTGATATTTCTGTCCTCGATTTTCAATATGCAAGGCGTTTTCTGTAAGAAAAAAAGATATTTTGCATCTCCAAGGGACCACAGAAATCTAGAGCTAGACTGAATTTTCCTGGACTGATTCCAGACTGCTCCACGATACTCCTACATTATGTCTTTGGATGGAGAAGCCACTAAAATTGCGTGTGTCACGTTTGGAAGGATCACGGCTCATTCTGTATCCCCCAAAGAGAACATCTGGACGTTTTCTATGTAGGTCGAAAGGCTGTTTCCACCAAAGTGGACTTCAGAAAGAACCGCCAACTCATAACAAGGGATCCTTCCATAACATTCTTCCTCGCCAGATTCCTCTTGCTCAGCTGAACCATGAATTCTTGCATTTGACTTCAGACCGGGGGGGGGGGGGGAAACCCCGACCTTTCTTTCACATCCCAGACCCACAATTGCTCAGGATCCTAAATCATGACAATTGATAGCAGTGTCCCAATATCTAAGGGGCTGCTACAAACAAGAGGGGGGATCAGTGGTGGGATTCAGCTGGTTCGCACCAGTTCAGTGGAACCGGTAGCTAAATTTTTGTTCAGAGAACCGGCTGAATGCACACCGCTTCCGGAAGTCAGTTCTAGGCCTCAGAGGCCTGGAGGAGGCCTCTTAGAACAGCCTGCCAAAAGTACATGGATGCTATTTCTAGAAGTCCGTTCTAGGCCTTGGATGCCCAGGTCTGCATCCATGCAGAGAACCTGTTGTTCAGGTATTTGAATCCCACCACTGGAGGCGGGGGGGGGGGAATCAACCTATTCTCCAAAGCACCTGAAGGCAGGACAAGAAGCAATGGGTGGAAACTAATCAAGGAGAGAAGCAAGCTGGAAGTAAGGAGGAATTTCTTGACAGTGGGAACAATTAACCAGTGGAACAACCTGCCTCCAGAAGTTGTAGGTACTTCATTACTGGAGGATTTTAAGAAGAGACTGGACAGGCATTTGTCTGAACTGGTATAGGGTCTCCTGCTTGAACGGGGTTGGACTAGAAGACCTCCCTAGGTCCCTTCCAACTCTGTTATTCTGTTCAGTTTTGTTCTATTGGTTTGACTGCTACAACATGCTCTACCTGGGCCTGCCCTTGAAGACCATGTAGAAGCTTTTTTCTGTTACATCTGTTATAATGCTAGCCTTTAATTTGTAAATGAGATTTGCTTCAGAGAACAGGTAGTCTTTCAGCTGCAACCATAACTGGGCCCTACAAGTATGGTTTCAAGTACAGGTAGTCCTTTTCACACTTACAACCTTTGCATCATCCCTGCGGTCAGATGATCAAAATTCAGACATTTGGCAAACTGACTCATATTTATGACGGTTGCAGTGTCCCGGGGTCATGTGGTCACCTTTTGTGACCTTCTGACAAGCCAGATTCTCTTAATAACTTTGTGACTAACTTAACAACTGCAGTGGCAAGAAAGGTCTTAAAATGGGGCA
The DNA here is from genome assembly GCF_964194415.1 of Vipera berus. Classification (NCBI taxonomy): domain Eukaryota; kingdom Metazoa; phylum Chordata; class Lepidosauria; order Squamata; family Viperidae; genus Vipera; species Vipera berus. The sequence continues at coordinate 86,807,809 of NC_138208.1, read as the reverse complement.
AAATTCACTTTGCAAATGTCTCACTTCACAACCGTAATTTTGGGCTCATAAATTGTGGCCATCAATTTGTACAGGTTACGCTGCATACAGACAGATTTATTTGCGGCGTCCAAAGTCTGCCTGTTAAATTGAGGATTTCCTGGGTGGGTTTTTTTGGAAATGCATCAGTCTGGAAGGACCATCCTAGGCAATGCCTTTCTAAGAAATGTGTGAGTGTAAAAAAAAATGTGGCTGAGTTTGCACGCGACGCAAAGCCTTTTTAGCACAAGAGGCATCGGGCGCTACCATGTCTGCCTAAGTTGCTGGGTTGGTTCAGTGTTAACCTTGGTTAGTTTTTAATGTGGCATAGGTGTTGTATGCACCTAGGTCCTTTCTATTTGGTTAACCTTTCTCTTGGGAAAACCCAGAAACTGGGTGAATACAGTAGCCAGGTTAAGCATGTCGAATGAAGGCAACAGCAATTCTAAATAGCACAAGTGTGTTGAAGTCCACAAGTCATAATAGGGCCAAGTTTGAAGACCCCTTGACTTGTGGACTTCAACTCCCAGAATTCCTCAGCCAGTGTGCCTGGCTGGGGAATTCTGGGAGTTGAAGTCCACAAGTCATAAAAGGGCCAATTTTGAAGACCCCTGGTCTAAACTGACAACTTACAACTATTTGTTTAGCAATTGTTTGAAGTTACAGTAGTTATGACCATCCTATTATCCCCACAGCCACGGTTACAAAAATTTGAGTGCTTGGTGACTGGCCTGTGTTTATGATGGCTGTACTATCCTGGGATCATGTGATCCCCATTTGCCACCTTCCCAGCTTTCTTCTGACAAAGTCAAACCATGTGATCCACTTAAGAACCGCAGTGATTTCGCTTAATGACCATGGCAAAAAAGGCCATAAAATCAAACGCGACTCACTTAACAACCGGCTTTTATTTTCCTTATTTATTAAATTTATATGCCGACCATCTCACTACCAGAGCCTTGCTTAGCAATGGAAAGTCTGGTCCCAATTATGTCATAAGTCGAGGACTATCTTTATAGCCAGAAGGATTGGCAGGAGACCTTAGCCACGGTGACCCAAAACAGCTTGGTTTATTGATAGCACTTATATACTGCTTCACAGTGCCTTTACAGCCCACTTTAAGCAGTTTACAGAGTCAGCCTGTTGCCCCCAACAATCTGGGTCCTCATTTTGCTGACCTCGGAAGGACGGAAGGCTGAGTCAACCTTGAGCCAGTCTGGATTGAACTCCTGGCAGTGGGCAGAGTTTAATTCTATTTTCACTTCCTTTCAGGGGATCCACCTCAGGCGTCTGCTTGGCTTGGCCAATGTTTTCTCTACTTGGTAATAATGATCTTTGAGAAAACAGCAGTGGGTCTTGTCTTACTTATTCCTGGTTGGACCAAGGTAAGGAAGAAGAAGCTGATTCAAATCTTCTGTTACTCATTAACTTTGTTGACTTTTAAGGGACAAATTAGCATACGGATTTAAATGCTTCCTTTGAGAGGTAGAAAGATCTGTCTGTCTATCAACTGTCTGTCTGTCTTTCTATCTCTCTTTCTATCTGTCTGTCTTTCTGTCTGTCTGTCTGTCTGTCTATCCATCCTGTCTGTCTCTCTCTCATCCATCTATCCTGTCTGTGTGTCTGTGTGTCTGTGTGTCTGTGTGTCTGTGTGTCTATCTATCTATCTATCTATCTATCTATCTATCTATCTATCTATCTATCTATCTATCTATCTATCTATCTATCTATCTATCTATCCTGTCTGTCTCTCTCTCTCATCCATCTATCCTGTCTGTCTGTCTATCCATCCTGTCTGTCTCTCTCTCTCATCCATCTATCCTGTCTGTCTGTCTGTCTGTCTGTCTGTCTGTCTGTCTGTCTATCTATCTATCTATCTATCTATCTATCTATCTATCTATCTATCTATCTATCTATCTATCTATCTATCTATCCATCCTGTCTGTCTCTCTCTCTCATCCATCTATCCTGTCTGTCTGTCTATCCATCCTGTCTGTCTCTCTCTCTCATCCATCTATCCTGTCTGTCTGTCTGTCTGTCTGTCTGTCTGTTGACAGCTGTCAAGCACCCAAATTTTAATCACATGACAGGGGGATGCTGCAATGGTCATAAGTGTGAAAAATGGACATAAGTCACTTTTTTCTGTGCCTTTGTAACTTCAAACAATCACTAAAATAATGGTTGTAAGTCAAGGACTATTGGTAATAATAGAAGGGGTTAGCCATTGCTTTCCTCCATGTTATTATTATTATTATTATTATTATTATTATTTTAATTCCAATTTCCCAATCCAATCTGCAGTCCTGTGATTTCCTGGTGGTCTCTTGTCCAAATATTATGCAGGCCCAGCTCTGTTGTGTCCGGACCAGATTTCTTCTCCATAAAAGGACTCTGTCTCTTTTTTCCCCCCTCTCAGTTTCAGGAAATTCTTCTGGATTACATCCCTTCTCCTGAGCTGGAGCTGGTCTTGGTGATGCTGGTGGTTCCTTTTATAGTCAATGTGAGTTAAAGATTTAGAAGGAAATGCCTCTTTCATCAAGGGAGCTGAAAAACCCTTTTACCTCCTGTGGGGAGACAGAAGGACACGGGATTTTCCATTTGTCATTCCATGGTCGCAAGGGACAAAAAACCTTTGCCTTGCAAAATATGACTCCTTTGCTTCTTTATAGATAATTTAGATGCATACGGCCATTCAGTTCAGCAGCAATTCTGCACCGTGTACGGATTGAAAACAGGAAGGGACAAAAAAATCAGTCCAGGCGGCAAACATAACGGGGAAGACAATTATCCTAGCAGAAACAGAACGTTATTTTAATTTATTTATTTTTTCTTTATTTGTTTCCTGTCTTTATTCATTTTACAAATAACTGAAGTTGGCGAACATATCCAGCACAGCTGTTTTCCTCACAACGACAATGACTACTGTATGTGAAGTGGGCTGGATTGAGAGAGAGGGACTGGCTAAAAGTCACCCAGCTGGCTTTCATGCTTAAGGCAGATCTAGAACTCACCGTCTCCTGGTGATTGGCCCAAAGTCATCCAGGCGGCTTTCATTGTTAAGGCAAGACTAGAACTCACCATCTCTTGGTGATTGCCCCAGACTCACCCAGCCGGCTTTCATGGTTAAGGCAGGACTAGAATTCACCATCTCCTGGTGATTGGCCTAAAGTCACCCAGCCAGCTTTCATGGTTAAGGCAAGACTAGAACTCGCCATCTCTTGGTGATTGGCCCAGACTCACCCAGCCAGCTTTCATGTCTAAAGTGGAACTAGAACTCACCGTCTCCTGGTGATTGGCTCAAAGTCACCCACAGCTTTTATGCCTAAATCCTGGTCCCTTAACCATTAACCCAAATTGGTATGGGACAGGTGGGTGAAACAGGTTGTCAGAAATTGTCTAAAGCAGGGTTTCTCAATCTTGGGGACTTTTAAGACATGTTTCAATTCCCAGAATTACCCAGCCAGCATGTGTGGACTTCAACTTCCAGAACTGCCCAGTCAGGCATGCTTGCAAGATTTTGAAAGCAATAGTGATGTTCCTGAATAAACATTAATGACTCCACCCCCTCATCCAGCAGTACTGTATACAATTATGTCTGGCTATTGGGCAGGAAATTGACAAGTTTATTAGTCAAATAACAGAAAGCCAACAACCTAGCCTAGCTTGTTCTGTCAAGACCCAAATTACATTAAAACAGATGTTAATCAGATGCTACACTAGTTAGAACAGGGGTCTTCAAACTTGGCCCTTTTATGACTTGTGGACTTCAACTCCCAGAATTCCTCAGCCAGGCACACATGCAGTTGAAGTCCACAAGTCATAAAAGGGCCAGGTTTGAAGACCCCTGAGTTAGAACAAAACAAACAAGCATAGGAACAAAGCAAACAAGCATAACAGCATAGGAAGAACAGGGAACCTAACATTACAATAGGCAGGTGGTAGCTACTCTCAGGTTATACATAATGTAAAAGCTACCAAAAGGCCAAATCTTGCTAACCCACCGGAATGAAAGCAACGCCATTAAGAGAATCAGTGATCACAACTATTATAACTGTATGTGAAATATAGAGATGGGTTTGGCACCGTTCATTTATATTTTTGTCTCTTTATAAAATTACAACCACAACGGACTCCAAAATTTCCTTTGCTGAGCAAGATAGCTGTTAAAGGACTGTTGCCTCATTTTACGACCTTTCCTGCCACTGTTATTGAGTGAAACACTGCAGTTGTTAGGCTAGTAACACGGTTGTTAAGTGAATCTGGCTTCCCCATTGACTTGTCAGAAAGTCCCAACAGGGGATCACGTTACCCCGAGAATGGGGTAACGTGAATGAATGAATGGCCACTAAACAAGCTGTTGTAAATCAAGGACTCCCTGTAGTTTTATGTCTTGCTTCATAAAGCACGGCTGGCTAGGGAATTCTGGGAATTGAAGTCCACCCATCTTAAACTATCTAACAAAATGAAATTCAGTGGTGAAAAAAGTCAGGTTCTACATTTAGGCAAGAAAAACCAAATGTACAGGTATAGGATAGGTCAGAGGTAGGCAACCTCAGCTCTTTTATGACTCATGGACTTCAACTCCCAGAATTCCTGAGTCAGCCGACTCAGGAATTCTGGGAGTTGAAGTCCATGAGTCATAAAAGAGCCGAGGTTGCCTACCCCTGGGATAGGTGGTACCTGGCTCAATAGTAGCAACTGTGAGAGGCATCTTGAAATCCTAGTGGACAATCACTAAAAAAGCCAACACAGTGCTAGGCTGCATTAACAGAGGGATAGAATCAAGACCACGTGAAGTGTTAATACCACTTTCCAAGGCCTTGGTAAGGCCACACTTGGAATACTGCATCCAGTTTTGGTCACCACGATGTATAAAAAAAATGTTGAGACTCTGGAAAGAGTGCAGAGAAGAGCAACAAAGATGATTATGAGACTGGAGGCTAAAACATATGAAGAACGGTTGCAGGAATTGGGCATGTGTAGTTTAATGAAGAGAAGGACGAGGGGGGACATGATAGCAGTGTTCCAATATCTCAGGGGCTGCCCCAAAGAAGAGGCAGTCAAGCTCTTCCCCAAAGCGCCCAAAGGCAGGACAAGAAGCAACAGATGGAAACTCATCAAGGAGAGAAGCAACCTAGAACTAAGGATGAAATTTCCTGACAGTGAGAACAATTAACCAGTGGAACAACCTGCCTCCAGAAGTGGTGAATGCACCAACACTGGAAGTTTTTAAGAAGAGACTGGGCATCCATTTGTCTGAAATGGTAAAGGGTTTCCTGCCTGAGCAGGGGGTTGGACTAGATGACCTCCAAGTTCCCTTCCATCATCATCATCATCATCATCATCATCATCATCATCATCATTATTATTATTATTATTATTATTATTATTATTATTATTATTAATTATTATTATTAAAATTGCTAAGGTTGAAAAGCACTGGTCTGCATGTACAGTACAAGCATTTTCTTTCCTTTTTTTCCTTTTAAGGCTGTCACGTTCTGGGTTGTCGATAGCTTGATGATGAAGAAACACAAGGAGAAGGAAAATCTGGAAGTCAGCGTGGCAGAATATCCTGAAGCCCTGAAAGCCGACGATGTCCAGGTAAGAGAGGAATCAGGACAAAATGGTTGGGTGCCCAGCTGAGCTTCGAAGCGTCCCTTGGACGTTGGCTCCGTGGAAACATCTTTCCACAGCGTCGCTTTTCCTTTGCCTATTTTAGGAAACGAACGAAGGACTTGAGAACAGGCTGTTTGACTCGGCCTGAAGCACAGTGGTGTCTGTGGGTGTGTTGGTGCGCGTGTGTGAACGTACACAAGCATTCCTTTCCCCCTTCCCCCTTTAACTGGAGATAAAGTAATCCCTGTTTTAAAACAAGCTGGAGGGGCTGCTGTCACACACACACACACACACACCACTTATAAATATTTCCACTCCAGAAAATGCAGTTTAAGCGATGGAGAACTTGACGCAGACCGTTATCGCCGTGTGCAAAGTTCGCATTCATGGAACAGAGGGAAAAACCATCGCACACTCCCCGAGCTTGGCACAGAAAGTGGCCAATAATAAGCAAGAAAGCCCCAAACTCAGCAAAAAATCCACCTTCTCAATTGGGGACATCCTCTGAGCACCCTCTAGGTTCAATGGGGAGGGGGAAAATCCGGCTTATTTTTCCAGCCAGCCTTTGTTCTCTGTTGATGCACATGAGGGATTGTGTACTCAACATCTGGACGTCTCTATTTGCACATGTGCTGTCTGTGCCAAAGGGCGATAGTTAATCGTTGCTGTCTCTGCCTTCTCTCTCTCTCTCTCTCTCTCTCACACACACACACACACACACACACACAGGGAGAGAGAGAGAGAGAGAGAGAGGGAGAGAGAGGGAGAGAGAGGGAGAGAGAGGGAGAGAGAGAGCCTTGCGGGGCTCCACATCCTTCAAAATGTTTATGTTGTTGCAGCTGACTGTCCCTCCGTGTGCAGTCTTTTTAGAAAAAAGTGCAGTGTATGCCTCCCAGCATACACAAAGGACAGCACAGCAGGAGGCTGATGGTGCAGATCAGCAGAGGGGTTGGACAGCTCCGGGCGATAACTGCTCACTCAGGATAAGCCTAATGAGTTAAGCTGTTGACAGCCCCAGGCATGGTCAGCCTGGTGGGAAGCCAGGATCTACACCCATTGTCACCTGCACTGGCGGGAAGCCCAGGTTTGAACTGATTGGATGCCATCCACCTGGGCAGGTACAAATAGACGCCAGGCTTCCCTGTTTCCCCCAGTTCGTTCTGTTATGAATAAACTCATCGTTACCCCAGCTCTGTGTCCGCCTCTCTGTGAAGCACGCAACTTTACAAAAAGTGATAATACCATTTTATACTGTACTGTTGAGGCCAGACTTGGAATACTGAATGCTGTTCCGGTCACCACGATACAAAAAAGCTGCTGAGATCTGGAAAGTGTACAGAGAAGACCAACAAAGAAGATTAGGGGTCTGAAGGCTAAACTGTATGACAAATGGTTGAGAATTCAAATCAGAATTGAGCTGGAAGGGACCTTGGGGGTCTTGGAGTCCAGCCCCCTGCTCAAGCAGGAGACCCTATACCAGGGGTCTTCAAACATGGCCACTTTAAGACTTGTGGACTTCAGCTCCCAGAATTCCTCAGCTGTCTTAACATTGCCAAGTTTGAAGACCCCTGCCCGGCCTATACCATTTCAGACAAGTGGCTGTCCAGCACGCAAAATTTCTGAAGGCAAGCTGTTCCACTGGTTAATTGTAGGAGGTTTATCCTTAATTTCAGGCTGTTTCTCTCTTTGATTAGTTTCCATCCATCATATCTTGTCTTGCCTTCTGGTGCTTTGGAAAATACATTGACCCCCTCCTCCTTGTGGCAGCCTTTCAGATACTGGAATACTGCTATCGTGCACACACACACACACATCTCCAGTCCTTCTTATCTCTAGATTGGCCATACCCAATTCCCGCAACCGTTCTTCATATGTTTTAGTCACCAGGCCTTTAATCATCTTAGTTGCTGTCCTCCGCACTTTTTCCAAAATCTCAACCTCTTTTTTCTAACGTGGTGGCCAAAACTGGATGCAGTTAAGGGAAATAGGTATGTCTAGCCCAGGGGTAGGCAACTTTGGCTCTTTTATGACTCGTGGACTTCAACTCCCAGAATTCCTGAGCCAGCCATGCTGAGGGGAAAGAGAGAGGTTTCCAAGCTGAACCATGCTGGCTCAGGAATTCTGGGAGTTGAAGTCCACGAGTCATGAAGGGGCCATAATCTCCCCATGCTGGCACAGGAATTCTGGGAGTTGAAGTCCATGAGTCATGAAGGGGCCATAATTTCCCCATGCTGACACAGGAATTCTGGGAGTTGAAGTCCACGAGTCATAAAAGAGCCAAGGTTGCCTACCCCTGAGCTAGCCTCTCGAAGAGAAGGATTCGGGGAGACATGGGAATTATCTTCTAGTACTTGAGGAGCTGTCACAGAGAAGAGGGGATTGACTTATTCCCCAAAGTAACAGAGAGCAGGATAAGAAGTAATGGGTGGAAGCTGGTTAAATAGAAATCCATCCTAGAAGCAAGGGGAAATTTTCTGACAGTGAGAACAATTCATCATTGGTGTAGCTTGCCTTCTGGAGTTGTGGCTGATCCGTCACTGGAGGTTTTCAAAAAATAGACTGGACAAGCATTTGACCAAACTGATATAAGGTCTGTTCCTTGAGCAGGACTAGAAGACCTCCGAGGTCCCTTCCAGCATTGTGATTCAATGATTCTTCTATTATTATTATTATTATTATTATTATTATTATTATTATTATTATTATTATTATTATTATTATTATTATTATTATTATTATTATTATTATTATTATTATTATTATTTAACAACCTTGTGAATAACTTAAGTGCAGTGATTCACTTAACGTCTGTGGCAAGAAAGGTCATAAAATGGGGCAAAACTCAACAACTGTCTTGCTTAGCAACAGAAAATTTGGCCTCAAGTGTCATAATTTGGGGACTAACCTATAATCAAATTAAGCAGGAAAACTCTTTTATCATCAGGGTTTATCTTTCCTGAGCTTAAAGAGTCAGGAGACTTTAAGAGTTCTGCTTCCTCTTTGCTGTTTGCTCGTATTTGTCAATGGATAGTTCTGATTGGCAAAGGATAAGAAAATATGGCCCATGAAATTAATTTTTGAATGCTTTTCCTCCCTTTCCTTCACAGGTCCTCCTTTGCCCCACTTTGGATTTCGACAGTTCCAGAAGCGACGTAGATCTCTTAGCATCTCCTCCTCAAAGCCGGAGCCCTAGCTTAAAAGACAGAGATTATTGAGCGGCCCTTTAATCATTCCAAGCTGAACCCCAAATTTTTTTTTTAAAAAAAGGATCTTCATTTTAGAGACCACACTGGAAATGAGAAATTATAAATCACAACCCATTAAACCAGGGGTCTTCAAACTTGGCCCTTTTATGACTTGTGGACTTCAACTCCCAGAATTCCTCAGCCAGGCACGTGTGCCTGGCTGAGGAATTCTGGGAGCTGAAGTCCACAGGTCATAAAAGGGCCAAGTTTAAAGACTTGGCACTAAAATATCCTAAGGTGTTTTGTACCTGTGGCCTGTTGCATTTGAAATTCCTTTTTTTGGGTGGGGGGAATATGTTGCTGGGTTATTTAAGGGACTTAAAATTGTGAGGTTTGGTTGCATATTGTCCTGCTGATTCCTGATGAACTGTTTATTCTGGCTGGCCAGTTGGTTATAGTTTTTAGCTTGATTTTGCATCTCAGCACTTTTTAAAAACAAACAAACAAACAAATAAATAATGAGAATCAAGATGAATTTGCCTTGTGGAAACCTGAAGGACTCACAAAAGCACAAACCACTTGTAAATAGCATCTGGTTACAAAGACGGTATTTAAAAAGCCTTGCTGTCTGGCCTGATTGACTCACTTTTTTTTCCACTACTCTTTTGTAAGAATAATAAATGTTTCATATTCAAACGGCTATGGGAGGTATTGCTGTGTGTGCTCTGAGCTCTGCTTTCAACAAAATGGAAGCTCGGGCTGCTTGCGTGCTTGGGTGGTATTCTTAAGCTATGAGAATACTGCCAGGGGAATTCTGGGAGCTGAAGTCTACACATGCTTGCTGGGGAATTCTGGGAGTTCAAACCCAACCCTCTTAAAATTGCTCAGCTTGAGAAACACTGGGCTAAGTTTGAGCAGCTGAGCCGTCCGTTGTAAAATGGGATTTGGGGTCACTTTATAATTTCCAAGGGAAGTAACGTTGAAGGAAAAGTCTTCATCATGGTTCAGTCCAAGCTGGAAATAAAAAACATGGCAACTGCTTTAGAAAGAAGGTTGCAGTTTATTGAAGAGGAGAGCCAGACAGGAAGATGGCTCTGGAAGAAAAAAGAGCGAGCACATGTAGAGAGTGGGTTTTTATACCCTCTGGAGCCTTTTGTTTGGAGTTGTTCTTCTGGCATGAACTTTTGACTTGAGTCTGAGTGTGCCTTTTTGGTATTCAGATGGTGGTGGGTTAATCCTATTATGTCCCATGGGTCATATCCTGCTTCCCTCTGGCTGTGGCTGATGACTCTTAGATTTTTGGTGTTGATTCTAGGGATCTTTCTTCCTAATCCCAGTTTCCTGATTCCAGTCTTTCTGACAAAGATGATCACATCTCCAATTCTGCAGACTTGGTTTCCATTTGGGACAGAGAGACTTGGGGACGGGGTTGGTTCCTGCTTTTAAAATCCTTTAGGGAAATATATTCTGCCCTTTTAATATTTCCTTCTCTGGGGGGGGGGGGCGGCTGACTTCCCACAGTAACAAAACCCAGGCTTGTATGCTTTTTAATAAGTTCTCTTTCTCAGCCTCTGTAATGAATAGAAAGAAGAGGCAAAACATTTTACAAAGTGATCCTTCCCTGCAGTGTGCATTTTGGCTTTTAAAGGGCGGACCTTAAACATTACTGTGTGAGTTGGCCCACTTAACACCGGGAGCTCTTTTAATTGACACGTGCTGTAGGTTACCTTTCTTGAACCCTCAGCTGCTCTTTGTGGGGGTTCTCAGCTCATTCTTTGGCCATGGAAAACGGCTGTTGTTTAAATTAGCATCTCTTTCACCTCATTGCCAATTGTTTGCTTAGCAAGATTTTGTTTGATCTCTGAGCTAAATTGCTTTGTGTGTGTGTGTGTGTGTTTTAGTTTAAACAGGAAGCCTAGACATAAATTATTTTTTAAAAAATACATTAACTGTTTGTTTTTCTAAAGAGAGCAGCAAGGGAGTGGCAGACTTAAAATTCTTTCTGCGCTTTTCAAATATTTGTCTCTATTCTTCGTGACACGATTTATTTGGCTGCTGTTCCATTCTGCTTTCTATTTTATTTGCTCGCAGTTGAAGCATTTCTGGAGTGGTCAAAAAAGTCAAGATGGTGGCCATGATGGAACTATTCTACTCAGTGCTTTTTTTGTAAAAGAAAAAGGTGCCGGAACTCACACATGTCATACAACCCGCCTTGCCTTCCCTACAAGGTTCCATCCAAAAAAGGTGCCGGAACTCCGTTCTGAGCGTTCTGTGACAAAAAAAGCCCTGATTCTACTCTACTCTACTCTACTCTACTCTGCTCTGCTCTGCTCTGCTCTACTCTACTCTACTCTACTCTACTCTACTCTACTCTACTCTACTCTACTCTACTCCACTCCACTCCACTCTGTATTCTATTCTGTATTCTATTCCATTCCATTCCATTCCATACTTTCCATTCCATTCCATATTCTGTTCCATTCCATTCTGTATTCTATTCCATTCTGTATTCCATTCCATTCCATTCCATTCTAGTCTATCCTGTATTCTATTCCATTCCATTTCATATTCCATTCCATTCTCGATTCTATTCTGTTCCGTTCCGTTCCATTCCATTCCTATCCTATCCTATCCTATCCTATCCTATCCTATCCTATCCTATCCTATCCTATCCTATCCTATCCTATCCTATCCTATCCTATCCTGTATTCTATTCCATTCCATTCTGTATTCCATTCCATTCTGTATTCCATTCCATTTCATTCCTTTCTATTCATCTGGTAATATATAATAACATCTCATTCCCCCCACCCCATTAGGTTAAGACCCCAAAGCCCAGTAAAAGTGAATCATTTGAATTTCTTCCAGAAGTTTTCTATTTTTTTCCTGACACTGATTCTAGAAAAAAAAGCAAACAATGCTGGCTGAGGGATTCTGGGAGTTGAAGTCCACCCATATTAAAGTTGCTAAAGTTGAGAAACATTGGTCTGGCAGACATTGAATTAGAGACTTTTGACACATTTCAAACAAATGTGCCTGTTGAATGGAAAAAGAATGGATCAGCTGGAGTGAAGCTGATTTGGTTCTGCTTATAGCCTAAGTGCACAAGCATCTAGAATGCTGATATATATTGTGCATTTATGAGAATCTTGGATATGTTTGCAAAAATTCAGATTCTTTCCAATGTAATAACAAATAAAGGAAATTTAGCAGCCCACTTTGGAAGTGATTAACTGAGAAAATTTGTGTTAGAGTTGTGAGATCATATGACCCTATTCTAAGTGGTACCATAGGGTTATTAGATGCTAAACACAGCATGTAGATCCAGGTTAACTCGCTTTTAAGATATAAACAGAGATTAACAGGTCAACAAAATAACAGAGTTGGGAGGGACCTTGGAGGTCATCTAGTCCAACCCCCTGCTCAGGCAGGAAACCCTATATCATTTCAGACAAATGGCTGTCCAGTCTCTTCTTAAAAACTTCCAGTGTTGGAGCTTTCACCGCTTCTGGAGGCAGGTTGTTCCACTGGTTAATTGTTCTGTCAGGAAATTTCTCCTTAGTTCCAGGTTGCTTCTCTCTTTGGTTAGTTTCCATCCATTGCTTCTTGTCCTGCCTTCAGGGGCTTTGGAGAATAGCTTGACCCCCTCTTCTTTGGGGCAGCCCTTGAGATATTGGAACTCTGCTATCATGTCACCCCTCATCCTTCTCTTCATTAATTTAGACATACTCAATTCATGCAACCATTCTTCATACCCATTCAAGAATCTCAACATCTTTTTATATTGTGGCGACCAAAACATTAATTAAAGATTCAGCTCACCCCATATGTGTTGGTGGCTTCAGTTATGCAGAAATGTTTTCATAACATGCAACTCTTTTGTGAATGCCTACTATCAATTGGAAATTATCTTTGATTATCTCTGCATTTTTGCTATTTCTGCATCCTCTGTTGATAAATGCATTCCCTACTGGTGAGAAAACTCCATGAATTTAATCAATATAAAAAGAAATCCTTTTATTATAATTTTTATGATACCACCATATTTTAAATTTTTTACCCCTATATTAAGGCAGTTACTTTCTGCAAACTAAAATTTGTGAATACGTGTGATCCCCATATCCATCCAGCTGCTGCCTTACAATACAACATAGGCGCTGTGTTGCTGAGTTTGCATTACAGGCTAAGTCACAAAATTTTAACTGACTTTAGCAGGTTGTGTGAATCGAAACATTAACCTGATAGTGTTAAGCTATCAGGTTATGCTTAGCAAATTTACAGTACAACAGTATTTACAGTACAACAAAGAAGTATTTACATTCTTGACCGTCTCCACTGAAGTTAAAATAGCTTCATTGTTTAATTGCCATTTGATTTCCAAGCAAAATTTCCCACGTGCTAGGCCCACTCAGTCGCACATTATACAAACAGTGCAATACAAACATAAAAAATGGTTGTGTGCATCTTTTATGAAGCTGTTCCATCTATCTGCTTGTTCCAACTCAAGAGTGATTTTTCAAGAACACTTTCTTAACTAGATAATAATCATACATTAGACCAGTGATGGCAAACCTTTTAGAGATCGAGTGCCCAAACTGCAACCCAAAACCCACTTATGTATCATCGGGTGCCAGGTGGGCGTGGCCCATTGGGTGGTCGTGGCTGCGGTGGTAACGGCAGACTGGGTGGGACTAAAAGGTTCAATCAATTCAAACTTTGCAAGAAGTTGAAATTGATTGATTGAACTTTTTTTTGCACATTCTATTCTATTCTATTCTATTCTATTCTATTCTATTCTATTCTATTCTATTCTATTCTATTCTATTCTATTCTATTCTATTCTATTCCATTCCATTCCATTCCATTCCATTCCATTCCATTCTATATATTCTATTCTATTCTATTCTATTCTATTCTATTCTATTCTATTCTATTCTATTCTATTCTATTCTATTCTATTCTATTCTATTCTATTCTATTCTATTCTATTCTATTCTATTCTATTCTATTCTATTCCATATTTTCTTTTCTATTCTGTTCCATTCCATATTTTCTATTCTATTCTATTCTATTCTATTCTATTCTATTCTATTCTATTCTATTCTATTCTATTCTATTCTATTCTATTCTATTCTATTCTATTCTATTCTATTCTATTCTATTCTATTCTATTCTATTCTATCCCGACAGCCTGACAAGCAAAGTCAATGGGAGAACCGGATTCACTTAATAACCGTGTTAGTAACTTAATAACTGCAGTGATTCCCTTAAAAACTGTGGCAAGAAAGGTTGTAAAATGCAGCAGAACTCACTGAACAAATGTCTCATTGCACAACAGAAATTTCGGGCTCAGTTGTGGTCATAAGTCGAGAACTACCTGTACTTTTAAAGTGTGTTCCTTCAGCATGACAAAGCCTAGATAAAACATAAAAGTTCTCTTGAGAGCAAGCAAATTCTTCTCGGAGAACAGCAAGGGAGTGTCTCCTCTTTTCAAAGTCTGTTTTCCACCCCGGTGCTAGTCCCTGTGTCAAAGGGATGGGAGGCCAAGTAGTCTTTGTAGTCCCCGTCAATTAGTTTCTCTGCATTGTTTTTGGCAAACCAGCAGTCCACTTCCTGTTTGCCATTGTAGATCTTCCTCTGCTTCCACACGACGGGTACCAAACGCCCTTTCAACTTTAGGGCGTGCGCCGAGTTCGAGTCCCCAGACTTTATTTCATGGCAGTTGTCCGGGCTACACTTTTCTGAGAATGGCTCACTCAACAGCTGAACGTCTTGGTGCAAGAACTGGCCTGCAATAGGGGGGGAAAAAATGGAATTTGTGAGCAAGTGAATTAATGAGACAGGCATGGGGCGAGCAATTTCCACCAACACGGGTGAGAGGCATTTTTTTATTTTTTTATTTTTGAGAAAAGTGACTTCAGATCGTTCTCAGCTTATGATCAAACTGGATCCAGAATTTCTGTGGCTAAGCAAGGGGATAGTTAAGTGAGTCTTGTACAGTTGTATGATCTTTTACGTTGTTAAGCGACTCACTGAGTTGTTAAGTGAACCACCTGGTTGTTAAGAGAAAGTGGCTTCCTCCAGTGACTTTACTTGTCGGAAACTGGCTGGGAAGATTGCAAAATGGCGACTATGTGACCCTGGGATGCTACAATGGTTGCAGAAACATGCTGGTGGCCAAACACCCAAATTCTGATCATGTGACAGCATCTCAGGCTACTGTGCTCATCATTTGCGGCCCTCCTAGTTGGTTGCTGACAAGCCAAGTCAAGGGAGGAGACCAGATTTGCTTAAGAACACATTATTCACATCACAACTGCACTGATTCACTTAACAACCGTGGCAAAAAAGCGTCATAAACTCGGGCACCATTCCTTTAACCATCCGCTTCCTTAGCAACCGAAAAATTCTGGTCCCCATTGTGGATTTCTCTTCCAGAAGACAGCTAGAACTCCATTCAGAATAGACCATTGAATAGACCATTTAAATCGGCTCGACAGGAAGTCCTTGACTTACGACCACAATGGAGCCCAAAATTTCTCTTGGTAAGCAAGACAGTTGTTATGTGAGTTTTGCCCCATTTTACGACCTCTCTTGCCACAGCTGTGAGGCGAATCCCTACCGTTGTTAAGTTAGTAATACCAGTCCTCACATTTATGGCAGTTAGTCCTCGACTTATGACCACAATTGAGCCCATAATTTCTGTTGCTAAGCAAGACAGTTGTTAAGTGAATTTTGCCCCATTTTACGACCTTTCTTGCCCCAGTTGTTAAGTGAATCATTTCCCTTGTTAAGTTAATAACACAATTGTTAAGTGAATCTGGCTTCCCCACTGACTTTGCTTGCCAGAAGGTCGCAAAAAGAGATCGGATGACCCCCAGGATGCTGCAACCGCCGTTAATACAAGCCATAAGTGTCTGAATTTTGATCACCTGACCATGGGGATGCTGCAACAGACGTAAGTGTGAAAAACGGTCGTAAGTCACTTTTTTCAGTGCCGTTGTAACTTTGAACATTCACTAAATGAACTGCTGTAACTCGAGGATGACCCATATGAGCCAATTACCAAGCATCTGAATTTTGATCACGTGACCAAGGAGATGCTGCAACAGTCCTAAGGAGAAAAATGGTCATAAGTCACTTTATTTCGGTGCCGTTGTAACTTCAAACTTTCACTAAATGAACTGTTATAAATCAAGGACTAGCCGTATTAAGACCCTACAGATCCTTGTGTTCTATGGCAGCCCTTCCTAGACAGTCAAATTGCAGGTACTCAGGACTGCGACTTGTCTGATATGGTATAGGTTATCCTGTTTGAGCAGGGGGCTGGTCTAGAAGACCTCCAAGGTCCCTTCCAGATTCTATTCTATTCTATTCTATTCTATTCTATTCTATTCTATTCTATTCTATTCTATTCTATTCTATTCTATTCTATTCTATTCTCCATTGCATCTATTCTATTCTATTCTCCATTGCATCTATTCTATTCTATTCTATTCTATTCTATTCTATTCTATTCTATTCTATTCTATTCTATTCTATTCTATTCTATTCTATTCTATTCTCCATTGCATCTATTCTATTCTATTCTATTCTATTCTATTCTATTCTATTCTATTCTATTCTATTCTATTCTATTCTATTCTATTCTATTCTATTCTATTCTATTCTATTCTATTCCATTCCATTCCATTCCATTCCATTCCATTCCATATTTTCTATTCTATTCTATTCTATTCTATTCTATTCTATTCTATTCTATTCTATTCTATTCTATTCTATTCTATTCTATTCTATTCTATTCTATTCTATTCTATTCCATTCCATTCCATTCCATTCCATTCCATATTTTCTATTCTATTCTATTCCATTCCATTCCATTCCATTCCATATTTTCTATTCTATTCTGTTCTGTTCTGTTCTGTTCCATTCCATTCTATTCCATTCCATATATTCTATTCTATTCTATTCTATTCTATTCTATTCTATTCTATTCTATTCTATTCTATTCTATTCTATTCTATTCTATTCTATTCTATTCTATTCTATTCCATTCCATTCCATTCCATTCCATTCCATTCCATTCCATATTTTCTATTCTATTCTGTTCTGTTCTGTTCCATTCCATTCTATTCCATTCCATATATTCTATTCTATTCTATTCTATTCTATTCTATTCTATTCTATTCTATTCTATTCTATTCTATTCCATTCCATTCCATTCCATTCCATTCCATTCCATTCCATTCCATTCTATTCTATTCTATTCCATTCCATTCCATTCCATTCCATTCCATTCCATTCCATTCCATTCCATATTTTCTATTCTATTCTATTCTATTCTATTCTATTCTATTCTATTCTATTCTATTCTATTCTATTCTATTCTATTCTATTCTATTCTATTCTATTCTATTCTATTCTTTTCTATTCTATTCTATTCCATATTTTCTATTCTATTCTATTCTATTCTATTCTATTCTATTCTATTCTATTCTATTCTATTCTATTCTATTCTATTCTATTCTATTCCATTCCATTCCATTCCATTCCATTCCATTCCATTCCATTCCATATATTCTATTCTATTCTATTCTATTCTATTCTATTCTATTCTATTCTATTCTATTCTATTCTATTCTATTCTATTCTATTCTATTCTATTCTATTCTATTCTATTCTATTCTATTCTATTCCATTCCATTCCATTCCATTCTATATTTTCTATTCTATTCTATTCTATTCTATTCTATTCTATTCTATTCTATTCTATTCTATTCTATTCTATTCTATTCTATTCTATATTTTCAATTCTATTCTATTCTATTCTATTCCATTCCATTCCATTCCATTCCATTCCATATTTTCTATTCTATTCCATTCCATTCCATTCCATTCTATATTTTCTATTCTATTCTATTCTATTCTATTCTATTCTATTCTATTCTATTCTATTCTATTCTATTCTATTCTATTCTATTCTATTCTATTCTATTCTATTCTATTCTATTCTATTCTATTCTATTCTATTCTATTCTATTCTATTCTATTCTATTCTTTTTCGGAATCCAAATGGAAGTCATACTGTATGTCTTTCTGCACACCACCTCAGAAACCAACACATCTCTCCCTTACCTATCAGCCCATGGGAACCTGTTGAAAGTCCTTGACCGTTAGAGATGTAGAAACCCAAGTGATTCTTCTGATACCGGGCAGGGTTCTTGTAGTGGTGGATCAGAATGACAAAACTGATGGACTCTCGTAGGACCACGGTGATGTTGGCATGGGCCACGATGGAGACTTGGAAATTCTTGCCCACTACCACGGCGTTGCGGTCACAGGGAAAGACCAGTCTCCTCTCATCATCCAAGATGACCTTGGTGGGTGAAATTTCTAGGTAGGATCTTTCCGGTTTGTTGCTGAGAATCGTGATGCTCTTGAAGTACGTCCGCTGTTTCTTATGACCGTTCCGTGGGGCAGGTGCCCCGATTAGTTCACCATTGACAGTCACTCCTAGGGGACAAGAAAATGGATAAAGAGAGAGTTTGATTTAGTGGTTAAGGCACCAGGCTAGAAAAAAAAAGACTGTGAGTTCAAGTCCTGCCTTAGGCATGAAAGCCAATTGAGTGACTTTGGGCCAATCACCAGGAGATGATGAGTTCTACTTCCGCCTTAGGCATGAAAGCCAATTGAGTGACTTTGGGCCAATCACCAGGAGATGATGAGTTCTACTTCCGCCTTAGGCATGAAAGCCAATTGAGTGACTTTGGGCCAATCACCAGGAGTTGGTGAGTTCTAGTCCCGCCTTAGCCCTGAAAGCCAGCTGGGTGACCATGGGCCAATCAGCAGAAGACCGAGAGTTGTAGTCCCACCTTAGCCCTGAAAGCCAGCTGGGTGACCATGGGCCAATCAGCAGAAGACCGAGAGTTGTAGTCCCGCCTTAGCCCTGAAAGCCAGCTGGGTGACCATGGGTCACTCACCAGGACACTGTGAGTTCTAGAACCACCTTAGTCATGCAAGCAAGCTGGATGACTCTGGGCCAGCATCTTTATACATAACCTGTTGCTATTGTTCCCCTGTTTGCATGCAGTAAATCTCAGTATGGTACAGAGTTGTATTTTTCTTAACGTGCAAAGAAAAGAGCCACAAATTGTATCATAATGGGGTAGACTGGGACGATCTGTTTCCCAGGAGGTGGTAAGACGGTGGCTGAGTTCCCACGACCCACTGGATCACAAACAGTGCACTTCAGTTTAGTCCAGCTTGTTATGTGATTCCAACGGATCTTTAGCAATTTCCTATTTTTGATGCGACAACTGTTGCCTCCCAGAAACAGCGTATTGTTCTTGTCAGAGTTGGGCATTAATTGTGGGTATTAAAACCAACAGCAGAGGAAACGCCATTAATATTTGCTTCCTTGTTTGAAATTGTCCCAAGTTGACTCTAAACCTTTTCCTGTCCCATGAACGGATTTGGAGGTGGAAATTCATCAGTGTTTCCTTTCCATCCACCCCTTCCGGCCAGGCCAAGCTTCCCCCAACTCTGTTGACGGAATAAGTTAATACCCCCAGCTTCGTGGTTCCCTTGCCTGAGTACTTGTGATCCGAAACTAATCTAAGGATATCTCCGGGTTGCCCATCAATGTTGAAGCAGATCGTCATCTTGCTCCGCGGCAAGTCAATGACAAAATGAGGGTCACCGTCCGCTGGAGAGACAATAAAACAAAACAAAAAAACAAGAAACAGGAAGGGAAATGTTAATATTCCTACAAGCCACTATTCAGCATTTCAGTTCCTTCATGTGGATGGTCCTGAACTTGTTTTAGGCCTGGAGAAGGGTCAAGAAAGAAAGAAAGAAAGAAAGAAAGAAAGAAAGAGAGGAAAGAAAGAAAGAGAGGAAAGAAAGAAAGAAAGAAAGAAAGAAAGAAAGAAAGAAAGAAAGAAAGAAAGAAAGAAAGAAAGAAAGAAAGAAAGAAGGAAGGAAGGAAGGAAGGAAGGAAGGAAGGAAGGAAGGAAGGAAGGAAGGAAGGAAGGAAGGAAAGAAAGAAAGAAAAAAGAAAGAAAGAAAGAAAGAAAGAAAGAAAGAAAGAAAGAAAGAAAGAAAGAAAGAAAGAGAAAGAGGAAGGAAGGAAGGAAGGAAAAAAGGGAAGAAGGAAAGGAAGAAGGGAGAGAGGGATGAAGAAAGGAGAAAAGAAAAAAGAAAAGAAAAGTCTTGCTTGGCAAACTTAGAAGACCGAACGCAGCCAAAGCCTTGTATTTTTGTTAAATGGTGGACCACCTACCTGAAGTTCTAGTTACATTAATTGTTGGCTCCTCTGATTTTTCAGGAATAGAGCCTGAAACGAAAGGGGGGAAATGAGATTACACAAAACAACACATAACACGCACAGCCCAGCCCAGGACAAAGTACTACTATGCCTCCCCCAGAGAAGAACCATGGCTGGTTTACATGTTAAACAACTTATTTGCCACTGTGTCTATACAGATAGTCCTCGACGTAAGACCACAATTGGGACTGGGGAACTTCCGTCGCCGAGCAATGCGGTCATTAAATGAGTCAACACATAACTGCACCTGATCTGACAACTTTTTTTGCCATAGTTGTTAAGTGAATCCAATTCCCCCCCTCGACTTTGCTTGTCAGAAGTCGGCTGGGAAGGTTGTAGCTGGCAATTTCATGACTCTGGGATGCTGTGACCATCTTAAATGCTTCCAGTTGCCCAATTTTTGATCCTGTGACTTAGGGACACTGCAACAATTGTACGTATAAGGACTGGTCATGTCACTTTTTCAGCACTGTTGTAACTTTGAACAGCCATTCAAAAAATGGTTGTAAGTCAACGACTGCCTGTATGTAAAGGTAAGGGTAAAGGTAAAGGTAAAGGTTCCCCTGCACATGCGTGCTAGTCGTTTCCGACTCTAGGGGCCGGTGCTCATCTCCGTTTCAAGGCCGAAGAGCCAGCGCTTGTCCGAGGACGTCTCTGTGGTCATGTGGCCGGCATGACTAGACGCCAAAGGCGCACGGAACGCTGTTACCTTCCCACCGGAGTGGTCCCTATTTTTCTACTTGCATTTTTACGTGCTTTCGAACTGCTAGGTTGGCAGAAGCTGGGACGAGTAACAGGCACTCACTCTGTTACGCGGCACTTGGGATTCGACCCGCCAAACTGCCGACCTTCTGATCGACAAGCTCAGCTCAGCCTGTATGTACTTTACCTAATTATCCTGATATTGTCAATTTGTGTTTCAATATTTGAATACCAATTCTCTTCTTTTGGTTAATGACCACAACAAAGATATCCCAGCTTCTATTTTGGGACTGGAGTAGACGTTTAAGAAGCAGAGGCTCATAGTGTTTCGCCTTTTAATTCCTCAAAAAGAGAAAATTACCCTGCTTTTGAGAGCTCAGGGATGATCAGCAGTTAGTTTGTAAGGTTTAAGACGGATATTTCATCTCTTAACCTTTTCCCAGAACTCAAGAATCCAAATTCTTAGTCCCTAATCACTCAAGTGGTTGTGGACCACATCTGGTTCATGGGTCAAGTCGCTGATCGCTGCTTTAGAGTTTGAGTAGTGCCATGTGGCCAGTATGCAGGTAGCGCTCAGTTTACAACCACAATTGAGCCCAAAATTTCTGTTGCTAAACGAGACGTTTGTTAAGTGAGTTTTGCCCTTTACGACCTTTCTTGCCACTGTTATTAAATGAATCTCTGCAGTGATTAAGTTAGTAATACGGTTGTTAAGTGAATCTGGCTCCCTCATTGACTTTGCTTGTCAGAAGGGGATCGCGTGACCCTGGGACACTGCGACCGTCTTAAATATGAGCCAGTGGCCGAGCACCCAAATTTTGATCCCTGGACCACGGGGAGACTGCAACGGTTATTAGTGTGAAAAACGATCATAAGCACTTTTTTCAGTGTCATTGCGGTCTCTAAATAAACTGTTGTAAGTTGAGGATTACCGGTAAGCAACTCATTTGTGTCTGAAAATCAGCAGCAAAGATCATGAAAGACACATTTTAGAACACTTGGCCTGCCACCTGCAATCTTGACTCATTTTGGAGGGAAATATTTGTCTTCCAGAGCCCTGCAAGGGAGTGGGGGGGGGTGGGGGTGGCTGGAGAGGGTGTTACATGAAGAGGCATTGAGATAATCACAAATTTCTTCCCTTTTGTGCTTTACTCAAGAAGCAGGCGAGACAGCAAGTTAACAGTTTAACTTTTATTCGGAACCAGGCAAAGAACAAGGGAACAAGACATCTATTTATACTGACAGCTGCCGGCGGCTTGACCAATCAGGGGTGAGTCTGATCCCGCGCCGTAGTCTCCGCCAATCGGAGCCGTCCGGTTTTGACAGCTCGGAGCTGTCATCTGTAGCGCGTGTTGAACTGTCAATTGTTGGCGCTTGCGCGGTTTCGCCCGGCAGCTTTTGACAGCTGTCAAAAGCTGCCGCGGTTTTACCTCAGCCCTTGTAACTTCTGTTTAACTCACTATAATAACAATTAGTAAATACACAACACCCCTTCCCCCTCCCTCTGATTGAGTTGAATTTACCCCAACTGTTTCTTTTTTGGGTTTCCCCATTCGTAGTCTTTCAGGTATGTGGGAGGTTTCTTTAATCTCTCGGAGCGCCGGGGGGTAGTCTCGGTAGTATGTTCTGGTTCTCTTGGTGCTTCTTGGGTTGGCTCCGGGGGTGGGGGGTTTGGCTCTGCTGGATCTGCGTTGATTGGAGTGGGGTGTTGAAATGGTATGTTCCGGTCAGGGGAGTTTTGGCGTGCCAGTCTTTGCGCCGGTGCTTCTGTCGGTATTTCGTCGTCACCCCTTCCCCCTATAGTTTGAGGACTGCGTTGGCGTAGTTGGTCTATGTGTCTGCGGATGTGTATATTTTGTCCGATGTCAATGATGTAAGACAAAGGGCCTGTTTGTTCGATGACCACCCCTTGTGTCCATTTGTTTCCTCCCCCGTAGTTTCTCGCCCAGACAGCTTGCCCAGTGGTGAGAGTTCTATGATGGAGGGGTAGGTCTGGGTCTGGAGGGGATCTGTCTGGGTGGAGACGGTCCAGTCTGGTGGTCAATCTTTTGCCCCAGCGAAGCTCTGCTGGGGACTTTCCGGTAGTTGTGCAAGGCGTGGTGTGTTGGGAGAGAAGAAATTGTGCCAGTCGTTGGTGCCAGTTGCCGGAGATGATCTTGCGCAGGGCCTCCTTGGTTGATTTTACCATCACCTCTGCCAAGCCGTTCGATGATGGGTGAAAGGGAGCCGAGGTGGTGTGCCTAATAGAGTTCGCCGTTGTGAAACTCTGGAATTCGTAGGAGGTAAATTGGGGCCCGTTATCGGAAACTATAACATCAGGGAGGCCGTGAGTGGCGAATAATCCCCTTAAAACTTGTATAGTGGCCGAGGAGGTTGTATTGGCTACCGGCGCCACTTCGAGCCATTTTGAAAAGCTGTCTACGACAATTAGGAATGATTGTCCCTGGAACGGACCTGCATAATCTATATGAATGCGGGACCAAGGTGACTTTGTCGTTTCCCATCTATGTACGGGCGCCTGTGGCTGAGCTGCTCTAACCAGCTGGCAGGAATAGCAGCCAGCTACGTGTGCCTCAATGTGTTTGTCTATACCCGGCCACCACACATAGCTCCTGGCCAGAGCCTTCATTTTGACGGTGCCCGGGTGCCCTTCGTGGAGGCTATCTAGCACCTTAAGCCTGTGTTTGTCAGGGATGATTACTCTGCAGCCCCATAAGAGACATCCCTGATGGGTGGATAATTCCTTTTGTTTTAAGAAGTAAGGTTGGAATTGTGGTTCCTGGGGTGCATATTGCCAGCCCGTAGTGACATAGCCTAGGACTCTGCCTAGGATTTTGTCTCCCGCGGTAGCTGCGGAGATATCTTTGACAGTTAAGGGGCATTCTGGCAGTTCTGAGATAGCCAGTATCCTTCCAGCTGGTGCTGGGTCTGGGTCAACAATTGGCTGCGGCAGTCTGCTCAGGCCGTCTGCATGGCCCATGGTTTTCCCTGGCCTGTATTCTAGTTTGTATGAATAGGCTGATAGAAATGTAGACCATCTCAGGATGCGGGGAGATAATATTTGTGGTGTTAGCCTGTTTACTGTAAAGAGTCCTAATAGGGGCTTATGGTCAGTGTAAATAGTAAATGGTCGACCATACAGGTAATCATGAAATTTTTTTACGCTGGCCACTATAGCTAGAGCCTCTTTATCGATTTGAGCGTAATTCCGCTCAGGTTTTGACAGCGTTCTCGAATAGAACGCTACAGGGGTCTGTATTCCTTCTTTAGTTAAATGGCTTAGGACCGCTCCGATGCCGTACGGGGAGGCATCGCAGGCGAGACATAAGGGCAGCTGATCGTTAAACAGGGCTACCGTTGTGCTGCTGGAGAGTAAGTTTTTTAGGAGGTTAAAACTTTTATCATGCTCAGGGGTCCACGTCCAAGGTTTGCCCTTGTCTAATAATCTATGTAAGGGTTCTGCAATGGAGGCTTTATGCGGTAGGAAGGTGTGGTAAAAGTTGACTAACCCTAAGAAAGCCTGAAGTTCTTGTTTGTTTTTGGGGGTCGGTGCTGTTTTGATAGCTTTAATTTTTGTGTCCGTGGGGTGAATTCCCTTAGCGTCTATTTTAAAACCTAAGAACTCTGTTGAGGGCACCCCGATGGAGCATTTGTCTCTTTTTAATTTGAGACCGGCCTTCCTGAACCTTAGGAGTACCTTAGTTAGTTTGTCCGCTAGGTCATTTTCTGATTCCCCTGCAATTAGGACGTCGTCAAAATATGGGCAGACCCCGGGAATTCCCTTAAGTGTTTTCTCCATGATTTCCTGGAAGATTCCCGGGGCTGCAGAGATGCCGAATTGAAGGCGGTTAATTTTGAATGCTCCCTTGTGGGTGACTATTGTTTGAGCCAAAGCGGTGTCAGGGGTGACAGGCAACTGTAAATACGCCTGCGCCAAGTCTAACTTGGCAAATATGGCGCCTGACTTGATGGCCGCGAGGATGTCTTTGACAGCCGGTACCGGGTAGGCATGTGCGTTTAAAGCGAGGTTGAGGGTCGCTTTATAATCGGCACATAATCTAATTTGGCCGTTTGGTTTAACTGGGGTCACTATGGGTGTCTCCCACTCGGCCCCTTCTACCGGTTCGAGGACCCCTAAGTTTGTTAATCTGTCAAGCTCCGCTTCTATTTTTTCCCTCAAGGCGAAGGGAACCCTTCTGGCCTTGATTCTGACAGGCATCACATTTGGGTTCAGTTTAAGTGATACGGGCGGTCCCGTGTATTTCCCTAGTGAGCTGTCAAAAACGTCCGCGAATTGACAGCAGACGGATTCCAATTTTGACAGCTGAATGGCGTTGACACCTGTCAACGCTATTCCTAGTGCCTCAAACCAGTCTAATCCTAGCAGGCTTATTCTGTTTTCTTGGGTCACCAAAATAGGAAGGGATCCTTTAAATTTTTTGAACTCTACGGGGACGGAAGCTTTTCCCCGGAGTTTAATGGGCGTTTTCTGGAAGTCGGCTAGGCGGAGTTTGGTGGGTCTGAGGGCGGGCCTTTTCCTACTTCGGTTACAAATGTCCCTGTACGTTTGCCATGAGATTAGTGAGACGGAGGACCCAGAGTCCACCTCCATCTCACAGGGAATTCCATGAATCCGGACGTCCACCTTGATTTTGGGCTTAAGAATGCTGTGGACTGTATGTTTCTCCGCCCTCCCCCTTACATTAGACACTGGGGCTGTGCCTAGCTCTTACTGGTTCTGGGGCTGTGCCTAGCTCTGAGTGTATATGGGGCCATACCTTCGGCTGTCACCTCCAGGTCGTGCAGGTTTTCCCGGCTCCGGCTGCGGCACACGGCTTTGAGGTGGCCTGTCTTCCCGCACCCGTGGCATTTGGCACTGCGGAACCGGCACGTTGCCCTAGGGTGGCTTCCGCCGCAACTGGCACACTTCGCCCTGTTTGTCGGGAAGTTGGGCCCCCTCTGATTGTTGGCAGGGCCCCCCTTGTAGTTGCGTTGCATCCTCAGTTTCTCGAACCGCCGTTGCACCGCGTCTATATCTGAGGGGCCATCGTCGTCCTCAGACCCGCTGAACCTGCCGTCTTCCTGGTGCACGGACCCCCGTGGTCCGCTGTCCGGTACCCGTCGGTCGTCTCCGTGGCAGTCTTCGTATGCGATGACTTCCCTAGCCACATCGGTCATTGTCATTTCAGGCTTGGCGATCAGCTTCTTCCTCAGCCGTTCGTCCTTGAGCCCTATGACAATCTGGTCCCGGATTCGGTCTTCCAAATCCGGGAACCGGCACCGACGTGCGGCATGTCTGACCCTGGTTATGAAGTCATTTGCTGACTCGTCAGGAAGCTGGAGTTTCCGAGCGAAGTTCACTCTCCAGTAGAGTTCTGACTTGAGGGGCATGAAGTATTTACTCAGCCCCTCAGTGAGGTCTGCATAGGAGATGGTGGCGACCGGCTCCGGGGTGAAGATTCCCACAGCGGCATCATAAACGGCGGGGCCGCTGAGCCAGAGGAGGGCGGCCGCCTTGGCCCGGTCATCCGTGATCTTCTTGACTACCAGGTACCCTTCTACCTGGCCCAGATGCGATTCCCAGCCTTCTGGGTGGCGGGTATCGAATTCTCGAATGTGGCCGTGGTTTGTCATGCTGTCTGTAATTGAGGTGCCGCTGCTTGCGTTGAATGGAAGTTTGACTTCCAGTGACTTCAGCAAGTGACCAGCTCGGCTAAGGGAAAAAATCTCTTCTCCCCTTAGGTAGTGACTTCAGCTAAGCAAGCAGCATCCCATCTTCGTCGCCAGTGCTTTACTCAAGAAGCAGGCGAGACAGCAAGTTAACAGTTTAACTTTTATTCGGAACCAGGCAAAGAACAAGGGAACAAGACATCTATTTATACTGACAGCTGCCGGCGGCTTGACCAATCAGGGGTGAGTCTGATCCCGCGCCGTAGTCTCCGCCAATCGGAGCCGTCCGGTTTTGACAGCTCGGAGCTGTCATCTGTAGCGCGTGTTGAACTGTCAATTGTTGGCGCTTGCGCGGTTTCGCCCGGCAGCTTTTGACAGCTGTCAAAAGCTGCCGCGGTTTTACCTCAGCCCTTGTAACTTCTGTTTAACTCACTATAATAACAATTAGTAAATACACAACATTTTGTATCTGCATTGTGATGTTACACACACATAAAGAGTAAAAGGTCTTGGTTTTTTTCCAAAAGGCAACTTTTTTTTCCAAATGAGCCTTGGTGGAGCAGTGGGCTAATGCCTCCTTAAGTAACACCAGCTGCCTGCAATTAGTGCAGGTTCGAGTCCCACCAGGCTCAAGGTTGACTCAGCCTTCCATCCTTCCGAGGTAGGTAAAATGAGGACCCAGATTGTTGGGGGCAATTAAGCTAACTTTGTAATAATGCCGCTTGGGGGTGTGTGTGTGAAAGCCCTAATAAGCAGGCATATACATAGAATGAAGGCTACTGCTAAGCTTGTAAGCCGCCCTGAGTCTTCGGAGTGGGGCGGGATATAAATGGAATTAAAATAAATAAAAATAAATAATAAAACTGAACTGTCTTGTTTTTTTTTCCTTGAAAACATTTCACTTCTCATCCGGAACTGAAGAAGCTTCTTGGATGAGAAGCAAAACATTTTCAAGGGGGGGAAAAAAAACTAAGAAAGTCCAGTGTCCTTTCAGAAAAAGCACCTTTGGGACAACCGTCATCTGGATAATTAAGGATCTCCGCCGACAGTTGGAGATAGTGTTGTCATGGCGTGATGGTGCTTCTCTCGTTTCGATGAAAGCACTGGATCCTGCAGAGTCTTCTGCAATTGTCCTTACCTGGGGGCACCTGGTGGCCTTGAAGGCCCTGCACGATTTCTCCAACGCCTTCAGCTGAAGGACCAGCGTAGACCTCCATTGGGGGCTCCACTTGAAATGGAAGGGTCTTCATCTTCAGGGTGGTGAAGGGCATGACAAAATTGTAAGCAAGGGCCAAATTCTTGGCCCTTTCCCTCAGAAAGGCCTTCTCCTTGCGGTTGTCGCTCTTCAACCAGGAGGTCAACAATTCCTTGATGGTGAGGTAACTCCAGGCCCGCTCCACGTAGTTTTGATCAGTTGAGGAGTTCGGTGGTCCAACAAAACTCGCCTCAAGGAGATTCTGCCCAGAAAGATCGATGGCCACGTCAGTTTTCAGGAGGACATGCTTGTCACTGTTGCTGGCTGTCACTTCTACATGCAAACTGTGGGCGGTCTTGTTGAAGAGTTTTCCAGCAATGACAATTTCAGAGCCATTGAAATAGTTGGGGAAGAAATTCTGAGTCACTTGCTCCACGCTCTCCACAGGATAATCCACCCGGATGTCCGACAGAAGTGGGGTACCAATCTCATCGTAGAATCTGCATAGAAATAGAATAGAATAGAATTACAGCTGGAAGGGACCTTGGAGGTCTTCTAGTCCAGCCCCCTGTTGAAGCAGGAGAACTTATACCGTCTCAGACAGGTGATTGTCTAGTCTCTTCTTAAAAATCTCCAGTGATGGAGCGCCCACGACTTCTGGAGGCAAGCTGTTCCAGTAAGGTTAATTGTCCTTACTGTCAAAAGTTTCTCTTTAATTCCAGGTTGCTTCTCTCTTTGGTCAGTTTCCATCCGTTGCTTCTTGTCCTGCCCTCTGGTGCTTTGGAGAGTAATTTGACCCCCTCTTCTTTGTGGCAGCCCCTCAAATACTGGACCACTGCTATCATGTCACCCCTGTTTCTTCTTTTCTTTAGACTAGCCAAACCCAAGTCCTGCAGTCGTTCTTCGTATGTTTTAGTCTCCAGGCTAAAAGTGAATCTGGGTCTCGTCCAGTCAAAAAAATAATAATAATGGATTTCAAACCAAGGTGGCTGAATTTCCACATTGGGCTCAGCCAAAGAGCTCTCTAAAACTTGGTTTAGAAAAAATTGGGAATCCAGCCAATCTAAACTAACTTCTGTAAGTTCCTTATCCGCCTTTTCCAAGATAACGTTTAACTTCCTCTGATAGACAGCTGGCCAATATAGCTGACTCAGAAGGACACTGCATTTAGCAGCTGGCACTCTGCCCAGCTCAACCAATAATAGTGATTAAAGTCACCGAGTTACAAACGGAGACAATGAGTTCTAGTCCTGCCTTAGACAGGACAGAATAACAGAATTGGAAGAGACCTTGGAGGTCTTCTAGTCCACCCCCTCTGCTCAGGCAGAAGACCCTATATCCAGTGCTTCTTTGTAAAAGAAAAAGGTGCCGGAACTCACACATCATACATTCCTTGCCTACCCTACAAGGTTACATCCAAAAAAGGTGCCGGAACTCCGTTCTGAGTGTTCTATGAGAAAAAAAAGCCCTGCCTATATCATTCCAGACAAGTGGTTGTCCAATCTCTTCATAAAAACCTTTAGTGCTAGAGCACCAAAAACTTCTGGAGACAAACCATTCCACTGTCAGGAAAATTCTCCTTCGTTCAAGATTGATTCTATCTTTAATGCTCTTCCATTCATTATTTTTTGTCCGGCTCTCAGGTGCTTTGGGGAAGAGGGGGTTAGCCTATTTCATAGAATAGAATAGAATAGAATAGAATAGAATAGAATAGAATAGAATAGAATAGAATAGAATAGAATAGAATAGAATAGAATAGAATAGAATAGAATAGAATAGAATAGGAGCTGGAAGGGACCCTGGAGATCTTCTAGTCCAGCCCCCTGCTCAAGCAGGAGAACCTATACCATTTCAGACAAGTGACTATCCAGTCTCTTCTTAAAAACTTCCAATGAGGGAGCGCCCATGATTTCTGGAGGCAAGCTGTTCCACTGGTTAATTGTCCTCACTGTTAGGAAATTCCTCCTAATCTCCCTTACATTGCTTCTCTCTTTGATCAGTTTCCAACCATTGTTTCTCGTCCTGGCCTCTGGTGCTTTGGAGAATAATGTGACCCCCCTCTTCTTTGTGGCAGCCCCTCAAATACTGGAACACTGCTATCATGTCTCCCCTATTACTTCTTTTCTTTAGACTAGCCAAACCCAAATCCCGCAGCCGTTCTTCGTCTTGGATCATCTTAGTTGCTCTTCTCTGGACTTTTTCCAAGGTCTCAACACCTTTTTTTGTAGAAGGGTGGCCAAAATTTGTTGCAGTATTCCAGGTGTGGTCTCACTAGGGTTTTATAAAGCGGTACTAAGTACCTGAAGGCAGGACAAGAAACAATTGATGGAAACTAATCAAGGACACGGTGGCTCAGTGGGTTAGGACGCTGAGTTTGTTGATCAGAAGGTCGGTAGTTTGGCGGGTCGAATCCCGAGTGCCACGTAACAGAGTGAGCGCCTGTTACTCGTCCCAGCTTCTGCCAACCTAGCAGTTCGAAAGCACGTAAAAAATGCAAGTAGAAAAATAGGGACCACTCCGGTGGGAAGGTAACAGCGTTCCGTGCGCCTTTGGCCGGCCACATGACCACGGAGACGTCCTCGGACAAGCGCTGGCTCTTCGGCTTTGAAACGGAGGTGAGCACCGGCCCCTAGAGTTGGAAACAACTAGCACGCATGCGTGGGGGAACCTTTGCCTTTACCTAATCAAGGAGAAAACAACCTAGAACTAAAGAGGAATTTCCTAACAGAACAATTAATCAGTGGAACAACTTGCCTCCAGAAGTTGTGGGTGCTCCAATATTGGAGGTTTTTAAGGAGAGATTGGACAACCATTGGGATTCCTGCCTGAACAGGGGGTTAAAGAACTCCAAAGTCCATTCCAACTCTATTATTTTTCCCTGTGGCAGCCCTTCAAATACAGGTAGACTGCTATCAAGTCATCCCCTAGTCCTGTTCTTCATTAGACTAGACATCTGGGAGACTTTGGGCCATTCCTGGTCTCTGAAGCCTAGGAAGAAGAAGGCAAGGTGAGCCATTTCTGAAAATCCACATAGTTCCCAGATTTAGGACTGATTTGAGGAATTTTTATTAACAACAACAATTTGTAAAAGAATTTAAAGCTGACCTTCGGGAAACTATGAAGGAGCCATTAAGGAGAGAAGGAAGGCAGAAAAAAGTCATTGGACTTGGGGAAGGCTGACGCAATCTAACAGAGGTCCAGAAAAAGAGAGAGTAGGGAATAATTTTTCTCACCAACCCTTTAAGGTGAGTTGCAGCATCCTCATTGCCCTGGATCAACCTCATCATCCCACAGTTCTCCAGGGCCAACCTCTCCAACAAGTGCTGGTCAACATCATTTCCAATGCCGATAGTGAAGACGCAGAACCTGTTGCGAATGGCTTCCTTCAGATTGTTGACAATCTTGCTCGTCTGGATCTCCCCCATCGTTGGACGTCCATCGGTCAGGAACACCAACAGGGAGGCGCTTCGTGATTCAGCTTCATTTTGGGTGATGTAATCGTTGAGGATTTTTGCGCTGGTCTGTAGAGCATCGTTAATATTGGTCCCTGTGACAATTCCATGGAAATAAATGTGATGTTATGTAGGTTAGAGGTGTTCAACCTAAGGCAACTTTAAGACCTGTGGACTTCAATTCCCAGAATTCACCAGCCAACCTTTTTGGGAGTTGGTCCACCCTTAGATAACATTGCAAAGTTGAAGTTAACCACCTGCATTTAGACATGACTGCTTGGAAGGTGTGTTTAGACTTCTTAGAAATATCCAATTTACTACAACAGGAGACAAAATTCCCTGCCTTGGGATTCCATACCATAGAAGGAATATACAAAAAGAGAGAAGGTCAAAAAAATGAGGCAGGCCCAGAAGATTTTCAGTGCCACTACAAGAGCATCAAATAACAATGGTTGAGGCTGTCAGAACTTCATACGTCCCGAAGAAGGAGGAGGAGGAGGAGGAGGAGGAGGAGGAGGAGGAGGAGGAGGAGGAGGAGGAGGAGGAGGAGACAAAATGATGCTGGATTAATTAAAGCAGGTGGTGATACGAGGTCTGCCAGAACCAGGTTGCCAACATCCAGATGGTCCTCCACTGGCAGCCAAGAGATGCAGCCCATCCTACAATTTGCTGCTGTCCTTCAAATGTTGGCAACCCACATCTGGTAGCTGCACATCTGCTTCTTATGTAGGGGACCTACGATCTTCCATCTTACCATGCTCTTGGCAAAGAGGACTCTGGACTGGATTTTCAGCTGGATTTAGTCCAGGATTGAAACTGCACTGGATAGTGCTGTCCATGGCCTTTAGCAGACTTAACTGATGAGCACATACCGTATCTCTTTGCAAACAATTAATGCCGTGAGACAAAACTACACCGTGCAGAAATTCTGCCTCACGCATTGGGGTTAAAAGCCTCTCCCTGTTAATTAACTAACGTGCCTTACGTACTATTATTATATCATTAGAGCTTTAAATGGGGGTTCAGGTAGTTGTCAACTTACGACCAATCCCTTAGTGACCATTCAAAGTTACGACGGACCTCCCCCAGACTACATGACCCAGATTTGAAGTTCTAATGGCTGCCTCTTCCTCCTCCTCCTCCTCCTTGTGATTTATTTATTTTTATTTAAGAAGGCCACCCAACGCATCCTCAGTGACTCTGGGCTGCTGACAAAGATAAAAAGCCGATACAAGAACCATTTTAAAAAAGCAACTATTTGTCACCTTTTTGCAGCACCCCATGGTCACGTGACCACTATTTATGACGTTTTTGGCCAGGAACTGGCCCTTAGTTATAATTTCCAGCAAACCCCCCCCCCCTCTCATTGGTGACTAATCCTGACAAGGCAATCATTTTGTGGTGCTACCCACCCCATGAGCTTAATTTTCCTAATGGGCCACTCAGCTCAGAAAAGTTGGATTATGTCTTGCCAAACTGGGAGATGGTGAATTCCAGTCCTGCTTTAGGCATAAAAGTTGACTGGTTGATTTTTTTTTTTAGCCAATCACCAGAGGACTTTGAGTTCTATTCCTGCCTTATGCACGAAAGCCCGTTGAGTGACTTTGGGCCAGTCCTTCTCTCTCAGCGCGATCCACCTCACAGGGTTGTTGTTGTGGGGAAAATAGGAGGAAGAAGGGTTATTAAGGTATGTTCACCCCCTTGTGTTCTTTATAAAAAGAAAGAAGGCAAGCTATCAATCAGTATAATAAGATTACCTTCATTAGGGGGCGTGCGATGGATGTGGAAGATGGCGTCTCGTATGTTGTTGGAAGTGACAGGCACCAACTGCTCTTCTTTCCAGACCTGGATTTTATTGGAGAAGCCAATAATGTTGAAGTGGTCTTCAGGCCGAAGGTCTTGGAGGATGGTGAACAAGGCCTCTTTGGTCTGGCATGAAACAAAATGGGGCCAGTAAGGGAGTTTGTGTGGTTTATACAGTGGGCATTGTGACACCATGACGATCCAAGGATATGCTTGCCACTGATCAAACACGTGGCATGGAGTTTGTGTGCTTTTTTATAGCTCACAACTATGGAATGTAGCCCAAAACAAGGGGCACCCATCATATGCAAAAAAAAAAAGATTGAGTGATTTATTCTTTTGCAAAAAGGTCTACACATCTGCACAGCACAGCTGTAGACCAAGGAATTTTCAGGGAAATGAGGAACCTTGGTTCTCCAGATGTTATTGAGTTCAGTGGCTTGGTTCACCATTAGAAGGAGTGAAACAAGGGTCTCAAATGGCAGATACTAAGGACAGTAAGGATAGCTCCCTGGTTGCTGCTTCTAAACCAGGGGTAGGCAACCTTGGCTCTTTTATTATGACTCGTGGACTTCAACTCCCAGAATTCCTGAGCCAGCATGGCTCAGCTTGGAAACCTCTCCCTTTCCCCTCAGCATGGCTGGCTCAGGAATTCTGGGAGTTGAAGTCCATGAGTCATAAAAGAGCCAAGGTTGCCTACCCCTGTTCTAAACCAAAGTTCTTTCTCAACCTTGGCAGCCTGAAGATGTGTGGACTTCAATTCCCAGAATTCCACAGACAGCATAGAGTTCTGGGAGTTGAAGTCCGAGCATCTTCAAGCTACCAAGGTTGAGGGCCACTGTTGTAAACCATCAGATGACGCTCATCCTTGGAAGAAATAACCATTGTGCTACCCATCCTGTCTTTTGCCTTCAGTGGACTTAACACTTCCATTAACCTGAGATAATACGACTAATAATCTCAGATTATGAGAGCTCCTCTCCAATATCTGCAGGTCTATAAGCCCTCTGTTCTGCAAGGAATGGAAACATAAAGACTGTGATGGAGCCATCATCTATTCTTATAGTTTATGGATTTACCAGTGGTTTTCAGATTTAATCCCTGGAAAAGTCAAAGTTTAAATAATCTAAAATTTATTCTGATGTTCAGGCTGAAATCCTATCCTCTTTATGGAACCTGGTCACCAAACCTATTTAACTTCCACCAGGATGGTGACACTTGTCTCAGGTGCTAAACGGGCCTCACACTAGCATCCTGCCTTCCCACCCTATTGAACTCCAACTTCCATCATTCCCTAGCACAGTGATGGCGAACCTTTTAGAGTGCCCAAACTGCAACCCAAAACCCGCTTATGTATCATCGGCTGCCAGGTGGGCGTGGCCCTTTGGGTGGCTGTGGCCCTTTGGGTGGGCGTGGCCCATTGGGTGGGCAAGGCTGCAGAGATAACGGCAGACTGGGTGGAACTAAAGAGTTCAATCAATTCCAGTTTTGTGAGATCTTTTTTCTTCCCGCGAGAAGTTGAAATCGATTGATTGATTGAATCTTTTTTTTTTTTTGCATACGGCGGCGGAGGCCTAAAGCGAAAAGGTTTTATAAAACCCAGCTGAAGGCCTAAGACTGGGGCGATGGCCCGCGTGCCCACAGAGAGGGCTCTGCGTGCCACCTTTGGCACCCGTGCCATAGACTCGCCACCACGGCCCTAGCATATGGGCCAGGGACAATGGAGTTGTACTACCAGCCATCATCTATGGCTTGTGTTTTATCATCTGTGCTTCACAGTGTTGGATAAAAGAGCACAGCAAACAATCAAGCTACATCTTGGTGCTTCCTTTCTGTCTCAGATCAAAACTGGTGTTTTGGATCTCTGAGGCAAGGATAAATTTGGAGAAGATTGCAGAGTTGTTGTTCCCTTCTAATCATGCATGGACGTTAGGGACCTCGTGATTAAACACTGCAATGGAATTCAGAGTTAGTATTCCAGCTGGTGACCTTGCCATTACATCCAAGAGCTATCAAGGACAAGGCTTTATTTATTTATTTCCTTAGTTCTCTACCATAGTACTGATGAGATAAAGGAGAACACCCACCCCCTCAGCCCAGATGCAGGCCATTTCTTTGCATTAAAATCTTTACTTTCAGATATGTTAAGTGGCCTTGAATTGTTGTTTCCAATCTCACCGTCCCTTTTGTAAAAGAGGGAACAGCTGTGATATTTTCCGTTATCTCTAAGCCAAAAACTTTGGGGTCTCTGGCCAAACTTGGTTTTTGTGGTGCATGCCAGGATTTATGGTCCAAAAAAGTGAAAAGAACACAGGGGGAGGGGAGAAACACAAGCAAATGTTATCTTAAATTTAAAGGTAAGCAAATTGAATGTTTAAATCAATGGATTAAACTGCTGGTAGCGTTTGACTTGCAACCACAATTGAGCCCAAAATTGTGCTTGCAGATCACTATTGCTAAGTGAGATAGTTGTTAACTGAATTTGGCCCCTTTTTGCAACCTTTCCTGCCACAGTTGTTAAGTGAATCACTGCAGGTGTTAGTTATTAACATGGTTGTTAAGTGAATCTGTCTTCCCCTTGCTTGTCAGAAGGTCACAAAATGTGATCCCGTGACCTCAGGAGACTGCAACTGTCATAAAAATAGAATAGAACAGAACAGAACAGAACAGAATAGAATAATAGTCACTTTAAATGTACATTAATTGGCATATATTAAAATGAAATGTGTTTGCATACAGCAATCAAAGGGTCACCACCTCAGATATACACTACATACATACATACATACATAAGGTAAAGGTAAAGGTTCCCCCGCACATGCGTGCTAGTCGTTTCCGACTCTAGGGGCCGGTGCTCATCTCTGTTTCAAAGCCGAAGAGCCAGCGCTTGTCCGAGGACATCTCCGTGGTCATGTGGCCGGCATGACTAGACGCCAAAGGCGCACGGAACGCTGTTACCTTCCCACCGTAGTGGTCCCTATTTTTCTACTTGCATTTTTACGTGCTTTCGAACTGCTAGGTGGGCAGAAGCTGGGACGAGTAACAGGCGCTCACTCTGCTACGCGGCACTTGGGATTCGACCCGCCAAACTGCCGACATACATACATACATACATACATACATACATACATACATACATACATAATACAGAATTATGCATATACCCAGATATATTATATGACACAGAGAAACAAAAGTCTAGTTCAGGTTATGTATACATGCATGGCGAGAAAAACGAATCTGGCAAGTTTGCCAGACGGATGGCAGAGGGAACAAAGCTGTTATAGAATCGGGTTGTCCTCCTATAAATACTTCAAAACCTCCTCCCAGAAGAAAGCAACAGAAACAGATCATAAAGTGTGTGTGTGTGTGGGGGGTCTCTTAACAATGCTTTGATCTTTAAGCACATACAGTATAAGCGCTTATAAGCAGCACCCTGAATATCAGGCAGTGAACTTCCTGCGGTCTTCTCAGCTGTCCTTACCATTCTCTGTATAGACTTTCTGTCTCAGCCACGGCTGCCACCAAACCAGACAATGATGCAGTTTGTTAAAATGCTCTCAGTCGTGCCTCTGTAAAAAGTGGCCAGGACAGAAGGAGAAAGATGTGCCCTCCTCATCCGACGCAGGAAATGCAGAAGCTGTTTTGCACGCTTCACTAAGGATGACGTGTGGACAGACCAATTCAGATTGTTAGTTATCCACATCCCCAGATACTTAATACTGTTGGCCACCTCTACATCTGCATCCTTGATACTAAGTGGAGTATGACTATGCCGGCTCTTTCTGAAATCTACAGTGATCTCCTTTGTTTTATCAACATTTAGAACCAGGTTACTTTTCTTGCACCAGAGCATTCACCTCTTTCCTATAAGCACCTTCATTGCCAAAATTCTGATCCCATGACCTGCATGTGGATGCTGCCATAGTTGTAAATGTGAACAACGGTCATAAGTCACTTTTTCCAGTGCCGCTGTAACTTCAAACAGCCACTAAATGAACTGTTATAGCTCGAGGACTACCTGCATTTCCTAGATTCTGAAAAATGGCCTCCTTCTGTTGCAGTCAAATATTATAATTTGTTGAGAATTGAGGAACAAGGTTGCAAGGGGTACAACCAAGACATTTAGGGATCCCGTGGACTGTCAATTATGCACCCCACTTTTAGAGCTTGAGGCACCTTGCAAGGGACTCAACCTTGTCTCCTTCCCTTCTTGCATATCTCCTGAGCTTTGGGACCAAACCCTTCCCACCTGCCACAGGTCTTGACCTGTTCTTTCCAAGAGGTTAAGATCATGACGCAGAGACAGACGGGGGACCGTGACATTTCCATCTCACAATCCCTCAGTTGTTGCCCAGTGTGGGATGAAAAGGAGGCCCACGAAATGTAAGCCCAGGCCATTCCAGCAGAAGACAAGGCTCAACTGTTCAAGCGCTAACCCAGAGCAGGCCTCTTATGAACTTATAGACTGGCAAGAATGATCTCATTCTGGGATGGTTCCAAGTTCAACCCTTTGCCATTTCCACTGGGCACTGAGTTATGTCCTTTGCTTGGGATGTTAGATAACTCTGACGTAACCTCTGCAGACAGAAAGCCCGTTGAAGGAAGTTCATAAGCTCTTGTGTGGATGTGTTTTGGTGCAGGCCTTCATCCCAAGTCAACGATCAGCATTGTTGGGCACCAGCCAAGGTCTGTCTCGCCAGCTCCCAGATCTCCACAGAGACTGGGCTTTGCACAACACAATTGACCCAGTTTTGGGAGCTGACCTCCACACCTCTTCAAAGCATTGGTCTAAAGTGAGGCAAAACTGGGCAAAACAGATGCTCCGATCTAAAATCCCAGATATGGGATTTAAATCATGGATCAGGAATCCCACACCCCTGAGCACGGACGTTCCTCACCTGCTTCATTTTGGTGCCCACCATGGAGGCGCTTCTGTCAAGGACGAAGACAATGTTCTTCGGCAACGCAGGGAGATCTTTGGGGGCAAAATAGTGCACGAAATAGCCATCCAAAACCTGGTGAGATAACGAAAGAAGGAGAGGTGTCTGTGGAGATTCTCAATCAAAACAATCACTTCACAAACATATTGCACAGCACAGGAGAACAAACTCATAGGGGATAGGATTCAGCAGTCCATCTGCATCTGAAAAACAAAGTTCATTCTTTCCAAGACAGCAAAGTCCACATTCTGGACAGTGAGGACCACTGGTTTGAAAGAGTGGTCAAAGAGGCCACTAAGTCAAAACTGAATAGTCCTCTCTCAACAGAAGTGTGTGTGTGTGGGGGGGGGGGACACGGCATCACCTATCTCCTGTTTACAACAGTCCTTTCAACAGTTCCAAGAAGGCTCCACACCCATTTGCACCACTCAGGTGACCCTGAAGGCACAGTTAAACCTCCAAGGGGCCTCAATGACTCTCAGAAAGAGTGCTAATGACCAGATGACTGCAAGGAATATAAATCCTTCCATTCTCCACCCTTCAGTCAGAACCGAAGAAGCATCTTGGATGAGAAGCGAAACGTTTTCAAAGCACACACACAAAAAAGCAAAAATGTCAAATTGCCTTTTGGAAAGAGGACCTTTGGGAAAAGGAGAGAAAAATCAGGAATTTAATCTCACATCTACCATATTGCCAAATCTTGAATATCAGCAAATCCTGAATCGGGAATTCTAAATGGGGAACCTTCTGGAATAATTGCTTGATCACATGCTGTTAAAGTTATTGTTGACTCTGAGCAGCCACATACAGGTAGTCCTTGAATTACCACTGGTCACATAGCAACCGTTCAAAGTTATGACCGACTTTCGAAAGGGGACTTACGAGCCAGATGTGAAGTTTGATGGTCGGGCCCCCTCCATGCTCATGTGGCTGAACTTTGGGTGCACAGCAACATGGCCACATTTGTGGGTGTTCGCAGCATCCCATGGTCACACGACTGCATTTTATGACAGTTTACTTCTAGTTTGGTAAAATCATGCCCATAGCAAAACATTGGGTCTCTTAATGACCATGGCATTCATTTAAGGACTGCCATAAAAAGGTCATAAAGTTGGGTCAGTCGCACGTTTTACAACCTTTATGACATATGACCATAATCGGCAGGCTTATTGCAATCATATCTTGAGGACTATCTGTGGATATATTTTATCCTTGATCTGTCTCTAACCTCGTCTGCTCCTGAGTTTTGCCGTTGGATGCATTTTAAATAGCGGACGGTAATCGTTCCCTGGCTCTTGCGTGCTTCTCCAAATGGCGAGATTTTGCTATTCTCATAAGAGCTCACCAAAATTGGTCAAGAGTTTGCAATATGCAATGAAACGAAAGGCGAAGGGATCCTTTTATTGATGGGAAAAGGGCACCAGCCTGTTACAGGCAACTTATGACCACAATCCAGGGCCAGAATTTCTGTTGCTAAGCAAGACTGCAACCATCATAAATATGAACAAAGTATATGAATTTTGATGCTGCAACACTTTATAAGTGCTGCAACATTTATAAGTGTGAAAAATAGTCATGAGTCTCTTTTTCTGGTGCTGTTGTAATTTGGAACAGTCACTAAACGAATGCTATTAAGTTGAGGACTACACCCACCAAGAAGTGCTGGTAGGAATGCTGGGCTGCAGATCATCTCCAAGAACAAACAGCCAGAAATGAGATGATAGACATTCTCCAACATTCTACAACATACCTGGACTTCTCCAACACTCAATTCTCTGTTAACATCATATTGGATGGTAAAGTCTCCTAGCATGCCATTCCTCGCGATCTTGGCTTGCTGGACCAAGTTGGGACTGAAGGTTACTTTAGCTAAGGTCTTTGTCTGGCCTACCATGGTTGAAGGGGGTGGAGTGAGGTGATCTGTTGAGAAAGTAGAGCATTATTTTATTATTTCATTTCATTTCATTTCATTTCATTTCATTATTTATTTTAATTTTATTTTATTTTAATTTTAATTTATTTTATTATTTATTTTATTTTATTTTATTGTTATTTTGTTTTTATTTTGTTGTTTTATTATATTATTATATTTATTATCTTATTTTTTTGGATTGGAAAACTGGCTTGCTAGATCAAAGGGGAGGTTATGTTCACACAACCTGCTTGACCTGATTCCTGGAATAACATTTCTGGGCTTCATAAAATAGACCGGATGATAATTAGCTTGTGGGTCAATAAATTTTAGGAAACCCAACAATATTAATTCATATTATTAATGTTAAACAGGCTGATTTTGTACAACTTGCACACACACACACACACCCTGAGCTGCTGAGTGAAAGGCAGGTTGTACTTTTACTCAGTAAATAAGTTTTGTGGCTGTGATGGCACATGAGAAAGACGTTTAGAAATGGGGCAAATAAATGCTGCCTGGGGAGTGATCAGATAAGAGACAGCACAGCCCTCAGCTGCATAACAGGTGGAGAAAGAGCGTCAGGAGGGATCCTCCCTAACTTATCAGCCTGTAAAATAGACAGCGGGCAGATTTCTACTTTCAAACTTGCAAGATTCTGTTAATGTAGCCTGACAATAAATTATACTAAACTAAATAAATTAATAAATTTAATAAATTATACTATACTAAATGTTTCCTATCTGGTCTACCTGGCAGGGCTGGCAGCCACCCTCATTTTATCCACTCACCTTCAGTGCTCCCTGCTCCCTTGCCTTTGTTATTTTGGAGAGGCAGAACTTCCAAAGAATTAATTCCCGAATTCTCAAGGATGTTCACTTCCACACGTAACTTGCCCACCAGCTGCTGGGGTCGTATGCTGACCGTGTACTGATACTTCCCCAACCGTCTCTGTAGGAGCTCCTCGTAGTGCAAGATGAAGGTGGCTTCAACCTTCCGGGGAATTAATCCAGAGGCTTTGAAGGTCTCCATTCGGTTTTCTCTGCTGGAAGAATTCAAAGACTTTTTAGCGACACATCTTTCCACACTTCCTTGCTGTATACCAAGGGTAGCTGGGGCCACTGATGAGAATAGGAGGGAAGGAGCAAGAAGAAGAGGCTTCACTGGCTGAAGAGATGGGTGTGGTGGTCCAACAACAGCTGCTGTCAGCCTTATCAGGTAGTAAGGTAAAGGTAAAGGTTCCCCCGCACATGCGTGCTAGTCGTTTCCGACTCTAGGGGCCGGTGCTCATCTCCGTTTCAAAGCCGAAGAGCCAGCGCTTGTCCAAGGACGTCTCCGTGGTCATGTGGCCGGCATGACTAGACGCCAAAGGCGCACGGAACGCTGTTACCTTCCCACCGGAGTGGTCCCTATTTTTCTACTTGCATTTTTTACGTGCTTTCGAACTGCTAGGTTGGCAGAAGCTGGGACGAGTAACAGGCGCTCACTCTGTTACGCGGCACTCGGGATTCGACCCGCCAAACTGCCGACCTTCTGATCGACAAGCTCAGCGTCCTAACCCACTGAGCCACCGCGTCCCTTTATCAGGTAGACTGGGCAGGAAATACAGCCAGATCAATTAATTATACTTTACAGGTAGTCCTCGACTTACGACCACAATTGAGCCCAAAATTTCCATTGCTAAGCAAGAGGGTTGTTAAATGAGTTTTGCCCCGTTTTACAACCTTTCTCGCTACTGTTGTTAAGTGAATTTACTGCAGTTTTTCAGTTAGTAACATGGTTAAGTTAATTTGGCTTCCCCATTGACGTTTCATTATCAAACTAGGACTCACCTACCACAGATGATGTTACCTAGTTGGGTAATGAAATGTCTGCAACAAAACCCCCAAGATCAGAGAACATCAAG
Source organism: Vipera berus (assembly GCF_964194415.1). Taxonomy (NCBI): domain Eukaryota; kingdom Metazoa; phylum Chordata; class Lepidosauria; order Squamata; family Viperidae; genus Vipera; species Vipera berus. Next base: position 86,766,078 of record NC_138208.1, on the reverse strand, counting down.
GACCGCACAGTCCTCCTCCTCCTCCTCCTCCTCCTCCTCCTCCTCCTCCTCCTCCTCCTCCCCACAAATCCCACTCCCTTTTAGCACTGATGATGTTACCTAGTTTGGTAATGAAACGTCTGCAAGAAAACCACCAAGCTTAGAGGGCACCAAGGACCTTCCAGGATGTTGTTTTTTCAACTTCCTAGCTCAAATTCTGGCATTCTCTGTTAATCTCCCTCCTGGCTGTCTGGCCCCTATACACTAAAGTGTTGTCAATGTACTTCTGGGGTCAATTCAAGCTACTGATTTTTATAAAAGAAAGGGCTGTACAATGCAAGATGTACTGAAACTCTGCTTTGTTGTGATAAGGTATAATAACAGAAACTTAAAAACCAGGCAGAGCTTCCTCAACCTCCTGTTATGCCAAACAGAATCAAGGCAGGTTTACTTTGATCTTCTTTCTCACCCCTTCTTCTTTCCCAGAACAAGTTGTCCTTTGCTTAATAATTCTTGCAATTCTTCATCATGGTTGCTGTGTCTCCATAATCCCCAAATCAAGACGATGCAGTCCTTACCTGTCATCTGTGGGTCTTGAATATATTTCTTGATCTGCATGCACCCAGTCTTTGCCAATAACCTCCCCGTAATAAATCTTGCCACCAATAATCCTGGAATCAGTAAAAAGGAGAATATGAATGAAAAAATTAGAAAGGCTCATGGTTCAATCTATTGATCCAGGTTTCATCCCACTTTTAATTTACTTTATTCAGCCTTAAACAGCTTCCTTCCTATTTCTGAATTAGATTACATTTCGCTAAAAAAAATGGTCTGAGTAAAAATACCATACTGATTTTAGTACCTTTAAAACCTAACAATTTCCCTATGAACTTCACCTTAATTCATTATTTACATCCCTTTTTGTAATAAGAGATCTCTTATTGTTAACCTTGTAAGGTAGTCCACACAAGAAGCACACCAGGAATACAGGTAGTCCTCAACTTACGACCACAGCTGAGCCCCACATTTCTGTTGCTTAGTCAGTTGTTAAGTAAGTTCTGCCCCATTTTAGGACCTTTCTTGCCACAGTTGTTAAATGAATCACTGCACTTGTCAAGTTAGTAACACCGTTGTTAAGTGAATCTGGCTCCCCCCATTGAATTTTCTTGTCAGAAGGTCACAAAAGGGGATCACATGTCCCCGGGACACTGCAACCGTCATGAATATGAGTGAGTTGCCAAGTGTCTAAATTTTGAACATGTGGCCACAGGGATACTGCAACAGTCATAAGCATGAAAAATGGTCATAAGTAATTTTCTTCAGTACTGTTGTAACTTCAAATGGTCACTAAATGAACAATTGTAAGTCAAGGACTACCTATACTAACTCTATTGTAAGATTACATTAATAGTCTTGCAAATCTAATAATTTTTGTCCCCCCTCTCCAAAAACTAGGGAACACTGAGATATTTTTTATATCCTTGTTCAGTCTGTGATTCTCCCTCCTGTCTCCCAAGGCCATTCGCACAGACCATTACACTTATTTTATGACACAACCGCTCACCTACATGGTAAAATTGGAGACAAATGCTGTGATGGGTATTTGCATCTCAAAAACGCCTTCTTTAGCCTCTGAGCCGGTATTCACCAAAGTGCAGGAGACTGTGGTAAATGCGTATCGAGAAATTATTGTGGCTTTCACTGAGAATTCGGACATACGGGGTCTGGTCTCCTGTTGGGACATAGCAATATTTCCACAAAAGCAGGACATGTTAGGTCAGCCATCCCAGGTAGACACAAAACACAACCAGATAATTCTATTTTACTGTAAAGCTACATGAACAGAAACTTGCAAGTCTGTTATAGGTGGTGCCCAGGTTAAGCAAATTCCATTCCTAACTCTGTTTTTAACTTGAATTTATATATAGGATGGAGCTTGTATTTACGAACAGTCTGCTTGTTACTAAAAATGGCAGATGGTGTTCTCTTTCCTTGAGCTGATGAATCACTGAAGAAGTTTGTTTCCATTTGTTATTCTTGTCCTGGCCTCAGGTGCTTTGGAGAATAGTTGAACCCCACTTCTCTGCGACTGCCCCTCAAATATTGGGAAACTGCTATCATGTCAACCCAGTCAATCTATTCTCCAAAGAACCAGAAGGCAGCACAAGAAGCAACGGATGGAAACTAATCAAGGAGAGAAGCAACCTGGAACTAAGGAGGAATTTCCTGACAGTGAGAAGGAACAACCTGCCTCTAGAAGCTGTGAATGCTCCAACACTGGAGGTTTTAAAGAAGAGACTGGACAGCCATTTGTCTGAAATGGTATTGGGTCTCTTGCCTGAGTAGGGGGTTGGACTAGAAGACCTGCACGGTCCCTTTCAACTCTATTATTATTCTGTTATTATTCTGTCCTTATCTTCGTTAGACTAGACCAGGGGTAGGCAACCTTCAGCTCTTTTATGACTCGTGGACTTCAACTCCCAGAATTCCTGAGCCAGCCATGTTGAAGGGAAAGGGAGAGGTTTCAAACCTGAGCTATGCTGACTTAGGAATTCTGGGAGTTGAAGTCCATGAGTCATAAAAGAGCCGAGGTTGCCTACCCCTGGACTAGACATATCCAATTCCTGCAAACGTTCATCGTACATTTTAACATCTTTTTTATATTGTGGTGACTAAAACCAGATGCAATATTCCAAGTATGGTCTTACCAAGGCATTATAAAGTGGTACTAACATTTCAACGTGTTGCTGATCCCTACCCAGACTTTCTAGTCTGGGTTCTGGTTTGATGCCAGGTTAGGGTGTCTTGATATTAGGGTATGCAAAGTGTGTTAAGCAAAGCTACTTGTTAAGCTCTCTATCTTTTTTTTTTAATCCCATTTATATCCCGCCCTTCTCCGAAGACTCAGGGCGGCTTACAATTTTAAGCACAAACCAATGTGCTTAGCAATAGCCTTCATTCTATGTATATGCCTGCTTATTAGGGCTTTTGCCCCCCCTCCCCCCCAGCGGCATTATTACAAAGTCAGCTATCTTTGCTCTTTTCTTTCGCATCGTTGGATAGAAAAGCATCCTTTGATCTTAGCAATAAGAAATGGCTGGACCCACAGCACTTGCTTTATCAGGGAGACAATAACTAGTCTGGTAAAAATTTAAAATATGTTTTAGTACACCATGGGAAGCTTGATGAGTGTTAACCTTGAGCGGAGTTTTATATGTATGGCTTAGCGTACTTCCAAAATAAGGGAATGTAAGAGCTGGAAGGGGGCTTGGAGAGCATCTAGTCCAGGGGTAGGCAACCTTGGCTCTTTTGTGACTCGTGGACTTCAACTCCCAGAATTCCTGAGCCAGCATGAGGAAACTATGGCCCCCTCATGACTCGTGGACTTCAACTCCCAGAATTCCTGAGCCAGCATGGGGAAACTTTGGCCTCCTCATGACTCGTGGACTTCAACTCCCAGAATTCCTGAGCCAGCATGGCTCAGCTTGGAAACTCTGCCTTTCCCGTCAGCATGGCTGGCTCAGGAATTCTGGGAGTTGAAGTCCACGAGTCATCAAAGAGCCAAGGTTGCCTACCCCTGCTCTAGTCCAACCCTTCTGCCATTGCAGGAATCCCCATCTTAACTGGCTGTCCTATTTAGCCAGCTGATTGCTCTATGCATGGTGTACACTCAGAAAAAATGGGTCAGTCTAGTAAGTGGATTAAGTGTATAATGGCAATGCAAATACTGTCTGCATATACAATACTGTAGTCTTTAAAATAATGTAGAAGGGGGGCTGTGTTAATCTTTTTTTTATGTCCAAGCATAATCTAGAGTTCTGGGATTTCTTAGTCAATCTCCCATCCCAATACTAATTACATCAGACTTTGCTTAGCTCTTGGTTGGTCAGAGAATCATCCAAACTGGTGTTACCACCTGTTCTCCTTTGGCCACTCTAGAGGGGTAACAGGCAGAAAAGATTTAGAAATGTGAATTTATTCTTCATCTGTTCTTGTTTCTGCACAAGACTTGAGAAAATGGCTCAGATAGTTTGCATTTTGCAGCTCTAGGAAAGATTTCCTGATACAAAAAATTCCTGACACAAAATTGCAAAATTAGGAGAGTGTGATTGCTGACACTTTCTTGCAAGATGAGAACAATTCACAGTTAGAATATTTACGCACCAATCTCTGCAGAAATCGTGTTTGTCTTGGAACCCTCCGTGCCACCTGCAAAGGAACAGAGACCATCACTCAGTGTGTTTTCCGCGAAAAATGGAAACCAAGATGTTCATCAGTGATAGTTTTGGCTCGTCAGAAGCCATTGCTGCATACTTAGGCTGTCTGCTAAGCCTCTATTAATAATGAGAGAGAATTGGGGGCAGTTAGGATCTGAATATAAACTCATATAATTTCTCATTATTTAACCAGTGCACTAACTGAACACTTATTGCTCAAAATGTAGAGTTTTTCCATGTTTTGCAGTTTGTTAGGTTAGTAAAAAAATGTACATTACATGAAAACTGCCATGTGAAAGCCGTAAATTAAAGAATTGGTCACAAAGTTACTTTTTCATCATAGTTGTAACCAAGAAGAAATGATAAATGAGGCAGTTGCTAAATGAAGACTATTGTTGTTGTTGTTGTTGGTATTATTATTAAAACTCTGAGGAAAATGCATCAATTAGTGAAAGCAATGTACAAATGACTTATTTGGGGAACCGCACAAATAGTATTTTATACAGATACACATAACCCACCCCACGAAGTCACACACAAACGTATAAAAATTATGTCCATTACAGTAAAAAGGCCTATATTTAGAAAAATACACACGAAAATAAATGTATGTTTTAATGCAAACTCTTTTACAAAAATTCTCGGATCCAGTTAAAAGGATTAGAGAGATTTTCAAACAGGAGAAATAAAACAAATAAAACAACTTCCTCATTCCTATTCTGTATATTCTTCAGCATTGTTCTCCTATTATCCAGCGAAGTAGAACTAAAAAGAAAATTTCCACCAATTCTAGTTGTCATATTTTCCCTCCCATGGGTTCTTGAATTGTCAACTTCCCGTCTTTTGAGGCATGTAACAACCTCTTTTTCATGCTATTTAATTCTCAATAAAGATATATTATTGTGGAGGGCATTGGTAACAAGGGGTGCCCAACCTTGGCAACTTTAAGACTTGTGGACTTCAACTCCCAGAATTCCCCAGCCAGCATGGCTGGCTGGGGAATTCTGGGAGTTGAAGTCCACAAGTCATAAAGTTACCAAGGTTGGGCACCTCTGGTGTAGACACAGCCATTTCCTTCTCTGTAATATTAAACCCATGCTGCGTTCTTTGAATATTTAACTTCTGCATCACTTTTACTATCCAGGGTTTGTTTGGCTAAGGAGGCTGTTAGCTGCTCTGAACGTTCCTTAGACGGAGATCAAAGTATAGGTTATTGTTAGGATATTTAATTTAGTAGCTGACATAGTAAAATTGTACAATGGGCCATAACAAACAGTTGGAACTGATTGACTGGAGAGTGCATGAGGCAATCTATGCTGTGATTGGTTGCTGTGGGTGTAAAGAGGGCGTTTCCCTTTTTTCCCGCCCTTTTCTTCTGTCTGTATGCTGTTTGAATTTACCTCATGATGATTTTACCTCATAATGTTCCTGTGTTCCTGACTATCTTTAGCATATAAATGTTAAGTATATTTATTTATATAAAACTACATATTTGTGTCCATGTCTTTGAAGTTATGTGGACAGCTGCAGCTGCAATTTCCTGACAGTTATAAATATTTAGATTACAAAAAATCCTACAGGGCTGCGCGCTGCCAATATTCTCGGCCATGGAGTTTATATCTCCACAGACTCATGCTGGACACCTGGACTCTCCCTTTGGAGGAGGCCATGACAGACCTAGATCAAAGAGGCAGATGGAATTTGCTTTGAATTCTCCTCTGCTGGGCTGAATGGCAAACGTGCTGAAGATGCAGAAAAGAATGCAAGACTTTTGACTCCAAGCCAAGCTGTTTTTTCGGGGGTTTTTGGAGAGGAGAGAGGAAAAATATAAATGTGGAAAATGTCTGAACTTGCAAGTCAGAAAGTTCTTGCTACACTCATCCATGCTTTTATCTTAACATGGTTTGCTTGCAGCAAAACAGTGGGTTAGAGGTTAGGTGAGGTGAGATTCTACCTGTAAAAACACTCAGGTATCCATTTATAGGGAGCAGTATCCCTCACCATTTTTCTCAACACAGGTAGTCCTTGACTTACAACAGCTGGTTTAGTGACCATTTGAAGTTACAACAGCACTGAAAAAAGTGACTTGGGACCATTTTCCACACTTACGACCATTGCTGCATCCCCATGGTCCCGTGATCAAAATTTGGAGGCATGGCAACTGGCACGTACTCATGATGGTTGCAGCATCCTAGGGTCATGTGATCCCCTTTTGCTACCTGCCAAGCAAAGTCAGCAGGGAAGCCAGATTCACTTAATAACCATGTTACTAATTTAGCAACTCCAGGGATTCACTTAACAACTGTGGCAAGAAAAGTCGTAAAATGGGGCAAAACTTAACAACATAAATTTTGGGTTCAATTGTGGTCGTACGTTGAGGACTAGCTGAACAACAAGATCCAGAGATACTCTGAATAAGACTATCCGGTGGCTTCTGCCCTTTGCAATTGTGGTGACATGCAGACAACAACACATATGTACACCTGCCCTTGTGTCCCGATCAGTATACACTTGAGGACCTCATGGCAGAGCAACAGAGAGCAATTAATGTTGCTAATTTCTGGGCAAGATCTGTTTAATTTTACATACACTAACCTTAGATTTTACATTTTAAATGGTATGTCATATTGTATGTCTTATTTTAATTGTGATGCTTCTGACACGGATAAACAAAGCAAGTTCAGCTTAACAAGATTGGGCAATGCCCCTCAGCTCCTATAATTATATATTATATGCTGGTCCCTGTGAGCATGAACTCTTTTGTCAGTTAAAAAACAATCGTTCCCAGAACGTCAGATCAAGAGGCAAAGCACAAGTGACAGAAATCTGGAGGTAAAGCAAAACATGTGTATTTCCTGCAACTTTATATATGAAAGTGCTTTGAAAAGCACTACAAACATATCCCCAGATAGCTCCAAACATCACCCGATAATCACGGATAAATGCAGTACAAACTGCAAGGCAATGCAACATTAACTTTTCCGATGTACAAACATTAAAACATGATTTTCACCATTACTCGGGCAGTTAATGTTTTAGCCAAGCCAATCGGTGTTTGGATAGCTGGAATGTCGATTGTCGTTCCTTAGAGAAATGGCTGTAGATGCCCTTGGCTGTGTTTAAACGGCTTTTAAAATTTAGTTTCTCCTGTTAGACTCTGGAAGAATTCTCTCGAGGCTCTGCAGAAGCCTAGGAACACGGTTTGAAAAACTCTAGATTGGTGGTGGAAAGCCTTGACATTGCATTCTGCAAAATGAAGAACGGCCTGACCCCTCGTAGCTTGCTGTCCCTTCCTCAAACCGCTTGCATGCAAGAAGGGAGTTTAAGACACACGTTTTTCTCTGCATAACCACTGCATGGGATTCTACTTGCTCGGAGGCGATGTTATGCTTGCTTACATGAAGCTTCAAATGCCAAGGCGCTGGAGCAAAACCAACCCTTCCCTATGCCAAAAATATATGAGACCTTTTCCAACTCTCTTCCTTCACAGTTCTTGGACCAAAAAGGAGTGTAGAGCAAAAGGCAGTGACTCAGATCTTAAAAGGGCAGGATGCAAACTGGGCTATCATCAGGATCATTGATGGAATTTACAGTAGAGATGCCAACTGCAGAATAATTATTTTTGGTGTCAGGAGGGGAGGATTTTCCCCAACCAACTAGAGAATGGAATACAACACACATGGAACAAATTAGAGGGAATTGGAGAGTACTTTTTCAAATTACAGGTCATCCTCAACTTATGACTGATCGCTTAGAGCAGGGCTTTTCAACCAGTGGTACGGGTACCACCTGTGGTACATTGGCACTTGGCAGGTGGTACGCGACCATCCTAGAAAAATGGTAGCGGGGGAGGGGAATGAGCGGAACCGGTGGCAGCACCGCACAAGCCTAAGCGAGAGACGGCTGGAGCTGCAGGGCTGTCAGGGCTCAGCAGAAGCTCCAGGATCAGCGCCAGGATCCAGCTGGAGCTCAGCGCTGATCCTGGTGCTTCTGAGCCCAGAAGAAGCGCTGATCAGCTGGAATGTTGCAGCATCTCCAGGGTGTTGTGATTTACATTCAGATGCTTGGCAACTGATTCATATTTATGACGGTCTCAGTGTCCCAGGGTCATGGTGAAGTGACCAAAACCTGCTGCAACCACCCAGCAGAGGGGGGAGGGGAATAAAAACCAAACACCCCCCCACCCCACCCACGCTGCCAATCCTCAACAGAAATGCTCACAACAATGAAAACCTCGGACAGGAGGAAGAGCGCCGCTGGGTGGGCAGGCAGGCGTCTTGCTCGGCTGTGGCTTGGGGGGCACTTTTTTCAGTGCCATTGTAACTTTGAACAGTCAGTAAGCGAACTGTTGTAAGTTGAGGACTACCTGGACTTCATCACTTTTTTCCTTTATTTTTTGGGGTCATCACGTTTTTGACACCTTGCTAGGCGACTGGTGGTCCTCGGATGTCGCCATATCCTAAAAGTGGTATAGTGGGTGAAAAGGTTGAAAAGCCCTGGCTTAGAGAGCATTTGAGGTTACGACAAGCATCCCTGGGGTACAGGTAGTCCTTGATTTACAACTAGAGAGGGAAGGCCTGGAAAAAAAACCAGAAAAATTGAGGGGAGAAAAAAGGTGGGGTTTTTTCATTTTTCCAAAGCTGTTTGGGGAAAAAACAGAAAAAAACTTGTTTTTTCCCCAATTTTTCTGAGGGTTTTTCCAGGCCTTCCCATCTCTGTTTACAACAATTTATTTAGTGACCATTAGAAGTGACAAAAGCACCAGAAAAAAAAAGATTTATGACCATTTTTCACACTTACCACTATTGGAGCATCCCCAATGGTTACATGTTGAAAATTCAGATATTTGGCAACTGACTCATATTCATGAAAGTTGTAGTGTTTCGGGATTATGTGACCTTCTGACAAGCAAAGTCAATTACGTAAGAACTATGTTACTAACTTAACAACTAAAGTCATCCACTTAACAACAGCAGCAACAAAGGTCACTGAATGGGGCAAAACTCACTTAACTGTCTTGCTAAGAATGGAAATTTGGGGATCAATTGTGGTCGTATGTCGAGGACTCCCTGTACTTATGACCTGGCTCTGAATTTCCAACAGCCACCCGCAGGTCTTGTGACTGCATGTCAGGCGCTCAGTAACCAGTCTGCATGTACACTCATTTGCAGTATCCCGCACTCACATAATCAGGTTTTATGATGGTTTTATCGGAAAGTGGCATTTACTTTCGGGTTTCAGCAAAACCTGACCTAGTGAACAATAGTGCTTAATGACCATAGTGTTTGCTTAATGACTGTGGTGGCTGCCTTAAAACTATGGCATTCACTTAGAAAGTTAAGAGCCATGGTGGCTAGAATGCAGTATTGCAGCCTGACTCTGCTCACTACCAGCAGTTCGATCCTGACCGGCTCAAGGTTGACTCAGCCTTCCATCTTTCCAAGGTCGGTAAAATGAGGACCCAGGTTGTAGGGGTCAAATAGGCAGACTCTGTAAAACTGCTCAGAAGGGGCTGTAAAGCACTATGAAGTGGTATATAAGTCTAAGTGCTATTGCTATTAGTGACTGCCGCAAAAGAGAAGGTAAAATGAATTAAAGCAGAGATTAAGCTGCGCATGAAACCAGGATAATTGGACAGAGGGAAAAGGAAAGAATGAGTTTAACTATTATTATTTATTTATCAAACTTACATGCCACCCATCTCCCCTAAGGCGACTCCAGGCAGCTTACGGACATATAAAATATTAAAACTTTAAATAAAGATCTTAAATTTAAAAGTTCAGTCAAAGTGGCCAACTTTCCAACTGCTGACTGTGAACAATTTTTGCCACCCAATTAAACATCCCATTAAGTGTTTCCTTCCTTTCTTCTCTGAAAGAGAGATTTGGCACTGGCCAACTGGAAAATTGTTGATTTTGCAATGGGTTTAATGAACTCAGTTTCCAAAACCTGCCTTTCTCCTATATAATCCTTGACAACAGCTGCCACCAAACCCCTCTACGTCATCCTGTTCAATCTGGAAAAATTCTGACTTCTCGCACGTGAGAAAATTGTGAGCCTGGTAAAGCACGTTAATGCATGCAGAAAGTATTTTATAATATTTCCTGATTAAACGTCTCTTCCACTGCCAGGAGTTTGATCATGATGGGGCTCAAGGTTGACTCAGCCTTCCATCCTCCCGACATCGGTACAATGAGGACCCAGATCATTGGGGGGCAATAGGTTGACTCGGTAAACTGCTTAGAGAGAGCGGTAAAGCACTGTGAAGCAGTATATAAGTCTAAGTGCTGTTGCTAAGTGGGAAGGAAGGAAGGAAGGAAGGAAGGAAGGAAGGAAGGAAGGAAGGAAGGAAGGAAGGAAGGAAACATGGTGGAACAGTGGTTAGAACATTTCAGCTTGTCTGTATATATAAAGAGGAGCTATTGAATATACTTTTGATTAGAGTTGAGGTGGCACAGTGGTTGGAATGGAGTAGTGCAGGCTAACTCTGCCCACTGCTAGGAGTTCAATCACGACAGGCTCAAGGTTAACTTAGCCTTCCATCCTCCCGACATCGGTACAATGAGGACCCAGATTGTTGGTGGGCAATAGGCTGACTCGGTAAACCGCTTAGAGAGGGCGGTAAAGCACTGTGAAGCGGTATATAGTAAGTCTAAGTGCTATTGCTATTGCTATTGATTTTACTTCTCAGAATCCAGCTTGGAGGGTCACAAATGCTGATCACATGACCCTGGGATGCTTCAACACTCATAAATACATAAATACATGCCAAGTGCCTGAACTTTGATCATGTGGCTGTGGGGAAGCTGTCATGAATGCAAAGACTGGTCATAAGTCACTGTGATAGCCTCCCATGGTTGCTAAATGAATGATTATAACTAACTGTAATTCATATTCTGGTTTTGCACAATAAGGTAAAGGTAAAGGTAAAGGTTCCCCCGCACATGCGTGCTAGTCGTTTCCGACTCTAGGGGCCGGTGCTCATCTCCGTTTCAAAGCCAAAGAGCCAGCGCTTGTCCGAGGACGTCTCCGTGGTCATGTGGCCGGCATGACTAGACGCCAGAGGCGCACGGAACGCTGTTACCTTCCCACCGTAGTGGTCCCTATTTTTCTACTTGCATTTTTACGTGCTTTCGAACTGCTAGGTTGGCAGAAGCTGGGACGAGTAACAGGCGCTCACTCTGTTACGCGGCACTCGGGATTCGACCCGCCAAACTGCCGACCTTCTGGTCGACAATACTGTACGTTAATTCCTAAGCCAGTCAAATGAGCTGGCTTTACCCCCAAATGCTAAGATACCAAATAAAAACTAACAAAATGAACACCGGCTTTTGCAGATGGTTGAGTTGCTAGATGGAGCCGACCTGGAGAAAGATGCTGTGTGAATCCTTCTTGCACGTACACAATCCACAGGTGGATGACAAAGAGAACGACCAATAAGATTAAATGGTAATGCCGTTCATTTCTAACCTGAACAATTCAGTCCGTCGGTCCTCGTAAGACCATAACTGAGCAAAATTTCCATTGTTAAGCCAGATACTGGTTAAGTCAGCTTTGCCCCATTTTACGAACTTTTTTTGGCCACAGTTGTTAAGTGAATCACTGCAGTTGTTAGTAAAATGGTTGTTAAGTGAATCTGGCTTCCTCATTGACTTGGCTTGCCATGAAAGGGGGTCACATGACCCCGGGACACTGCAACTGCCATAAATCCAGTGTCCAGAGTCAGAATTTTGATTATATGACCATGGGGTGCTGCAACGGTTCTAAGTGTGCAAAATTGTCACAAGTCGTGTTTTTTCCCCCAGTGCTGTTGTAACTTTAAATGGTTGCTAAACAGACGGTTGCAAGTCAAGGACTACTTTCATTTGTACTTTCATTTGCCTAATTAATCTATTAACTTTAGATAGTTTTAAAATTAGTACCGGGTAAATCCAGTCCAATCCTGGAGAGAATTCACACTGCATTTGGCAGACCCAGGAAGTAGGTTAATTCATTCTCTAATTTCCATGTAATTAATTCATGATTCTATAACCAGGTTATCTGAATCAAGAATCTGGTAGCAGCTTTTCCAATGAACAAACGTTATAATAAAAAGCTATTAGCTTTTCGGTATGATGAAAGCACCTCTCAAAAGTATATGCCTTTTAATAGCATTTTTTCGTTGGACAAGCTGCTACAGACCCCTGATTGTATGCCGCTATAAAATAATCATCAAAGCAACTCTCTTCCTACCATAATGACAGGTTGCATGAATATTATACAGAAAGTCCTTTGCAGTTTTTTTTTTATATTCATAATAGATTACCATGCAGCTTGGCTGTTGAATTACCCGAAACTGAACTCTTAAAAAAGGCTGTCTGACAAAAAAAAACACCACAACCCTATAGAGAACATAACCTGTTGAAAAAAATTGATTGCAATTTACACTTTGGTTACATTAGAAAATTACATTATGAGTTGCTTTACCGACTGCATATTTGATTTAAAAGTTATAAAAAAGCAAAGAAGGAACATCAATGGCAGTGGCTTTTGATCTTCACAAGAGCCCAGAGATATGAAAGCTCCCTTCACCTTGAAAAATTACTTTTCCCTTTTCCGTGTGCACTACCTATTTTGGAGTTCAAAATGTGCCTAGGTAGGACCTCCAAGGTTTATTTGAGGTTTGTTTGGTTTTTTTCCCCCAAAGAAAAATATACTTTGCTTTCACACAAGATAAAGCATAGCAAATATACGAAGGCAGAGAAGCAAAAAGTTACAGAAAGGCACGCAAATTCCAGAAATAGTACGCTGAAATTGCACAAAGAGGGTGAGCAAGCGGAAAACTTTTAAGACACATAGCTCAGTAACTCTGTTACTTTGAAAGCAGAGGTTTTAAGTTTTGCCTTGGCTGAATCAGATCAAAGGTCTACTTATTCTTGCACAGTTATTACAGCAGGCAGACAAATGCTTCCAGGCATCAAGAAATCAAGCAAACTGCAAACTCCCTTTGTGGTTCGCCTTCGGCACTTTATGTCCCCTGAGGTATAGTGCAACTGACTCTGGAGGCTCCGTTCATCTCTTCCCATGAACACATCAAGGATTTGCCGTAGATAAGCGTTGTCAGAGGGAGGGGATCATCTAGACTTCTGAGCTTGGCTCAAGAGTCTAGAAAAGTTTGAATCCACCTTAATACACCCAGCTTAATATTAATGCTGTCAGGGCATTATTATGTTTAAAGCAGGCTTTGTTTTTGCACAAAACTCATAACTGTCACACTTGCAAAATGTGCATCCTATTTTGAGTTACCCTACTCATAAAAACAAAGGAGAGAGGGGGAGGGTGAAGGTTTTTAAGAAGAGATTTGACAACAATTAATCTGAAATGGTATAGGGCAGGGGTGTCAAACCGATGTGTCACACACAAGCCACGGACATCCCGGCTCCACAAAGGCAAAAAATGTCACTATATGTCATATGACACGATCGAGTTTGACACTCATGGTAGGGTCTCCTGCTTGAGCAGGGGGTTAGACTGGAAGACCTCCAAGGTCCCTTCCAATTCTGCTGTTCTGCTATTCTGCTATTCTACTATTCTGTTCAGATAGATAGATAGACAGACAGACAGACAGACAGACAGACAGACAGACAGACAGACAGACAGACAGACAGACAGATAGATAGATAGATAGATAGATAGATAGATAGATAGATAGATAGATAGATAGATAGATATAGAAACAGACAGACAGATAGATAGACAGCTATTTTTAGACAATATAATTAAAGCAAGCTTCGCTGTGGTCAAATGTGTCACGTGGCCCACCCCAAAATGAGCATATTCGCGGATTTAAAATATCCCTTCCTTTGCAGTTCAAAGAAATCACCCCACAGCGGTAATCACCCAGACTGGGCTTCTCCTCCCCCTTTCCGCCCCCCCCCTTCACAAGCACAAACAAACTTACATTGTCAATGAGGTTATAATCCGTAATCCCAGCCTCTTCCAAATCCCGGGCTAAGAGTTCAGGATCTTGCCGTGCAGAGACCACCAGCAGGCTGCACCCCAACCAGAGGAGCCAGGCCATGTTGCAGTGGGACTGCCGAAGAGGCAGAAGTCAGAAAGGGAGGAGCAGGTCTCCTTGATCCGACTTCTGTCTCCAGCTAGCTGGAAGAGGAACGGATCTGACCTGAGTGTCTTGGCTGGCTGCCTTCTCCTCCCTCCTCCCTCGGTTCAGCCCTTTTGCAGAGCTCAAAGCCAAGACTCAACCATTCCTTGCTGGAGTTCAGTACAGCAGGAGGCTGGTGAAGTTCAGGAGAACTTCCATCTCCATGGTAGGTAGCCTCAGGTCCGGGGACAGACTGGGCATGGAGCATCCTGCTTTGACAAAAGTCACCTTTGCCACAAACATTGGAGAGCCTGGCTTTTTGAATGATTGATGCCAGATTTTTTTTTCTTCCCACAACAAAGATGAGTTTTCCCAAACACGTTCATCCCTAATTCTGGTCATTGGTTGAGGTAACAGAATAACAGGGGTGGAAGGGACCTTGGAGGTCTTCTATTCCAACTGTCTGCTCAAGCAGGAGACCCTGTACCATTTCAGACAAACGGCGGTCTGGTCTCTTCTTCAAAACCTCCAGTGGTGGAGCACCCACAACTTCTGGTGGCGAGCCGTTCCACTGGTTAATTGTTCTAACTGTCAGGAAATTCTTCCTTAGTTCTAGGTTGCTTCTCTCCTTGGTGAGTTTCCATGATCCGTTGCTTCTTGTCCTGCCTTCAGGCGCTTTGGTAAATAGCTTGATTGCCTCTTCTTTGGGGCAGCCCCTGAGATACTGGAACACTGCTCTCATGTCCCCCCTCGTCCTTCTCTTCATTAAACTACACTTACCCAATTCCAGCAACCGTTCTTCGTATGTTTTAACCTCCTGTCCCCTGATCACCTTTGTTCTCCTTTGTTCTCCTAATACCCAACGAAGAATCAAGTTCTGAGTTTTGTGGGATGGGCTGGATCTCAAGACGTATGAAGGCCACCATCTGAAAAAGCAAGCGTGCAAAAGAAACACAAAGGGGTGTCTAAGAAATGAAGGGACTAACTGACAGATAGTCCTCGACGTACGACCACAATTGAGCCCAACGTTTCCGTTGTTAAGCGAGACATCTGTTAAGTGAGTTTTGCCCCACTTGGTGACTTTTCTTGCCGCAGCAGTTAAGGGCATCATCATAGTTGTTAGTGCCCTCCACCCTCCAAGGTGCTCCAGTGGAAAATAATGCAGCAGGTCCTCAAATCTGGCTACAAACCAGGCCCCCAGGAGGCGTCCTTGATGCTCTTTCTTGCAGATGTTTCATTACACCCTCAGCACTGATGATATTACCTACCTGGGTAGTGGAATGTCTGCAAGAAAATCACCCAGCTCAAAGAACACCCCACTTCCTTCTAGCACTGATGATGTTACCTAGTATGGCAATGGAACATCTGCAAGAAAACCAGCAAGCATTGTTGTCCTACTCACTCGCGCACACACACAGACAAACACACACACACACACATAATGTTGGTTTAGTGGGTTTATTAATATTCCCCAGCAATTCCCTTCACCAAAAAACACAGAACTGTCCCAGTTAAGTCCAGCCATATGCTAATCCACAGAGCAATGGCCAAGGAGTCCACAAGGCACTTGAGAGTTTCCCAAACGAGACAAATCCATCCGGCAAAATTAAATCCACAACACAAGAGGATTCACGAGGCAAGAAAAAGTCCAGAATGCGACCTTTGTCTACTTCCCGCCCCCCCCCCGCCCCCCCCACCTCTCAGTCCCCTGCCTCTGGTCTCTCTTGCTCTGACCTCTTTCCAAGGTCTGTTTGGCTTGGCTTTGGGTGTCCCACGATTGCAGCCACCGGGGGAATGAGCCTGCCAGTGGTCAATGAGGCAGACGTGTACCCTGAGTGGCTGGTTGCGTGTTCAAACTGAAGGCGGTGGTGTCTGAATACTGGGTCGGACCTGTTATGTATCCAGGTGAAGAGAACACATACATACTTACATAGCAGTCACCACCAGGGGGCGTTGAACTGTAACTGTTTTGGCAGGAACTCAGTTTCGGCGGGAAACAGAGGTTCAAACCGATTGGCCGGCTGCTCACCTGGCCAAGTATAAAAGGAGGGCAGGTAACCCCTATTCCTCAGTACAGTCACTTCCACCGAATAAAGATCTGCCATGCTGTACTCATCAACTCGGTGTCCTTCCTGCTCTCCAGAACCCACGACGCAACAGGACTCTTGGCCACATTCTGGAAAAGCACTGCAGTCACGTGGGAAGTTCTGCATGGTTTCAGGTCCACCGAGGCTGGGAGACCAACATCTCCCTCAGCCACTTGGTTCCTTCTGAGTCAGATCTTGGAGTTGGTTGCCAGCTGGCTCAAAGTGGTGGGACTCCGATCCAGACAGCTGCTGCTCGATTCTTGGAGACATCCAAATCGAGGCAAAATCTGAGGTTGGGGGTGGGGAAAAAAAAACTTCTTTGCATTATTTTCTCTCCTTCTGGGAGAATAAGACTTGGAAGGGACCTTGGAGGTCTTCTAGTCCAACCTCCTGCTCAAGCAGGAGACCCTACCATTCCAGACAAATGGCTGTTCAGTCTCTTTTTAAAAAAAAAAAACCCTCCAATGATGGAGCACCCACAACGTCTGGAGAACAGCCATTCCACTGTTTGATTGTTCTCACTGTCAGGAAATTCCTCCTCGGTTCTAGCGTGGTTCTCTCCTTGATGAATTTCCACCTATAACAGGGGTAGGCAACCTCGGCTCTTTTATGACTCATGGACTTCAACTCCCAGAATTCCCGAGTCAGCTATGCTGACTCGGGAATTCTGGGAGTTGAAGTCCATGAGTCATAAAAGAGCCGAGGTTGCCTACCCCTGACCTATAACTTCTTGTCCTGCCTTCAGCTGTTTTGGAGAATAGGTTGACGCCCCCTCTTTATGACAGCCCCTCAAATATTGGAAGACTGCTATCATGTCCCCCCCCCAGTCCTTCTCTTCTTTGGACTAGCATAGCTGACTGGGGAATTCTGGGAGTTGAGGTTCACAGGTCTTAAAGCGGCCAAGGTTGGATACTCCTGGTTTACAGCATTCCTTGAACCAGCAAATGAACAAATGGCCTGAATTCATAGAATAGGCCAGTGATGGCGAACCTTTTAGAGACCGAGTGCCCAAACTGCAACCCAAAACCCACTTATGTATTGTCGGGTGCTGGGTGGGCATGGCCAATTGGGTGGGTGTGGCTAATTGGGTGGGCATGGCCCATTGGGTGGGCGTGGCTGCGGTGGTAACGGCAGACTGGGTGGGACTAAAAAGTTCAATCAATCAATTCAAACTTTGCGAGATCTTTTTTTACTTACCCTCCTAAAAATTAAATTGATATATTTGTAACATGTTTGTTTATTTGTTGCTAGTAATGCCTCAGGAATTCTGGGAGTTGAAGTCCACAGGTCATAAAGTTGCCCATCCCCGCTTTGCGAGACCACCTGCTGCCATTGTCAACCTCCCATCGCCCGGTTTGCTCCCACAGAGTCGGCCTCCTCAGGGTGCCGTCGGCCAGGCAATGCTGGCTGGCGACCCCCAGGGGGAGAGCCTTCTCTGTGGGCACGCCAACCCTCTGGACCCTCCTACCCCCGGAGCTGCGGACGGCCCCTGACCTTCGGTCCTTCCGCCGTGACCTGAAGATCTGGTTGTTCCAACAAGCGGGCCTGGACTGACTACGGTTTTTAATTAGGCTTTAAATTGTCTTGTATTTATTGCATCTATTGTTTAATTCTTTTTAAAAAAATTATTTTATGTTTTTTAATTTTTATGGTTGTGCGCCGCCCTGAGTCCTCAGGGAGAAGGGCGGCATATAAATTTAATCAAATCAAATCAAATCAAATCAAACACAATTCTCCGAATGTGTCTTGCAGTGTCCAGGGGTCACGTGATCGCCTTTTGCAACCTTCTGTCAAGCAAAGTCAATGGAGAAGCCAGATTCACTTAACAGCTGTGTTTCTAACTTAACAATGGCCTTGATTCATTGAACAACTGTGGCAGGAATGGTCATAAAATGGGGCAAAACTGACTTAATAACTGTTTTGCTTGGCAATGAAAATTTTGGGCTCAGTTGTGGTCATAAGTTGAGGACTACCTGTAACTGGCTGCATGTCACCTAGTAACTCCCAGGGTGTCATATGTGAAAGATCAGGTCCACACGTGAAGGTCCAGCTAAACCAGGGGTCATCAAACACGGCCCTTTTATGACTTGTGGACTTCAACTCCCAGAATTCCCATGTGTGCCTGGCTGAGGAATTCTGGGAGTTGAAGTCCACAACTCATAAAAGGGCCAAGTTTGAAGGCCCCTGAACTAAACTGATTTATTGCTTAAAGCCTATGCAGAGTCAGAATCCAAGGAAAGTTGGACTTAGTCTGCTTGTGACTATGAAAGGATTCTAGGCTGATCCTTCTTTTAACTCCACCCCCAGGTTTTCCCACGCCTTCCCCTACACATGGGTGGACTAAAACCTAAATTTCCCTGCTCCCAACCCAACAATTTCATCACTAAAGCATCCTAGCTTTTGGTCTGAGATGAAAGGATTGGCCCATAGCCCCCAGGGGCCTCCTCTGGCTAAACTGGGACTAGGACTTGGGTTCCTCATCTCATAACCCAGCATCTTTTGCTCCATTCTGGCTCTGCAGTATTGTCGGACCAGCCCCTCTAATCCACAGAACTGCTCAATTTGTAGCCTGTTCTTCTCCGATGGCACCAGATCTTCAGCCCAGCCGTACAGGGCAAAGCAAGTGGGGTGAGGAATAGGGAATGAGAAGCTCAGGCTATCTGGTGTGTGCAAGCTGACAATAAAGACAACAAGGCTGGCAACAAAGAGCAACAAAGATGATTAGAGGTCACATGAAGAACCATCGCAGGAATATCATGGGTATTTCTAGTCTAAGCAAAACTAGAGGTGACATAATAATAATAATAATAATAATAATAATAATAATAATAATAATAATAATAATAATAATAATAATAATAATAATAATAATTTTATTTGTATACCGCCCTTCTCCCGAAGGACTCAGGGCGGTGAACAGGGCAAACATATAAAAATACAAGAATACAAACATTAAAAGAGATTAAACAAGTGCCCAGAAACTAAGAACAATGAATTAAAATACATTAAAACAATATTAAAATCTAAACCCATCACCCATCAGGCCAGGCCGGCTTGTTCGAACAAGTAGGTCTTCAGATCGCGTCGGAAGGAGCGAAGGTCGGGCGCTATCCGGAGCTCAACCGGCAAACGGTTCCACAATTCCGGCACACCCACAGAGAAGGACCTCCCCCTGGGGGCCACCAGGCGACATTCTCTGACTGGTGGCACCCTGAGGAGGCCCTCTCTGTGGGAGTGCACAGGGTGGAGGGAAGTTGATGTCGGCAGCAGGTGATCCCTAAGGTACTCCGGAGCCATGCCATGTAGGGCTTTTAAAGACCATTATATACAATTGAATCTCACCCGGAAGACAACTGGAAGCCAATGCAGCTCACGGAGCAGAGGTGTAACATGGGAGTATCGGGAGACTCCCAACACAACATGGGAGTATCGGGAGACTCCCAACACAACTCTCGCGGCTGCATTCTGTACCAGCTGGAGCCTCCGAGTGGTCCTCAAGGGCAGCCCCATGTAGAGAGCGTTGCAGTAGTCTAAACGAGAGGTCACGAGCACATGAGTGACATGATAGCAGTCTTCCAATATCTCAGGGGTTGCCCCAAAGAAGAGGCAGTCAAGCTATTTTCCAAAGCACCTGAAGGCAGGACAAGAAGCAACGGATGGATACTGATCAAGGAGAGAAGCAACCTGGAACTTCCTGACAGTGAGAACAATTAATCAGTGGAACAACCTGCCTCCAGAAGTTGTGGATGCTCCATCACTGGAGGTTTTAAAGAAGAGATTGGACGACGGTTTATCTCAAATGGTATAGTGTCTCCTGCTAGAGCAGAGGTTAGACTAGACTAGAAGACCTCCAAGGTCCCTTCCAACTCTGTTATTTTGTTACTCTGAAGCCATTATCAAGAGACTTGGCCCTTTGCACAGCCCCTGACCCGTGGCCTCACCAGCATCGCTGGGCAAATATTTGCGTTTGCCCAAACAAGGCTAGCCTTGCTAAAGAGCCTGCAAAACACAACACAACCAAGAGGATTTGTGGTTTGCCTTTTTCACACAAGAGCACCCTCACACTCCTTTGAACTTGGATCTATAGCGAAAAAGTCCACCCACAGTTTTGTATGGTGTGGAACTGGACGTATTAAATGCTCACTGTTCCCTGGAAGGGGGAAGGGGAAAAATGAAGTTTCTTGTTGCTTGTTTTATGGTGGTGCAGCTGCTGGTTGTGTCGGAAATCCAGAGTTTTGACTTTGTTGTGGAAGAAGACCCAGAGGTAAGAGTTTTTATCCTAGGGCTAGGCAATCAACCTTGTATCTACAGGGAGTTGAAGTTAACACTATTGTCCAAATTAAGGTTGAACTGTCTTTATTATTCCTCTTCCTGCATGTTCTGATAGAAAGGATTTCCATTGATCTTTCAATCCTAATATTAATAGAAATATTCCGGTACGAGAAGAGATCCATGTCTTCTAAGAAGGAAGCCCTACCAACTTGAAGGGGCTAGTATCAAGGTAGTGTGCATAACCAGGAACTCAATACAAGGTAGATTTTTGACTCACTATCACAACTGAGCCCAAAATTTCTGTGGTAAGACAGTTGTTAAGTGAGTTTTGCTCGATTTTGCGACCTTTCTTGCCACAGTTGTTAAGTGAATCACTGCAGCTGTTAAGTTAGTAACATGATTGTTCAATCAATCCAACTTCCCCAGTGACTTTACTTCCTCTTTCTCTCTTGCGAAGTAGTCAACTTCACGCTGCATTTTGCCTGGTTCCACGTCAGCCTGTATGTAGTCCTTACAACCACAACCGGCAGCAGAATTTCAAGGAGGTTGTAAAGCGAGTGGTGTTTGATTTTACGACCATTTTGCCACAGTTGTTAAGCAGATCACCGCAGTTGTTAAAGTGAATCACGTGGCCATTAGGCAAATCCGGGTTATCCCCTTGACTTTGCTTACCAGAAGCAAAGTGGAGAAGCTTACTAATGGTGACCAAAATGACAGCGGGATACTGCAATTGTTGTGAATTCATGCCGGTTGCCAAGCACCTGAATTTGGATCTCACAACTGTGAGGATGCTCTGATGGTTGTAAGTGTGAGGACCAGTCACAAGTCACTTTTCTTGCCTTGTTGTATTTTCCAACTGTCACTAAACAAATGGTTGTAAATTGAGGAAGACATGTATTCAATACATAATTATTAAATATGCCATGGCTTTATTTAACGGTTGAATCAAGTCAATATCCCATTGGAAATATATTATGGAACATAATATATTGTGGGTTGACAGAATACAGAAAACCAAAGTCGGAAGGGACCTTGGAGGTCATCTAGTCCAACCTCCTGCTCAAGCAGGAAACCCTATGCCATTTCAGACAAGTGGTTGTTCAATCTCTTCCTAAAAACCTCCAGTGTTGGAGGACCCACAGCTTCTGAAGGCAAGCCATCCAAAGGCAAGGTACACAATTATTGTACGTTGTGCTCCAAGCACACAGCCCTTAATTGCATTGCTCCCAATAATGATGGGGCTTTTTAATCCCAATTTAATTTGATAATCCTGTGTGTAGCTTCCTTTTTCTGATCTTCTCAGGGGTTTTACTTTCAGAAACTGGCAGAGCTGTTTGACTTGGAGACCAGGGGCTTCATCTCAAGCCCGCAGCTGCGAAGGGGCAGATCTCAGGTAGAAATGATTATTTTATCATTTTGCAAACGGAACGGACACCTAAATGTCATCTTCTGCAGCATTCCCATAAAATAAAAAGTGGCAAATGGAATTAGACCAGTGCGTTGGTTGGAACTGGTCATAGAAATTGAATGATCCAAGTAGCCCTCCGCTTATGATCACAGCTCAGCCCAAAATTGCTGTCACTAAGTGAGACATTTGTTAAGTGAATTTGGCCTCATTTTACGCCCTTTCTTGCCACAGTTGTTAAGGGAATCACTGCAGTTGTGAAGTTAGTAACACGGTGGTTAAGTGAATCTGGCTTCCCCCCATTGGCTTTGCTTGTCAGAAGGTTGCAAAAGGGGACCCCATGATCTCAGGACACTGCAACCGTCAGAAATATGAGTGAGTTGCCCGGTGGCTGAATTTTGATCATGTGACATGGGGATGCTGCCACAGGCATAAGTGTGAAAAACAGTCCTAAGTCACTTTTTTCACTGCTGTTGTAACATCGAACAATCACTAAATAGACTGATGTAAGTTGAGGACTATCTGTACACTGGTGGGGTGGAATTGGGAGAGGTGTGGATAGCAACCATATTCGTTTTTCTTTGATAGAAGGGAAGATTTTCTTGAGTCAAGCTTAACTCCTGGGAACTGTATGGATACATCCATATCATTTTCCTGGCAACAGTCAGAAAGTCTGCAGTCCTTGATGCTCTCTGAGCTTGATGGATGGCTTGCAGATGTTTCACGACCCAGCTAGATAACATCATCAGTGCAAGTGGGTGTGAGATTTCCTCCCTTTTATATACAGTAGCTTATATACAATAGAGTCATCTATATATTGACAGATTTTATTTTCTTGGGCTCCAAGATCACTGCCGATGGCGATTGCAGCTGTTCTGTACCAGCCTGCTACCGGCCCTGCAGAAAAGGCAGGGACAACCCCTTTTACAAGAAGGCAAGAGGCTGGAATTACGCCTGCCAAATTTATAGCTACAAAAACAAACAAGACACAAACCAAGAAACAGGAGCTTTAAGAAACAGGAACTATCCAAGCGGTTGCCTTCAGCAAACCAGCCCTCCCACACATTCCCCTTATATAGAGTTCAGGGCGTGGCTTCTCTCTGCCTCCTTCCGAGGAGCCCCATTGCCTTCCTCTGTTTACTCCTAACCGACTGCCTCCTGCATCGGGCGTCCTTGAACAGGGCCAGCTGTGGGTCATCTTCATCCACGCTGTCAGGCTCACACAGCTGGGTCTCCGTGGTGACCAAGTGGGAGGGGCCTGGCTAAGGGCTCTCATCAGCAAGATCTTCAACCCCCTCAGCAAGGTCTTCAACACCCCCCTCCTCCTCTGAGTCATCCGACCCAACTGCCGAACCCACAGGCTGACCCTGAATCACAACAGCAGCCACAAAATTATAAGAGGCAGCTCCTTGGGAGGAAAGCTACGGCAAACCTAGACAACCCATTAAAAAGCAGAGACATCACTTTGCTGACAAAAGTCCATATACTTAAAGCTATGGAATTCTCAGTAGTAATGTATGGCTGTGAGAGTTCAGGGGTACTTCTGGTCCTGCGCGCAGCACAGCAGTTGAGCGGTTCAGGTCTCTGTGCCCTCTAGCTGAGTTTCTTCCTGTTAAAGGTAAAGGTTCCCCCGCACATGTGTGCTAGTCGTTTCCAACTCTAGGGGTCGGTGCTCATCTCCGTTTCAAACCCGAAGAGCCAGTGCTTGTCCGAGGACGTCTTCGTGGTCATGTGGCCGGCATGACTAGACGCCAAAGGCGCACAGAACGCTGTTACCTTCCCACCAGAGTGGTCCCTATTTTTCTACTTGCATTTTTACAGTACATGCTTTTGAACTGCTAGGTTGGCAGAAGCTAGGACGAGTAACAGGCGCTCACTCTGTTACACGGCACTCGGGATTTGACCCGCCAAACTGCTGACCTTCTGATCGACAAGTTCAGCATCCTAACCCACGGAACCACCACGTCCCTCCCTCTTCCTGTTAGGGGACCCGAAATGGGCCAGAAGCCGCCCCGGAGAGGTGGCAATGGAAGGAAGTAAGTCCCAGGGACCTTGGAGAGATGGCGTTTGACCTGATTGGTCCAGGAGAAGCCTTCCAGAAACCAACAGGAGAAAGGCTAACTTCAGACTTTAGCTCAAGCTGCAAGGAACCGGAGAGAGTTGGACCATAAGGAAGACTGAGTGCCGAAAAACTGATGCTTCTGCATTGTGGTGCTAGAGATGTCTCTTGAGAATCTTGTAGCCCTCTTGTAGACCCTTGGGCTACAAGGAGATCCAATCAGTTGATTCTAAAGGAAATCAACCCTGTTCTTTGGAAGGACAGATCCTGAAGTTGAAGCTCAAGTACTTTGGCCACCAAATGATAAGAGAAGACTCCTCGGAAAAGACTCTGATGTTGGGAAAGATGGAAGGCCAAAGGAGAAGGGGAGAGCAGAGGATGAGACAGCTAGATAGTGCCATTGATACAATGAACATGAATTTGGGCAAACTTTGGGAAACAGTGCAGGGGATGGGGGCTGGTGTGCTGTGGTCCATGGAGTTGTAGGGATTCGGGCACAACTTAGTAATTGAACAACATGTAAATACAGTAGAGACATAGAGTAGAGTTATATCTAGTAGAGTCATCTATTATACACAATAAAATCAGTACAGTAGAGTCATACTGTACAGTTACATAGAGTAGTTTATATATAGTAGAGTCATATGGTACATACACTATGTACGACAGGCTGGCAGAAGATTAGCAGAGCACATCCATGAAGACCAACTAGCAGTCAGAAGACATGAGGAAAACTCTCACGACACACGGACAAACCCACTCATAGTTTCAACTGGGAAACTGTCGACATCCTGGACCAAGCTAAATCCAAAAACACTAGAGAATTCCTGGAAACCTGGCATTCAGATCAGCCATCAATAGACACCATAATTACACACCATTCAAGAGAAACAATTAGAAGCTAAGAAAGAAACAAAACAATCAGAGAGAATATCTAAATAAGCAGGGATTAATCGCAGTCAACCAATCAAGCAGAAAACAGTACTCCAATCAAGGAACAATCAAGGAGAAAATTGGCAGGGCAGGGCAGAGCAAGTTAATGTATATAAATAGGAAGCAAACCTCACACTCATTAGCACTGATGATGTTACCTCATTAACTACAGGTAGTCCTTGACTTTACGAACACAATTGAGCCCAAAATTTCTGTTGCTAAGGGAAACATTTGTTATGTGAGTTTGTCCCAATTTATGACCTTTCTTGCCACAGTTGTTCATATATGTTAAATGTTTCTTATGTATTTAGAATGCACTTGCTTAAGTCCAAACACGGGACAAATCTTACTTCCTGTTTTAGCCTAACCCAAGGCCATCCACAGGCAGTAGCCACAGCAGTGGCAGCTCATATTTGTGCAATTTTTTTGGCTTGCTAACAAAGAATAAAGGGAGACAGATATGATCATTTCAAACTTATTTGTTCTCATCAGTCAGCCATACCCTTCTGAGATTCAAACCTGGGCCGACTGCATCTTAAGCAGATGTTTTAACCCCTAGGCCACAGGCTCTCTCTCTCTCTCTTTGTTAGCTGAGAAGCAAGGGAGATATGTGTTAAATGTTTGTTAAGTATTTAGAATGCACTTGCTTAAGTCCAAACACGGGACAAATCTTATTTCCTGTTTCAGCCTAACCCAAGGCCATCTACAGGCAGTAGCCACAGCAGTGGCAGCTCATATTTGTGCAATTTTTTTGGCTTGCTAACAAAGAATAAAGGGAGACAGATATGATCATTTCAAACTTATTTGTTCTCATCAGTCAGCCATACCCTTCTGAGATTCAAACCTGGGCCGACTGCATCTTAAGCAGATGTTTTAACCCCTAGGCCACAGGCTCTCTCTCTCTCTCTTTGTTAGCTGAGAAGCAAGGGAGATATGTCTTAAATGTTTGTTAAGTATTTAGAATGCACTTGCTTAAGTCCAAACACGGGACAAATCTTATATCCTGTTTCAGCCTAACCCAAGGCCATCTACAGGCAGTAGTCACAGCAGTGGCAGCTCATATTTGTGTATATATATATACATACACATACACAATTTAAATTTATTGTTTTATCATTGAGAATAAAATACAGAACAGTAAAACAAACAAAATGAAACAAAACAAAAACATTCAACCCTAACAACAACAACAAAATAGTGTACAAAAAAGGAGGAAAAAGTGGTCAATTAAATTTGACATGTAGGATCCACCCTGGCTGAGTGCTGAAAGAAAAGAAAAAGAAAAGAAAAAGCAATAAATTTTCCTCCCCTTTCAGATAGATAGATGGATGGATGGATGGATGGATAGACAGACAGACAGACAGACAGACAGACAGACAGACAGATAGATGGATATTGGTAGATGATAGACAGACAGACAGACAGACAGACAGACAGACAGACAGACAGACAGATAGATAGATAGATAGATAGATAGATGGATATTGGTAGAAGATAGATAGATAGATAGATAGATAGATAGATAGATAGATAGATAGATAGATAGATAGATAGATAGATAGATAGATAGATAGACAGACAGACAGACAGACAGACCGAGATAGGTAGAGATAGATTTTCCTGAAGAAAAAGCAGTCAACAATACACACACACACACACATACACTATTGACTCTGTGTGTGTGTGTGTGTGTGTATGTATGTGTATGTATGTGTATGTGTATGTATATATATATATATATATATATATATATATATATATATATATATATATATATATATATATATATATATATATATATATAGAGAGAGAGAGAGAGAGAGAGAGAGAGAGAGAGAGAGAGAGACTGTTAACTGCGTTTTCTCCAAAAAGAAGAAGCAGTCAACAAGTTGAACTAAACATTCCACTAATCTTCAAATCCCTCTGTTAACCATCTGTTATTGTAATTAGCATGTAGAAAGTCCACAAAAGGTTTTCAGTCTCCTATATAGCTGTCTAGTCCATTACCTCCAATCAAAATAGCTAATTTTATCAGTTGTTAAGTAGATCACTGTAGCTGTTTTATTAGTCCAACAGTTATTAAGTGAATCTGGCTTCCCAATGGATTTTGCTTGGCAGAAAGTCACAAAAGGGTATCATGTTGACCCCGGGACCTGCAACCGTCATAAATATGAGACAGTTCCCAAGTGTCTGAATATTGATCACATGATCAGGGGGATGCTACAGTGGTCGTAAGTGTGAAAAATGGTAATATGTTGTCAGGGAATTGTGCAGCAGATGTTCAAATGGAGTCAGAGACACTGACACAAACTTGTAATTTTATATAAATAAATATATTTTATATTTATATTTACAGCAGACAAGATAGGCCCATCACTACATCATGAGGTAAATCGTCAGGTAAAACACAGAACAGCATACAGAGCATACAGAAGAAAAAGGCGGGAAAAAGAGAAACGCCCCCTTCTCACCCAGTAACCAATCATAAAGTAGATTGCCTCACGCAGGAGCCCTCACTCTCCAACCAATCAACTACATGTTCTGGCCCATTATACACTTTACTATTACAGCTATCAAATTAAATGTCTTAACATAAGTCACTTTTTTCAATGCCATTGTAACTTCAAACGGTCACTAAACAAACCATTGTAAGGACTATCAGTATCATGGTTCCTCTATTTTTGTGTTTCAGTGTCAGGCAAAGTTGCATTTCCCAAATCTTAGTTCTTCTAGTTGTTTTCTTCCTAGAATTTCTCTGGTTTTGCACCTAAGTGGTTCATTCCATACTGGAATCAAATACTGGAATTTGATAAATGTTTACTTGTTGATCAATTGATTTGTATTGTTCTTTTACGGATACACTTTTTTTTTCTAAAGAGATTTTTTTGGACATTTTAAATTCCACTTTGGTGACCCACAGGTATATGCAGATGAGAAGATTTAAGTAGTATATGATTAGGAAAAATAAAATCCTTACCACAAAGGTTCTTAACATGGGCTCCATGGACCTCAAAGAGGTTCTCCAGGAGAGAGAGAAGGACCATGAATTTGGATGGGAAAAGAAAATAACTTTATTTTCAATGTGTTGCTTGACGGAGTATTAGTTTTTTTAAAAAAAAAATTGTTTTGTTCAAAAGATTAAAACACAAAATCCTAAAGAAAAAAACAACAGAGACAAAAAAAACAAAAACATTTTAAAAAGTGAATTCATAAAACAAAGGACAAAAACATACATTATCTCCCTAGTTGAACACCGACCAATCTATCTATGGCAACCATAATAACTCCCACCTTTGCAAGCAGGCCCAAAATTTATAAGCTTCTACAGCTATTTGCATCCCAATGGACTTGTCATACATTACATATCTGAGAGAGAGAGAGAAAAAAATAGTTAACAGGTTAAACACCAGCGAAGTTAAAGTTCAAAGCGCCCTGTTAACATATGAGTTATTTTAAAAATATTTTGATAACCATGTTTGAACATCATAGGAGTTGATAGGTTTCATCAGACGTTCAAAGGAGTCCAAGTTACAAGGTTGTTCATGCTACCATCAAGGTTTGTCTAAACCAGCTTCTTTTCTTTCTAGAGAAGCACCTCCAACAGTGAAAATGAGGAAGAATTGGTGAGTTTTCATTTGGATGTTTTTCTCTTTGGAAAAGGGCCATTTCTCCTTCCCACTTCACAGTTAACCATTAGCAGAAGATCAATCCTACCGTTTGCTTAGGGCTTCTTGTTTGTCCTCTCCAGGGGGAAAACAGAATATTATTAACCTGGTGCTTTTCGTTGTGCAATCTTGTGCAACGGCATGCTTGAGCGACAAGGGAGAAAAGGTTTCAGCTCGGGCAAAGCAAGTCAAGGCATTTATGGCTTGTAAAGAAGGAAGGAAGGGCAAAGCAAGTCAAGGCATTTGATAAAGTAGATCACAACCTACTACTTGATAAGATAGAAAAATGTGGGTTAGATAGCATCACCACCAGATGGATTCGTAGCTGGCTGACAGGCCGTACTCAGCGTGTGGTCCTCAATGGAACCGCATCTACATGGAAGGAAGTGTGTAGTGGGGTGCCCCAGGGCTCTGTTCTGGGCCCAGTGCTCTTCAATATCTTCATTAATGATTTGGATGAGGGGATAGATGGGGAACTCATCAAATTTGCAGACGACACCAAGCTGGCAGGAATAGCCAATACTCCAGAAGATAGGCTGAAGATACAGAAGGATCTGGACAGACTCGAACACTGGGCACTATCTAACAAAATGAAATTCAATGGTGAAAAAAGTAAGGTTCTACATTTAGGCAGGAAAAATCAAATGCATAGGTATAGTATAGGTGGTACCTTGCTCAATAGTAGTAACTGTGAGAGGGATCTCGGAGTCCTAGTAGACAATCACTTCAATATGAGCCAGCAGTGTGCTGCAGCTGCCAAAAAAGCCAACACAGTGCTAGGCTGCATTAACAGAGGGATAGAATCAAGATCAAGTGAAGTACTAATACCACTTTACAGTGCTTTGGTAAGGCCACACCTGGAATACTGCATCCAGTTTTGGTCACCACGATGTAAAAAAGATGTCGAGACTCTAGAAAGAGTTCAGAGAAGAGCAACAAAGATGATTAGGGGGCTGGAGGCTAAAACATATAGGGAACAGTGGCTGGAATTGGGTATGTGTAGTTTAATGAAGAGAAGGGTGAGGGGTGACATGATAGCAGTGTTCCAATATCTCAAGGGGCTGCCCCAAAGAAGAGGGAGTCAAGCTATTCTCCAAAGCACCTGAAAGCAGGACAAGAAGCAACGGATGGAAACTAGTCAAGGAGAGAAGCAACTTAGAACTAAGGAGAAACTTCCTGACAGTCAGAACAATTAACCAGTGGAACAACCTGCCTCCAGAAGCGATGAGTGCTCCAACACTGGAGGTTTTTAAGAAGAGACTGGACAGCCATTTGCCTGAAATGGTATAGGGTTTCCTGCCTGAGCAGGGGGTTGGACTAGATGACCTCCAAGGTCCCTTCCAACTTTATATTATTATTATTAAGGAAAAAGGGAAGAGGAAAAAGTGTAGGGTAAAGGGAGAGAAAGAAAGAAAAGCCTTGACGCCCAACTCTTTTTAGCACCATAAGCACAACTTTTTACTTTTGCATGAGTTCTATAGCCATTTCTGTAACAACAAACCTATCTAATCAGCAAAATCCAAAATCAAAGTTTCCTTCCCCCCCCTACCTCAAGCACAAAGTCCAGAAGTGGTTTCCAAGTAGAAACAAAGTTGGTTGTATTCTTTTCTTTTATTAAAGCAAACAGTTTAGCCATCTCTGCTAACTCCATCGTTTTTTGCAGGAATTAAGATAATCCTTGAACCAGTCTTGAGTCCCTGTCACCACCTAGAGATTAGCTCATGCTACTGCCTTGGCAATATTTTGGAAGTGGTCTTCTTGTTCCTAGGTCTGAGAAAGAGGGACTGATCTAAAGTCATCCAATTGGCTTTATGCCTAAAGCAGAACTAGAACTCACTGTCTCCTGGTTTCTAGTCTGGTGCCTTAATCGCTGCCCCAAGCTTGCTCTCTCTGCAAATTTAGCTGCTTGAATATTCATCAGTGATATGATTTGGAACTGTTTCTGGTTCCATATCACCTGTTTGCTCATTTAAACTAGACCCAAAGTCCTGTGAAAATGGAACAAATAGCATCACTGATGAACCTCAATGTTGGGTCCAAAGGGTGTCTATGGCGTGCACATATGTAAAAAAAAATTCAAGATAATTATAAGAGATTTGATCATGTCAGAAAAATAATTTGGGTTCTAACGTGAACCAGGATTGCACAGCAATAAATCAAAATGAAATCCAGACAGCTGTGAAGAAAGGAGATTTATTGCTGTGAGTCTTAAGGGGTGTGGATGTGTATCGTGCTGGCTGTGATTATGTACACATGTTGGCCCAAGAAAGGGTTGATTAAATCAAGTGATGTGGATTGGGTCTCTTTGTTTGAATGGTGAGTGTTATAATTATGTTTACATTGTATTGATTGAGTTTTGTATGTTTGCTTGTGTGTGTTTACAATTCGAAATAAGTGTTTAATTAAGTGTTTAATTAATTCTTATGACTTCATGACTTGTTCTATCTAAAATCTCCCTCTGATTCGATCTCAGTGCTTAATCAGGTCAACAATAAAATTGCCATAAGGATATTTGTGGGACCATATTTGGAATCCCAGTTCTGCTTTCGTTGACCCTTCCTGCCATGTGTTCATCATTTCAGATTCTTGGTGATGACAAAATAGTCCTCCACAGCTACAAGATCCAGTCCACCATCACGTCCCGCATGGCCAATACGATGGTCCAGACCAAAGTGGAAAACAAAGCCAAGCACTCACAGAATCTGGTCTTTGATGTCCAGATCCCCAAAGGCGCCTTTATCCACAATTTTACTATGTAAGTGGGAGCAAAACTAATTCATCCATTTAATTTTCTCATAGGCTGATTAGGTTTATCCTAGGCTAAGCAGGTTGGAGGTTTGTACTTTCCAACTTGCAAGATTGATGTCAGCCTTCCCAGGTACTCTGTTCTGTTCTGTTCTGTTCTGTTCTGTTCTGCTCTGTTCTGCTCCATTCCCTTCCATATGCTATTCTGTTCTGTTCTATTCCATTCCCTTCTGTTCCCTTCTCTATTCTGCTGTTCTGTTCTGTTCCATTCCTTTCCCTTCCATATTCTATTCCTTCTGTTCTGTTCCCTGTTCCTTGTTCCCTTCCCTTCCATATTCTGTTCTGTTGTTTTGTTCCCTTCCATATTCTACTCTGTTCTATTCCCTTCCCTTCTGTTCCCTTCCCTTCCATTTTCTATTGTTCTGTTCTGTTCCCTTCCCTTCCCTAATCTGTTCTGTTCTGTTCTGTTCCCTGTTCCGTTCCTTCCCTTCCATATTCTATTGTGTTCCGTTCCGTTCCCTTCCCTTCTCTATTCCATTCCATTCCATATTTTCTATTTTATTCTAATCTGTTCCGTTCCCTTCCGTTCCCTTCCATTCCTAATTCCATCCCTTGTTCTGCAAATTCCATCCCATGTTCTGTTCTCTGTTCTGTTCTGATAGCTGCCCATCTCACAAGTGACTGATTCTGGGTGCTGTTTTTGCTTCTTTTCTGTTCTACAGGAATATCAATGGTATCACTTTTACTAGTTCAATTAAGGAAAAATCTGCCGCTCGAAGTCAGTATGCCCAGGCTAGGGCCAAGGGTAAAGCTGCTGCGATCCTAAGGTAGGTAACCCTGGTTGCAGTGGTCAGCCTTTCCTCTATTCCCTTTGTCCTGCCATGGAGGACAGAGACGGTCCAGCACCTCTGGACTACTTTCTCTATTTTAAAGTCTGGACAGTGTCAACAGCCACACAGGTAGTTCTCAACTTACAACCACAATTGAACCCAGAATTGACATTGCTACGTTGTTATATGTGTTGTGCCCCATTTTAACACCTTTCTTGCCACAGTTGTTAAGTGAATAACCGCAGTTGTTAAGTTAGTAACATGGTTGTTAAGTGCAACTGGCTTTCCCATTGTCTTCGCTTGTCAGAAGGTTGCAAAAAGGGATCACGTGATTTCCCCTCCCCCAGGGACACTGCGACCGTCATAAATGTGAACCAGTTGCCAAGCATCCAAATTTTGATCACATGACCATGGAGATGCTGCAATGGTCGTCAGTGTGAAAAATGGTCATAAGTCGCTTTTTCCAGTGGCATAACTTCGAGGAGTCACTAAGCGAATGGTTGTTACTTGAGGACTACCTGTATTTGGAAAATTCCCCTTTCTCCCTTTACTCAGCTGTACTTTAAGCGCTCAGTTGCACTTAAATGGGGGTACTTTGACATCTTTATTTCAATACTGATCATAGTAATGTGTGTACTTAAATGCAGGAGCAATGCTTTTGACATGGAGAACTTCAAAGCTGAACTCAGCGTCCCAGGTGGAAGCAAAGTCCAGTTTGAAATTCACTACCAGGAGTCCATCCGGAGGAAATTATCCACCTATGAACACCTTATCCCAGTGCAACCAGGCAGGCTGGCCAAACACTTGGAGGTAAAGAACAAGAAATGGCTGAAATAGTTGAGGTGAAATGTGACTTTTGGAAAGCTTAAAAATTCCTCCAACTGTCTGTACCAGACTTTCAGCAAGATTATTGGGCAAACAGGCCGTCCTCGACTTACAACAGTTCATTAGTGATTGTTCAAAGTTACAACAGCACTGGAAAAAAAGGGACTTACGACCGTTTTGCAGATGATACCACTCTAATGGCAGAAAGTGAAGAAGAACTAAAGAGCCTCTTGTTGCGGGTGAAGAAGGAGAGTGCAAAAGTTGGGTTGAAACTTAACATTAAGAAAACCAAGATCATGGCAACTGACCCTCTCAATTCCTGGCAAATAGATGGGGAAGAAATGGAGGTAGTGACAGATTTTGTTTTCCTGGGCTCCAAGATCACTGCAGATGGGGACTGTAGCCAAGAAATTAAAAGACGCTTGCTCCTGGGGAGGAAAGCCATGGCAAATCTAGACAGCACACTAAAAAGCAGAGACATCACCCTGTCAACAAAAGTGCGTATAGTCAAGGCTATGGTCTTCCCAGTTGCAATGTATGGCAGTGAAAGTTGGACCATAAGAAAGGCTGAGCGCCAAAGAATTGAGGCCTTTGAACTATGGTGCTGGAGAAGACTCCTGCGAGTCCCTTGGACTGCAAGGCGATCAAACCGGTCAGTCCTAGAGGAGATCAATCCTGACTGCTCTTTAGAAGGCCAGATCCTGAAGCTAAAACTCAAATACTTTGGCCACCTAATGAGAAGGAAGGACTCACTGGAGAAGAGCCTCATGCTGGGAAAGGTTGAGGGCAATAGAAGAAGGGGACGACAGAGAATGAGGTGGCTGGATGGAGTCACTGAAGCAGTAGGCGTGAGCTTAAATGGACTCCAGAAGATGGTAGAAGACAGGAAGGCCTGGAGGAATGTTGTCCATAGGGTCGCGATGGGTCGGACACGACTTCGCAGCTAACAACAACAACGACCGTTTTCCACACTTACGACCATTGCAGCATCCCATGGTCACGCGATCAAAATTCAGACGCTTGGCAACTGGCATGAACTTACGACGGTTGCAGTGTCCCAGGGTCACGTGATCTCCTTTTGCGACCTTCTGACAAGCAAAATCAATGGGGGAAGCCAGGTTCACTTAACAACCAGGCTAATAACTTACCAACTGCAGTGATTCACAACAAGTCTGGCAAAAAAAGTCACAAAATGAGGCAAAATTCACTTAACAAATGTCTCAATAACAGAAATTTTGGGTCAATTTTGGGTTGAGGACTACCTGTATAGGCACTCCTTCCTTAACACCCTCTCACTTAGTGACCATTTGAAATCACGATGGATCCCCCAAAAGCTATTTACAACCTGGTTCTGGAGTTCTGATGGGGGCACACACACACACAAATATACACACATTCATATGACTGTATTTTGTGTGCTTGGCAGCTGCCTCACTTTTATGTCTGACTGCAGTATTTTGTAGTCATGTCATGCAATTTGCAAGATTTTTTTTTTGCCAGAACCTGATCTTATCAGCCAGCTTCTTGTGAAAAAATTGCCCAGAGAAATAAATGGACACACACAGTGGTGGGATTCAGCCAGTTCGCACCAGTTCGGTAGAACCGGTAGCTAAATTTTGCTGTATTCGGAAAACTGGCTGATTTCCAGAAGTCCAGACTAGGCCTCGGAGGCCTGGAGGAAGCCTCTCAGGCCTAGAATGGCCCCCAGTGGAAGTGCATGGATCCCACTTCCAGAAGTCAGTTCTAGGCCTCGGAGGCCCAGGCCTGCATCGAATAAGAGAACCGGTTGTTCAGGTATTTGAATTCCACCACTGGACACATTTAATGACCATGGCATTCACTTAACAACCACCACATTCACATTACGACAGTGATGTTCACTTAGCAACCACCGCAAAAATAAGATTGTAAAATCAGGTCGGTCGTACCTTGACTTATAATTTTATTCTCATCTCTCTTCTATCCCACCGCCCTAGGTCAACATCCACATTATCGAACCGCAGGGGATTAGTTTTGTCCACGTTCCTAATGTACTTGGTGAGCAGTTTATTGATGCAACTATAGTCAACAAAGGAGAGAAAAAGGTAAAACTAATTATTCTTTGAGGGGAAAAAAAGATCTTCAGCTATGGCTACTTAAGAATCCAAGCTGGTTTGGTATCCAGCGAGCAGTCAAAAAAATGAAGATGGTGTTCGATTTTCTTTCTCCTGCAGATGCTTCTGGTTGAATTGGAGCAGCATACTTCGTGCTAGCTTTGAATTTTAAGATTGAAATTGAAATGTCTATGGAGATTCTCAAATCATCCAGGTCATGGTTGTCCCAAAAAGTGCTTTTTCAAACGGCAGCTGGACTTTGTTTTTCCTTGAAGACGTTTCGCTTCTCATCCAAGAAGCTTCTTCAGTTCTGACTGAATGATGGAGGATGGGTACACCTCCAAGTGGCCTCGGTAACTCTCAGAAAGAGTGCTAATGACCAGATGGCTGCAAGGAATATAAATCCTCCCATTGTCCGCCATTCAGTCAGAACTGAAGAAGCTTCTGGGATGAGAAGTGAAACGTCTTCAAGAAAAAAACAACAAAATCCAATTGCTTTTTGAAAAACCGCCTTTGAGTTGGAAAGTGCCTGAGACTATTATACAGGCTTAGATCTTTGAGAATTCTGCTACAAACTGGCCCATGTTACAATTCCTCCAGAAATGTGTAAATTCGAACATAGCTATTTTTCAGACGTCATGTTATTTTGCAGAAGATTGTTATCAAAATAAAGAGGGAAATGCATTTAGGAATAAAGGTCTGGAAGCAAAATGCAACTGAATACAAATACATAAGCGTGATCTGTAAGCAGATTAAGTTATCAGGGTTAGGCTTGCAAATTAAGTTTGAAACAGGGTAAAAATAAGGCATTCTCACATTAACAGTGTATACAAACAAATTAATAGTCATACAAAGTGGAAATCTTCTGAATATTCGTATCAGGTTGCATAAACTAAACAGGGAACATCTTACCTAATATATAATTAATACTATTTTTGCTTTTTGCTGTTCTATACTTGTTCTTGAGTAAGGTTATGCAGCATTTTAAATGACCACATCCCATTATTAAATAGGTTCTCGCCTTCTTTTACTTAATTTTCAAAGCCACCCCTCCCCCCACCTTTGGGCAAGAGTTGCAAATTTAATTTCAACACTTCCACAGATGTTTTGTTGTTTTCCCTTTGTAATCCCTGTGTGGATTGGAAGGGAATTTGGGGAATGAAGGATCAGAATCCTCAAAAGTAAAATATGCCATAGTTTCCAATACCCAATATACTATTACAAGCAGTCTTTGACTCATTACCATTCATTTAGCGACCATTTGAAGTTACAATGGCATTAAAAATGTGTTTTACAACTAGTCCTCATACTTACAACCATCACTGCACCCTCACCGTCACGTGATCAAAATTTGAGAGCTTGGCAACTGGTGTGCATTTATGATGGCTACAGCATTCCAGCCTTCCCAGCTGGTTTCCAACAAACAAAGTCAACAGCAATAACGCTTAGCACTTAGACTTATATACCACTTCATAGTGCTTTACAGTGGTTTACAGAGTCAGCCTATTGCCCCCAACCATCTGGGTCCTTATTTTACTGACCTTGGGAGGATGGAAGGCTGAGTCAACCTTGAGCTGGTCAGGATCGAACCGCTGGCAGTGGGCAGAATTAGCCTGCAATACTGCCTTCTAACCACTGCACCACCAAGGATCAATGGCGAAAGCTGAATTTGTTTAATAGCCGCAAGATTTGCTTAACAACATGGCAAAAACAGTCATAAAATCAGGTGCAAATCATTTAATTACTGTCTTACTTAGCGGTAATTCTGGTCTGGTCTCAATTGTGGTTGAGGACTATCTGTATACATGATGGCTTTGCGTTGCATTGAGCTGGAAGGATAAATGAAAGTCACAGTAGACATCTGTATAAATCAATAACAAGAAAGATGAGATCATTGAAAATAGTTTGCGAAATGCTGATTTAACATTCAAGCGTTGCTTGTAACTAATATAGAACAGTTCCCTAAACTAAGGTGACTTTAGATACATATCTCACTTTATCTGTTGTTTTTTTTGCACTTTAAGGCACACGTGTCCTTCAAACCAACCTTAGCCCAGCAACGAAAGTGCTCCAATTGTACCACCACAGCTGTGGATGGCAATCTTGTGGTGACCTATGATGTCAACAGGGATACGAAAGCTGGAGAGCTGGAGGTACTTGGCTCAATGTCTTGAGTGACTGGAATGGGGGAAGATCCAAGTCAGATCTGCACCAGGAATAGGCCAAGAGAGGCAGGATCTAGAGGAGAGCGCCAATCATTCATGTAACAAGCAAATGATGACATTTTAAGAGCCATTCCCCTGCTACCATTCTGAGAAAAAAAATTTCAAGAAGCCATTCGCAGGGAGGGATGGAGGGAAGGAAGGAGAAAGAAAGAAAGAAAGAAAGAAAGAAAGAAAGAAAGAAAGAAAGAAAGAAAGAAAGAAGAAAAAGAAAGAAAGAGAGAGAGAGAGGAAGAAAGAAAGAAAGAAAGAAAGAAAGAAAGAAAGAAAGAAAGAAAGAAAGAAAGAAAGAAAGAAAGAAAGAAAGAAAGAGTTGCAAGAATTGTGTATGTGTAGTTTAAGGAAAAGAAATACGGAGGTTGACATGACAGCAGTGTTCAAGAAGTCATTCACAGGGAGGGATGGAGGGAAGGAAGGAGAAAGAAAGAAAGAAAAAGAAAGAAAGAAAGAAAGAAAGAAAGAAAGAAAGAAAGAAAGAAAGAAAGAGAAAGAAAGAAAAAGAAAAAAGAAAAAGAAAAAGAAAGAAAGAAAGAAGAAAGAAAAAGAAAGAGAAAGAAAGAAAGAAAGAAAGAAAGAAAGAAAGAAAGAAAGAAAGAAAGAAAGAAAGAAAGAAAGAAAGAGTTGCAAGAATTGTGTATGTGTAGTTTAAGGAAAAATACGAAGGTTGACGTGACAGCAGTGTTCCAATATGTCAGGGGCTGCCCCAAAGAAGAGGCAGTCAAGCTATTCTCCAAAGCACCCGAAGGCAGGACAAGAAGCAACGGATGGAAACTAACCAAGGAGAGAAGCAACCTAAAACTAAGGAGAAACTTCCTGACTGTTAGAACAGTTAACCAGTGGAACAACCTGCCTCCAGAGATGGTGAATGCTCCAACACTGGAGGTTTTTAAGAAGAGACTGGACAACTGTTTGTCTGAAATAGTAGAGCAGTATCTGTCTATGGATGAATAGATCAAGAGAAAATGCTAGAAGACCTCCAAGGTCCCTTTCAACTCTGTTATCCTGTTATTGGGAAGGAAGGAAGGAAGGAAGGAAGGAAGGAAGGAAGGAAGGAAGGAAGGGAGGGAGGGAGGGAGGGAGGGAGGGAGGGAGGAAGGAAAGTAGGGAGGGAGGGAGGGAGGGAGGGAGGGAGGAGGGAGGGAACCTACATACAGAAATATACCAAGGCTTCCTCTCCGCAGGAAACCTCAATTTTTATGGTTCTTTTAGAAATCCATTGGTAAGTAACTCTGTCTTTCTAACCTTGTTTTCCAGGTCTTCAATGGGTATTTTGTCCACTACTTCGCTCCGGATGACTTGGATCCTCTGCCAAAAAATATCCTGTTTGTCATTGATGTCAGCGGCTCTATGTGGGGAATAAAAATGAAACAGGTGAATGCAAAGTCCCAAGAAGAGTTGAAATTCTTGCATGTAGATTAGTCTAGATTAGGGCTGGGAAACTGTGGCCCTTTTTATGACTTGTGGACTTCAACTCCCAGAATTCCTGACCTTCCTTCCTTCCTTCCTTCCTTCCTTCCTTCCTTCCTTCCTTCCTTCCTTCCTTCAGAATAACAGGGCTGGAAGGGTTGGAGGTCTCTGTACTGGCTCAGGAATTCTGGGAAGTCCAGAAGTCATAAAGGGGCCATAGTTCCCCACCTAGAAAATTACTACCATGGTCCAAGTCTTTCTCTCTCTTTCAATGAATGGATGGAGAGAAAATGTGTTTTCCCCCCACAAAATATGGGTGAATAATTGATTTCCTGGGTGTGCACTATATCTGGAGTCCTGTGCTGCCCAAATGGGCTGGGTTCACACAGCTATGAAGATCCCAGCTCAGGTTTAGCATGTTTTGTAAATAGTTTTTAGTTTTTTAGTTTTATTAAATTTTTATACCGCCCTTCTCCCGAAGGACTCAGGGCGGTGAACAGGGCATATAATAAAAATACAAAAATACAAAAGTTAAAATAGAATTAAATTAATGCCCAAAATAAAACAATAAAATATACAAATATTTAAAACCCTAAATTAACTCCCCATCAGGCCAGGCCAGCTTGTTCGAATAAGTGGGTCTTTAACCCGCGCCGGAAGGAGCGGAGATCCGGTGCCATCCGGAGCTCAACCGGCAGTTGATTCCACAGAGCCGGGGCGCCCACAGAGAAGGCCCTCCCCCTGGGGGCCACCAGCCGGCATTCTCTGACCGGAGGCACCCAAACTAATGGAGTCATTAGTTTGGCATCTGTGGAAGGCGCCAAATGAAAAATCAAGATACCATTGTGTGATGCCACCACACAAATGAGGTAACCATATCTGCATCAGATGCCTTGATGCAAGTATATAATCACATTGTAGGTGGATTATAATTGTGATGTCATAAAGGATTTAACCAAGACTAAGTCTTTATCTGCCCTAATGAAATATGTTGTGTGAACACAGTAAGAAAGACCTGGGTAGGAAAAAGGGCAGGGGATGCTCCAGTTTTGTCCAGGGTTGGACAATATCATTGGATATCTCTCCCAACTTATACAGATAGTCCTTGACTTACAACCACAGTTGAACCCAAAATTTTTGTTGCTAAGTGAAACAGTTGCTGAGTGAGTTTTGCCCCATTTCACGACATTTCTTGCCACAGTTAAATGAATCACTGCAGTTAAGCTAGTAATATGGTTGTTAAGTGAATCTGGTTTCCCCGTGGACTTTGCTTGTCAGAATGTTGCAAAAGAGGATCAGGTGACCGTCATAAATACGAGTCAGTTATCCACCATTCAAATTTTGATCACGTTACTACGGGCATGCATGCTGCAATGGTTGTAAGTGTGAAAAATGATGGTAAGTCACTTTTTTCATTACCATTGTAACTTTGAATGGTCACTAAATGAATTGTTGTAAGTCAAAGACTGTCTGTGATATGGAAGGAGACGAAGGATTGATTAAATATGTTTTGTGAAATGCTCAATATGGGCTAAATATTGAGGTCATCTTCATCAATCATTCCTCCATTGTGGCTATTTCAGATCCCCCCCCTCCATTTTCACACATATAGCTGACATTTTACAACAGGGATCATAAAAGTAGCCATGTTTTCAATGAGGCAGACTGTGAGGGGCAAACGTTTATAAAATTTTAATCTGATTTTATCTGACGTTTCAGACTGTGGAAGCTATGAAGACCATCCTGGGTGACCTCCGATCCGATGACCAGTTTTCTATCCTGGACTTCAACCACAATGTCCGGTGCTGGAGAGATCAATTGGTTCAAGCCTCCAAAATCCAGACAGATGCAGCCACGAAGTACGTTGAGGGAATCCACCCCAATGGAGGTGAGCGAGA
Source organism: Vipera berus (assembly GCF_964194415.1). NCBI lineage: Eukaryota > Metazoa > Chordata > Lepidosauria > Squamata > Viperidae > Vipera > Vipera berus. The sequence goes on along the minus strand of NC_138208.1, from coordinate 86,725,360 downwards.
GACACCCAAGAAAATGTAAGGATTTATAAAAAAAAGAAGCCCTCTGTTTGGAAAGTTTATGCAGCTTTGGGAACGCAAGGCTTCCCTGAATTAATAAATGACTTCAGTCACTTTTGTTTTAGTCTCTCCTGGCTTTCCTCAAAGAAGCCTGGAGAATGTTGTTACTGAGAAGATTGAGACTTTGCAGAGAAATTATTGACCCCAATCAAAATATTCATATTATTTCCTCAGAATTGGGCCTGTAAGTCTGTATTGCCCCAGGATAAGTAGGACCATCTATCCTACTAAATTATTCTTCTTCTTCTTCTTCTTCTTCTTCTTCTTCTTCTTCTTCTTCTTCTTCTTCTTCTTCTTCTTCTTCTTCTTCTTCTTCTTCTTCTTCTTCTTCTTCTTCTTCTTCTTCTTCTTCTTCTTCTTCACCTTCTTCACCTTCTCCTCCTCCTCCTTCTCCTCTTTCTCCTCCTCTTCCTCCTCTCCTTCTTTCTCTAGCTTCATGCATTAAAAATAAACAATGGAAGTACAATAATATGATTTTTTTTAAAAAAAATTGTCGCCTTTTTAATTTTTAACAGGAACCAACATCAACGATGCCCTTCTCCGGGCCATCTTTATTTTAAATGAAGCCAACGCTTTGGGGATGCTAGATCCAAGTTCTGTCTCCATGATAATATTGGTTTCAGACGGAGACCCAACTGTCGGTAAGAGCTAGACATTCAGCATTGCTGGCTGGGGAATTCCGGGAGTGGAAGTCCACAAGTCTTAATGTTGCCAAGGTTGGACACCACTGCTGCTGTAAGAGGACAATCCTGAAAGAATGTCCTGATTTTTGTCTTTTTTCTTCATATCAGGAGAACTAAAGCTGCCAACGATTCAGAAAAACGTGAAGAAGCATATCCAGGATGACATCTCTTTGTTCTGCCTTGGAATCGGCTTCGATGTGGACTATGATTTCCTGAAGAGGTTGGCGACTGAAAACAATGGAGCCGCACAACGGATCTTTGGGAATCAAGAGACCTCTTCCCAAATGAAGGTGACTTTTCCATCACCCTTGGTGAAGTAAAGGAAGGGAGAGGTCCTAACCGAACAGGTTATTCTGACCTTTGACAGACTTTAGTAAACATAAACTATGCTATTTCTCAGTTCAAAATACCATTTACTGCATCTTAATGCCTTGATAAGGGACGCGGTGGCTCAGTGGGTTAGGACGCTGAGCTTGTCGATCAGAAGGTCGGCAGTTTGGCGGGTCGAATCCCGAGTGCCGCGTAGCAGAGTGAGCGCCTGTTACTCGTCCCAGCTTCTGCCAACCTAGCAGTTTGAAAGCACGTAAAACTACAAGTAGAAATATAGGGACCACTCCGGTGGGAAGGTAACAGCGTTCTGTGTGCCTTTGGCGTCTAGTCATGCCGGCCACATGACCACGGAGACATCCTCGGACAAGCGCTGGCTCTTTGGCTTTGAAACGGAGATGAGCACCGGCCCCTAGAGTCAGAAACGACTAGCACGCATGTGCGGGGGAACCTTTAATGCCTTGATGGCTTTCTCCATTACAGTTCTAGGTCACCAATTTAACACCAGTTCAAATGGTGGCTACCTTTTATATTTTGACCCAATCCATTTAGGCCGTGCCAACCGAATCTGTAAAGTTAATGACTGAAGGGTTCTGGGACTTCTGATAGAGAAGGCCGTGTTATTAACCTCTGACCCAAATTATTTCTGCTTGAAGACATTCTCCCCCTGCATCAAGACATACACACTATTTATGGTGCATCCTGGTGAGTGGCCCAAAGTTACCCCCGCTGGCTTTCATGCTTAAGGTGAAACTAAAATTCACCGGCTCCTGGCAATTGGCCCAAAGTCACCTCGCCAGCTTACATGCTTAAGACGCAACTAGATCTCACCGTCTCCTAGGGATTGGCTCAAAGACGCTAAATCGGCTTCATGCCCAAGGTAGGACTAGAACTCATGATCTCCTGGTAATTGACCTCAAATCATCCAGCCAACTTTCATGCTTGTGGGATTGGAACCATCTCTTGGTAATTGGCCCAAAGTCACCTAGCCAGCTTCCATGCTTAACATGCAACTAGAACTCACCATCTCTTGATGATTGGCCTAAAGTCGCCCAGTCATCTTTCATGCCTAAGGCAGGACTAGAATTCACCATCTTCTGATAATTGGCTCAGAGCCACCCAGCCAGTTTTCATGCTTAAGGTGGGACTAGAACTCACTGTCTCCTGGTTTCTAGGCTCAACTTTTTTCCCCCCTTCTATTTTTATTGTGAATGGATTATGATCCTTAGGAAATGGGATATATCTGTGTCCTTTATGCCTGTGCTCAATGGGGGTTATAGAAGTAGTCCTCGATTTACAGCAGTTCATTTAGTGACCAAAGTTAATACAGCTCTGAAAAAAAGTGACTTATGACCATTTTTCACCCTTATGACTGTCGCAGCATCCCCACGGTCATGTGATCAAAATTCAGATGCCTGGCCATATTTATGACGGTTGTAGTATCCCGAGGTCACGTGATCCCCTTTTGCGACCTTCCAACAAGCAAACCCAATGGGGAAGACGGATTCACTTAAGAATCTTGTTACTAACTTAACAACTACAGTGATTCACTTAACAACCGTGGCAAGAAAGGTCACAAAATGGAGCAAAATTCACTTAACAACTGTCTCACTTAGCAATGGAAATTTTTGGCTCCATTGTGGTCGTAAGTCAAGGACTGCCTGTATATCACACATCAGGAATAAGAGTCTTTCAGAAGTAAACTTCTAATGTCTATGGGGTTTCTCCCCCCCTGAATTTGCAGAAATTCTACAACCAGGTTTCCACCCCACTTCTCAAAAAACTGGAGTTCAACTATCCCGAAGGATATGTGTCCGATGTAACCCAGAGCACCTTCCAGAACTATTTCGGAGGGTCAGAGATTGTGGTATCGGGAAAAGTCGACGCTGAAAATGTGCAGCATTTGCAGAGTGTGATAACAGCCACAGCAGTAAGTCCACCTTGATAGTACCCGAACATGATGAGCTTGTGAAGTTGTAGGGATTTTCTCAAACTTTTATAGAGAAATCATGAGTCTTCCAGACTGAAGGAGACTGCATGTCCTTCTCCAAAGCTGATAGTTTTTTTCCTCTAGCTACCGAGAACCAACTTAAGTGACAGCAAAAATTTATCTTGGCTAATCATGAAATGTTAAGTAAGGTTAGAACTTGGGTGAGAGATTCCAGGAAAAACAGAAATTACAGCACAGGTAATCCTCAACTTACAATCATTTATTTAGTGACAGTTCAAAGTTACAATTGTAGCGCCACCCCCATAGGGACCGCTTAATTCCAGGCCCTCCTGACCTCCCCTCCAAGTGGCCACCAGCCCAAGGAGGTGTCTCACGTTGGCGCCTCTCCCTAACAGCACGTAACACAGTGGTATTCAGTCACGATCGGCAGCCACGCACATGGGGCGGCGATGGTCGCTCTCTCTCGACGGTGCCTCACGTGGGATGATGGTGGTTGATCTCAGGCAATAAGAACTTACAGGGAAGATAATAGTCAATTCCTGATAAGAGCAGCTGGCATAAGGCAATGGTAGTCCGTCTCTAGTAGCAGCAACCTGCTCAGAACGATGGCAGTCAGTCTCTGGTGACAGCAACTTTGCCTAAAACAATGGTGGTCTGTCTCTGGTGACAACAACTTTGCCTAAAACAATGGTAGCCAGTCTCTGGTGACAACAACTTGCCCAGAACAATGTTAATCAGTCTTTGATGACAACAACTTGCCTAAAACAATGGCAGTCAATCTCTGGCGCTGGCAGAGGCCTTCCTTGTCCACTCTCCTCGTCCCTCTCTGACCTCACTCCATGTAATCCCTTTTTATCTCCCCCAGCTGATCCTATCAAACAAAAACCCCTAACCTCCCAGTAAAAGACGTATGTCAAACTCTTTCCTAACTCTCCCTCTACCTAGGAAAAGGAATTGAAACTCCCCAAATTATCCTCTCTTCGTCTGGCCTGCCCGCAATGAAAGAGAAAGAAACAATAAAACTTCACCTTTCCCCACCCCTCCCTCTCTCCCTCCCTCTCTATCTCTCTCTGCCTGGCCTGCTTCAAACAAACAGCTCCAACCAGCCACTCTCACCCTCTCTCTCTCTCTCTCCCTAGCCTGCTTCAAGCAAACAGCTCCAGCAAGCTACTCCCACTCTCTCACTCTTGCTCTCTGCCTGGCCTGCTTCCAGCAAACAGCTCCAGCAACTACTCTCACCCTCTATCTCTCCCTGCCTGGCCTGCTTCCAGCAAACAGCTCCAGCAACTACTCTCACCCTCTATCTCTTCCTGCCTGGCCTGCTTCAAGCAAACAGTTCCAGCAACTACTCTCACTCTCTCTATACCTCCCCCTTTTGTCCGGCTTGCCTGTTAATGAAGCAGAAAAAGTAAATGCAAAAACCCCAGCTTCTTACTCTCTCTTTGATCAGCTGGCTTCTCTCTTCCTCCCTTCTATCAGCTTCCTCCTCCTTTTTCTTCCCTCCTCCAACCCCCGCCCCTCTGCCAGACCCATGGCAGCTGCCGGAGCTCCTCATCTTCCCACCAAATCAGCAGGGCTCCTGCAAAGCCTCTCAGCTGGCCCCGTTCTCACCCCAACTCCGCTACACAACGACACTGAAAAAAGTGACTCGTGACCATTTTTCACACTTATGACCATTGCAGACATCCCCAAGTCACGTGATCATAATTCAGACGCTTGGCAACCGGCATGTGTCTATGACGGTTGCAGTGTCCTGGGGTCACGTGATTGTCTTTTGTGACCTTCTGACAAGCAAAGTCAACGGGGAAGCCAGATTCCCTTAAACCAAACTTAAAAACTGCAGTGAGTCACCGTAGCAAGAAAGATGGTAAAACTAGACAAAACTCACTTCACAAGTGTCTTGCTTTGCAACAGAAATTTTGGGCTCAACTGTGGTCGTAAGTCGAAGGCTCCCTGTAACCATTTTAGGAGATCACGAGAAGCCCACAATATTCAGGCTGGCCCTGCTAGCTTATACATGGGTCATTTCTCTGCTCGTTTTTGTTTTGCAATCAGTCCAATACTCAGCTAATGTTGGAGATTCTGGCAGATGTTGAAGGACTGGATGACTTCCTGAGCAAGAATAAACATGCCGATCCCAAATTCACAGAGAAATTGTGGGCCTACCTGACCGTCAACCAACTCATGGCTGAAAGGTAAGAAGTCTGTAATGGAACCGTGAATTAGAAATGCTTTATAATTCTGATCCAGATAGCATAAACTCTGCAGAACGGTTTTAAACATAATTTTATTGATCAGGAATCCTAGGCAGACTTACGTTTGCTGATAGGTTCATCTGTTCGTGAGCATATCTGTCCATTCTAGCAGTGTAAAAAAATAAAATAAAGGTAGATTCACCCCATGTTCGTATGGAGCGAAGAAGCCTGGTTGCTTGGGTTCGTGTAGAGATGATACCAAGGCACAAAGCCAGGAACCAGTGGAACAACCTCCCTCCAGAAGTGGTGAATGCTCCAACACTGGAAGTTTTTAAGAAAAGACTGGCCAGCCATTTGCCTGAAATGGTATAGGGTTTCCTGCCTGAGCAGGGGGTTGGACTGGATGACCTCCAAGGTCCCTTCCAACTACTACTACTACTACTACTACTACTACTACTTATTATTATTATTATTATTATTATTATTATTATTATTATTATTATTATTAATTATTGTTATTATTGTTATTATTATTATTATTCCTCCTCCCACTATTCTAGATAAGCTGCAGGATTTACTAACTAGACTACATTTCCCAGAAGCCATCTCTGCTAAGGATACAACATTAACCCTGTACATGCTAAATACTCTAACACAGTTCTTAAGTATATGCTCTGGCCAGATGGTTACATACCTGTCCAGCACAAAGACTGTAAAGCAACCAAGCTCGGAGAGCAACCAGGACCCCGCAGGTTGACAACCCCGAGCTACAAATGTTCTCTTTCATCGGCTCAACCTTCTGTGTTTGGGTTTAGCCTTCACCTTCGTTTTTTTTGTTGTTGCTCAGAAACGTGGCTCCTACCGCCTCCTTGAAAAGGAACATCACCAAGGCCATCTTGCAGATTTCGCTGGATCACCACATCGTGACCCCCTACACAGCTATGCTCGTTGAGAACCCAGATGGAGAGGAGCTGATGCTGGCTGATTCCCCCCAGGACCGCAAGAGGGCCTGTTGTCCAGGTGATCTTCAAGGGTACAGAGAAGGGCAACCGATTGGGGGTCTGGAGGCTAAAACATATAGGGAACGGTTGCTGGAATTGGGTATGTCCAGTTTAACGAAGAGAAGAGTGAGGGGTGACATGATAGCCGTGTTCCAATATCTCAGGGGCTGCCATAAAGAAGAGGGAGTCAAGCTATTATTCTCCAAAGCGCCTGAAAGCAGGACAAGAAGCAACGGATGGAAACTAGTCAAGGAGAGAAGCAACCTAGAACTAAGGAGAAACTTCCTGACAGTTAGAACAATTAACCAGTGGAACAACCTGCCTCCAGAGGCGGTGAATGCTCCAACACTGGAAGTTTTTAAGAAGAGACTGGACAGCCATTTGTCCGAAATGGTATAGGGTTTCCTGCCTGAGCAGGGGTTTGGACTAGATGACCTCCATGGTCCCTTCCAACCTTCTTCTTCTTCTTCTTCTTCTTCTTCTTCTTCTTCTTCTTCTTCTTCTTCTTCTTCTTCTTCTTCTTCTTCTTCTTCTTCTTGTTTTGTTGTTGTTTTGTTGTTGTTATTGTTATTGTTATTGTTACTGTTGTTGTTGTTATTGTTATTGTTATTCCTGCCCAGATGTGACGTGGATGGAAGCAGATGGAGGTCGTTATAATTAATGTCTTTTCTTTCCGCTCCTCTCCCTGTAAACAGGTGCTCTAAGCGTTGGACAGCTCAAGCCCGTCCCCGCTTTGACTCGGCCCGGCTCCAAAGACCCACAACCAGCACTTAGGGGTCCCACTGCAGCAAGTGTATATACAGGTAAAGGAAGCTCCTGCCATCTTCTCCTCTTGCTCCTTGGTGGGGGTCTCTCCACACATTTCATCAGCTCAGGCAGGGAGAGACCCGCTGGCTGTACTGACCCAAAATATTAATCTTGATCAGGCTTAAACCTGATCACACACACACATACACACACACACAGACACTAACTTGGGCTTTTGTGGCTTTGCAGGTGGGGTGAACCTAGCCTGCTTTGATGAGCGTGTGTCTCATGAGGACATAATATTGGTTAATCCAGGAACCAAGAGACCTGTGGGGTCCTTGGTGCTCTCTGAGCTTGGTTGTTTGCTTGCAGACGTTTCATGACCCAACTAGGTAACGTCATCAGTTCTAGAAGGGAGTGGGGTTTGCAGAGAGAAGGAGGGGGAGCAGGAGGAGGACTGTGGGATCCTAGGCGCTGGCTTGCAGACGTTTCATTACCCAACTAGGTGACGTCATCAGGCAATGAGGCAATATGAGCTTTGCTGCCTATTCGTACGCAGTAGCTTGCCCTGTCAGCTTTGTCAACAATGCATCTGTAAACCGGAATCCCGCCAATCCTGACAGGAGTATTTTCCGGATGGTGAACATACTAATGCTCCTCCCCTGCTACTTTCCACACAACAACCCTGTGAGGTGGGTTGGCTTGAGAGAGTGAGACTGGCCCAACGCCAGCTTTCCTGACTAAGGCAACACTAGAACTCACAGTCACCTGGCGATTGGCCCAAAGTCACCCAGCCGGCTTTCACGCCTAAGGCAGGACTAGAACACGCTGTCTCCTGGCCCAAGGTCACCCAGGTGACTTTCACACCTAAAAGTGAGACTAGAACTCCCCCTCTCCTGGTGATTGGCCCAAAGTCACCTAGCCTGCTTTCATGTCAATGTCTGAGGTGGTACTACTGTAGACTTCACAGTCTCCTAGTGACTGGCCCAAAGTCCCCTAGTCGGCTTTCATCCATAAAGTGGAACTAGAACAGGGCTTTTCAACCAGTGGTACGGGTACCACCTGTGGTACATTGGCACCTGGCAGGTGGTACGCGACCATCCTAAAAAAGTGGTAGTGGGGGAGGTGAATGAGCTGAACCGGCGGCAGCACCGCACAAGCCTGAGTGAGAGACGGCTGGAGCTGCAGGGCTGTCGGGGCTCAGCGGAAGCGCCAGGATCAACGCCAGGATCCAGCTGGAGCTCAGCACTGATCCCAGCGCTTTTGCTGAGCCCAGAAGAAGCGCCAATTGGCTGGAATGTTGCAGCATCCCCAGGGTCTTGTGATTTACTTTCAGATGCTTGGCAAATGATTCATATTTATGACGGTCACAGTGTCCCAAGGTCATGTGAAGTGACCAAAACCTGCTGCAACCACCCACCAGAGGGGGGGAATAAAAACCAAACACCCGCAACCCCATCCCCGCTGCCAATCCTCAACAGAAATGCTCACAACAATGAAAACCTCAAACAGGAGGAAGAGCGCCGCCAGGCGGGAAAGCAGGTGTCTTGCTTGGCTGTGGCTTGGGGGGCACTTTTTTCAGTGCCATTGTAACTTCGGACAGTCACTAAGCGAGCTGTTGTAAGTCGAGGACTACCTATACTTCACTTTTTTCCTTTTTTTTTTTGGTCATCAAGTTTTTGACACCTTGCTAGGTGACTGGTGGTCCTCGGATGTTGCCATATCCTAACAGTGGTACAATGGGTGAAAAGGTTGACAAGCCCTGAACTAGAACTCACAGTCTCCTGGGGCTTTAACCACTAGACTCCAAAGTACTCATTCTAATTCTTTCCTAGACGTATCTTTCCCTACTGCTTATTCACATCACTGACCCATATAAGGGAAATTATGTCTCCAGGGCCCTCTGCATTCACAAATAGCCCTCCACACACATACACACACACACACACACTTTTCATTGGGCTAATTATTACAATAATTAATGATTTTGTGGACCGTAAAGGTAAGGCATACTTACAAGGCAAGCGTTAAACTGCTTCTCCCTGACTGTGCTCTGGTTAGGAAAAGGCAAAGGAATAATAAATGAAGTATGTAAGCCCACTTATGACGCACAATAACAAAGCAGCCCTTTCTTAATCCTCCTCCTTGTGAGTTGTGGTTGAATAGAGGGCCAGTGTGTACGCGTGTCTCTCCTGTTGGATCTTGAATACAGGTAGTCCTCAATGTACGACCACAGCTGAGCCCCAAATTTCAAACTTCTGAACAGTCTTCTATTAATGAGAGGTTGTCCTTGGCTTACAAGCCTCCGTTCAGGGGCTGCTCAAAGTCACAACGGCACTGGGAAAAGCGACTTATGATTGCTGTTCACACTTGCAACCGTTGCGGCATCCCCATGGTCACGTGATCAAAATTGGGACCCTTGGCCATTGGTTTCATATGTACGACGGTTGCAGCGTCCCGGGGACACGTGACCACCTTTTGCGACCCTCTGACAAGCAAAGTCAGCGGGGGAAGCCAGATTCACTTCACAACAGTGTTACTAACTTTGTAACTGCAGCGATTCATTTAACCGACAGGCAAGAAAGGTCGTAAAATGAGGCAAGACTCACTTAAGAACTGTCTTGCTTAACAAGAGAGCCTTGGTGGAGCAGTGGGCTAATGCCCCCTTAAGCAACACCAGCTGCCTGCAATTAGTGCAGGTTCGCATCCCACCAGGCTCAAGGTTGACTCAGCCTTCCATCCTTCCCAGGTAGGTAAAATGAGGAGCCAGACTGTTGGGGGCAATAAGCTGACTTTGTAATAATGCCGCTTGGGGGGGGGGGTGCGCGAAAGCCCTAATAAGCAGGCATATACATAGAATGAAGGCTATTGCTAAGCACATTGGTTTGTGCTTTAAATTGTAAGCTGCCCTGAGTCTTTGGAGAAGGGCGGGATATAAATGAGATTAAAAAAAAAAGTTGTGGCCGTACGTCGAGGACCACCTGTATTGGGAATCAAGGTTTCAGCACCACTTCAGCTTTGTGACTGTCTCCCCCGCCCCCCCCCCAACACACACCCTTTTTATATAGGCCAATCCAGCTAGTGCTTTTCTCAGCCCCCAGGGCCTTCTTTAAATATACTGTACAGTATATTTTCTGCAACTATGAGAGTAGTTTGAAACGATGCCAACGTCCACCGAGTGAAGAGATTACTTGGCATATTTGAGAAAAAGCCGTCAAGTGGAGCCAGGATCCAGCTACCATATTATAAATAGACATCAGTCACCTTGGCAAGTCTGCGTAATCCAGCTTTCACCCAGAGGAATCCGTAATTCATCATTTTTTTCCACACCTGGCATTTGGCCCGTAAATGAGGGAGGGATAAAATTGAAGAAGGAACACAGGGTGCTTGTCCCTCTTTGTGAAAAATGGTCATGAGTCATTTTTCCCCCAGTTCCGTTGTAACTTTAGATGGTCACTAAAGGAACCGTTGTAAGTCAAGGACTATCTGTACACTAGTTTTCTGGAAAGGCGAGACAAGGGGTAAGGGAAGTACGTTCAGACTTACAAGATTCTGTACACCTTAGAGCAGAGATTGTGTTAGTACTCATGGGTTGCGCATCTTGTTTGGGCTACCTCAAAGGGTTTACTCCATTGACTCAGGTCCAAGGTCTTCCAACATAACGTCTGGCCCACATGCTCTGTTGTGCAGCCAGTTTTGGCCACCACATTACAAAAAAGATGTCGAGACTCTAGAAAGAGGGCAGAGAAGAGCAACGAAGATGATCAGGGGACTGGAGGCTAAAACATACAAGGAACGGCTGCTGGATTTGGGTATCTCCAGTTTAACAACAAAGAGAAGGACGAGTGGGGACATGATAGCAGTCTTCCAGTATCTCAGGGGCTGCCCCAAAGAAGAGGGAGTCAAGCTATTCTCCAAAGCACCTGAAGGCAGGACAAGAAGCAATGGATGGAAACTACCGTATTTTCCGGCGTATAAGACGACTTTTTAACCCTTGAAAATCATCTCAAAAGTTGGGGGGTCGTCTTATACGCCCAGTTGTCTTATACGCCGGAAAATACGGTAACCAAGGAGAGAAGCAACCTGGAACGAAGGAGGAATTTCCTGACAGTTAGAAGAATTAACCAGTGGAACAACCTGCCTCCAGAAGTTGTGAATGCTCCAACACTGGAGGTTTTTAAGAAGAGATTGGACAACCATTTGTCTGAAATGGTACAGGGTCTCCTGCTTGAGCAGGGGGTTGAACTAGAAGATCTCCAAGGCCCCTTCAAGCTCTTTTCTGATTGATTGATATTAATCACTCATTCCACTTGTCTCCTTCCTTTATCTAAACAGGGCCCTTAGTTATTGGCCAAGAACAGACCAACAACTCCATTCCATCCTGGGCGAAGCCCACAACGAAATCAGAGGGCCCTTTAGCTGCTGTCAGGGGCCCCACCTCTGCCATATCTGCAGGTAAGGAAGGTTGGACTGAGTCTCCTTTATCCAGATGTGAAACAATCCCATTCATTTGTTCCCAAACCAGATGGACATCAAACTCTGCTCACATGCTGACCTCCAAAGTAATTTCCCATCGAGAAAAAGTTGCACAATAAGCGAAAAATGCTTCCAAGTACAAATTAAGGGGGAGTCCAACAGCTTGTAAAAATATACATATTTTCAGAAGTTACAAAAAATATGTTTATAGAAAAATAAAAGATTTTTATAATGTAAAATGGTGCAGAAGTGGAGTTTAAATCGGGGGGGGGGGCATCCAATCTTTGACAACTTTTCAGACTTGTGGACTTCAACTCCCAGAATTCCCCCCTCCCATACTAGATGGGGAATTCTGGGAGTTGAAGTCCACAAGGCTTGAATTTGCCAAATTTGGACCACCACCACCCCCGATCTAAACATTACAACTAAGACTCCTCCCGTAAAATTCAATGAAGCCATCATTGCCAGACAGTTTTTATGAACAGGAATGAAAGTGTTTCGTTTTTAATCTGAACTTTTATTTTCTCCACAAGAATTTAACTGCAACCCAATGAAATCATTAGATTTAATCCATCGTCTTCTTCCCCCAACGGGATCTTTTAATTTTAGGGCAATACATGCCTGGTAACTCCAGCTTCTTGCCCACGACCCCAGCTAATAGCAAGAGCATACATTCAGGTAGTAGAAAATTGTAGCCACTCTATGTTTTACTCTGTATAGGAAGGAGTCTTATACTGTATATGCACCTCGATTTTTTAAAAGAAAGATGGAAGTGATAATACCGCTTTGTAGTGTGTTAGTGACGCGGTGGCTCAGTGGGTTAGGACGCTGAGCTTGTCGTTCAGATGGTCGGCAGTTTGGCGGGTCGAATCCCGAGTGCCGCGTAACAGAGTGAGGGCCTGTTACTCGTCCCAGCTTCTGCCCACCTAGCAGTTCGAAAGCACGTAAAAATGCAAGTAGAAAAATAGGGACCACTACGGTGGGAAGGTAACAGCGTTCTGTGTGCCTTTGGCATCTAGTCATGCCAGCCACATGACCACGGAGATGTCCTCGGACAAGCGCTGGCTCTTTGGCTTTGAAACGGAGATGAGCACCGGCCCCTAGAGTCGGAAACGACTAGCACGCATGTGCGGGGGAACATTTACCTTTACTTTAGTGCGTTAGTGAGGCCATGCTTGGAACCCGATACAGTTCTGCTCACAATGCAAAAAAAGATGCTGAGACCGTAGAATCGTGGTGGCGAACCTATGGCACGCGTGCCACAGGTGGCACGCAGAGCGCTTTCTATGGGCACGCATACCATCACCCCAGCCCTAGGCCTTCAGCTAGATTTTACACAACCTTTTCGCTTTAGGCCTCCGCCACTGTGTGCAAAAAAAAGAAGAGAAAAGGTTCAATCAATCAATTTCAACTTCTCATGGGGAATTGATTGATTGAACTTTTTAGTCCCACCCAGCCTGCCGTTACCACCGCAGCCACACCCACCCAATGGGCCACGCCCACCCAATGGGCCACACCCACCCGGCGCTCAACGATACATAAGTGGGTTTTGGATTGCAGTTTGGGCACTCGGTCTCTAGAAGGTTCGCCATCACTGCCCTAGAAAGTGTGCAGAGAAGACCACAAAGATGGTAAACAGGTGTGGAGGCTAGGAACGGTTGAGGGATCTAAGTATGTCTAGCCTGCCAAAGAGAAGAATTAGCTGTCTTCCAGTATGTGAGGGGCAGTCACAGAAAAGAGGGGACCGACTTATTCTCCAAAGCACCTGAAGGCAGGGCAAGACGTAACGGGTAGACAATCATTAAAGAGAGATCAAGGAGAACAAAGGAGAAATTTCCTGACAGTGAGAACAATTAATCAGTGGAATGGCTTGGCTTCAGAAACTCCATGATGGGTGCTCCATCACGGGAGGTTTTCAAGAATAGACTGGACAACCATTTGACCAGGATGATATGGGACTCCTCCCTTGAGCAGAGGGGTTGGACTAGAAGACCCTCAAGATCGCTTCTAGCTCTTTGATTTTTTTGTTCTATGTTCAGGGCAGGAGAAGAAGTAACGGATGGAAGATCATTAAAGAGAGAAGCAACCTAGAACTAAGGAGAAATTTCTTGACAGTGAGAACAATTAACCAGTGGGACGGTTTGCCCCCAGAGGTTGTGGGTGCTCCATCACTATAAATAACTATCCAGAAATGTAACAGATACCACCTTATAGAGTTTTGATCACCCATTCCTTCTTTTTTTGCTATTCGTGCTCTCTCACGCCCTATTTATTTTCTCTCTCGCCCCAGTGCTTGGAGAAGCTGTACAACTGTAGACATATTTTTCTTTGAGCCTAGAATCCTAATTTTTCCTTCAAGAGTTGTGTAAAGAACTGGGTCCATGGATACAAGCCCAAATTATTAATCCAGGAGGGCAGGTCTTTGCCTTTAGAACACAGAATGCAGAATAATATGGTTGGAAGGGACCTTGGAGGTCTTCTATCTAGTCCAACCCACTGCTCAAGCAGGAGATTCTATGCCATTTCAGACAAATGGTTGTCCAGTCTCTTTTTGAAAGCCTCCAGTGATGGAGCACCCGCAACTTCTGAAGGCAACTTCTGTTCCATTGATTAATTGTTCTCACTGTCAGGAAATTTCTCCTTGGTTCCAGGTTGCTTCTCTCCTTAATGATCTTCTTGTCCTGACCTCTGGTGCTTTGGAGAATTCGGACTGTCCAATCATGCTGACTTTTTGCAGAAGCCAACATGATTGGACAATCATTCTGAAATCGTTTGGTGGGTGTGGCCACAGATACCCCGTGTAAGGCGTGTAATATGTTTAGGAAGGCTGTTTTGCATTCTTTGAGGCATCTCCTTTGTCTTCGTTTCCAGTGGACAGTGACCCCCATTTCATCATCAACCTCTCAAGGCAACAGGAGAACATTTGCTTCAATATTGATTCTCAACCAGGGGCCATCCTGAATTTAATTTCAGATGTAGAGTCCGGTAAGAGAAATGCACAGTCGATTATGGTTGAACTGAGAGACATTAATAGTGGGCTTGGGGGAAAAAAGTTTTCTGAATCATAGTACTGAATCCGAAAACAAATCAGAAGCTAGCAGAATCTCTCTGAGCTGCAAGCCACTAGCCTCCGAGTTAGAGATAAGAGTGCTCAAGTCTCTTGAGGCTCAAACTTGGAGATGTAGCTCTAATTACTTAAGTAGTAACCGTGGATGGGGTTTATAAGCATCCTAACTCAGACAAATGGGTAAAATGCCAATTATTTCTTCTTCTTCTTCTTCTTCTTCTTCTTCTTCTTCTTCTTCTTCTTCTTCTTCTTCTTCTTCTTCTTCTTCTTCTTCTTCCTCTTCCTCTTCCTCTTCCTCTTCTCCTTCTCCTCCTCCTCCTCCTCCTCCTCCTCCTCCTCCTCCTCCTCCTCCTCCTCCTCCTCCTCCTCCTCCTCCCAGGAATTACAATTAATGGGAAACTCATTGGCGCCAAGAGGTTCTTGAACAATAAACTCAACACCTACTTTGGCAAGATTGGCTTCCATTTTGAAGCCAAAGGCTTGAAGGTCGAAGTCAGCACTGAGACGATCACCTTAAAGGACGGTTCTTCCACCAATTCTCTTTCCTGGTCAGAGACAGGAAGCCTCATTCGGAGAAGGTAAAATCCGGGCCTCTGGTTTGCACCTGTGCAAGATACAAGTCTCCTACGGAAGGCAGGCTGAGGGGATTTCAAGCATTGTTCCCTTCTCCCAGGTTGCTGGTTTCGGTCACGAAGGAGAGCAACGTGACTCTCACCGTAGACGGGGATCTGACCTTTATGGTCCTGCTCCATCGGGTTTGGAAGAAGCACCCAGTCAATGTGGATTTCCTGGGCATCTACATCCCTCTGGCAAATAACTTCTCCTCCAGTGTGCATGGCCTCATCGGTAAAGGCTGGGCGTGGGAGGCGGTTTCATAGCTCCGGGTACTTAGGGGTGCATGACAGCCAACTGAGGAAAGCATTTCTTAAAACAGGGACGATGGGATGAAGGAATGAGTTCCACTCTTGCCCAGAACAGAATCGTCTGTGGCAATTCACAGTCATCCAGCTCATGTGTTGTGATTCAGGGTCAGCCTGTGGGTTCGGCAGTTGGGTCGGACGACTCAGAGGAGGAGGAGGAGGGGGGTGTTGAAGAGCTTGCTGAGGGGATTGGACAGCTTGATGAGAGTTCTCAGCCAGGCCCCTCTCATCTGGTCACGACGCAGACCCAGCTGTGTGAGCCTGACAGCGTGGATGAAGATGACCCACAGCTGGCCCTGTTCAAGGACGCCCGACGCAGGAGGCAGTCAATCAGGAGTAAACAGAGGAAGGCAATGGGGCTCCTCGGAAGGAGGCAGAGAGAAGCCACGCCCTGAACTGTATTTAAGGGGGAATGCGTGGGAGGGCTGGTTTGCTGAAGGCAACCGCTTGAAAAGCTCCTGTTTCTTGGTTCGTGTCTTGTTCTGTTTGTTTTTGTATTCATAAATTTGGCAGACTTAATTCCAGCCTCTTGCCTTCTTGTAAAAGGGGTTGTCCCTGCCTTTTCTGCAGGGCCGGTAGCAGGCTGGTACAGAACATCATGGTTATCTCAAAGGTGCTTTTCCAGGAGGCAACTGGACTTCCTTTGTTTTTCCTTGAAGACGTTTCGCTTCTCGCCCAAGAAGCTTCTTCAGCTCTGACTGGATGGCGGGGGAATGGAAGGATTTAGACTCCTTGCAGCCAGCAAGGAGTAAAAGAAGGCAAAGGACCAGCTCTCTGCAAGGAGTATAAATCCTTCCATTTCCCCCCACCATCCAGTCAGAGCCGAAAAAGCTTCTTGGATGAGAAGCGAAACGTCTTCAAGGGAAAAACAAGAAAGTCCTGAAAATGCAGCTTTCGGACGCAGTGCTTGTGTGCAGTTATTTTTACTTACAGATGGTCCTCAACTTACAACCATTCATTTAAGGCCATTTCAAGTTACAGTTGAAAAAAAGGTGACTTAAAGCCGTTTTTCACCCTTACCACCGTTGCAGCATCCCCATGGTCACGTGATTCAAATTCGGGCACTGGGCAACTGGCGTGTATTTATGACGGTTGCATAGTCCTGGGGTCATGCGATTACCATTGTAACCTTCCCAGCCAGCTCCCAACACTTAGCAAACGGCTGATTAGTAACTTCAGTGACTCGCTTAACAACGGTGGGAAGATTGGTTGTAGAATGAGGCGCAACTGCCTTACTTGCCTCACTTAGCAACTGCCTTGCTTAGCAATGGGAATTTTGGGCTCAAACGAAGTCGTAAGTGGAGGACTGTATTTTATTGATTGAAAAAATTTATATGTCCACCCACCCTCTCCAACCATTCACGGTGATTTCAGACAGCTTACAGAAGTAAAACCCGAAATGTAATTACTCAGTAACAACCCCCTCCTTGGAGACAGCAATCAAACAAACCACGTGATGGGCTATGTGATCCCCGGGCCCACTGGTAAACCCACGTTTTGGGGACACAGGCTTTTTTGCAGTTGTTATCTAGATGTCTGTTGAGGGCACCTGTATACGTTAATCTTCTTTCAGGACTTTTCTCCATGGATCTGATCAAATAAACCCATCAAAGCTTAATCACAATGAAATAGGTTTTTTAAGACAGACTGGAAGATTCTTGCGGTACCAGTAATTTTCAACTTATACCCCCCCCCACACACACACATTTCAGCCCCAAATTTCTGTTAAGTGAGACATTTAATGAGTTTTGCCTCATTTTACCACCATTCCTGTGACAGTTGTTAAGCGAATCGCTGCAGTTCATAAAATTAGTAAACCGGTTGTTAAGTGAATCTGGCTTCTCCCATTGACTTGGCGTGTCAGAAAGTTGCAAAAGGGGTCACATGACCCCAGTGCACTGTGACCGTCATAAATATGAGGCTGGTGCCAAGTGCCTGAATTTTTGATCACGTGGTTATGGGGATGCTACAAAGGTCGTAACTGTGAAAAAATGGTTATAGGTTGCTTTTTTTTTTTTAGCACCGTTGTAACTTTGAACGGTCACTTAATGAACGGTTGTAAGTCAGGAACTACTAAGTCAAGTATGCATAATAAGTAGCAGGGCTTCAGGGTTTTTTGTCTAGCATAGCTTAGATCTTCTAACACAGCGTTTCCCAACCTTAGGAACTTGAAGATGCGTGGACTTCAACTCCCAGAATTCCCCAGCCAGCATAGCTGGCTGGGGAATTCTGGGAGTTGAAGTCCACGCATCTTCAAGTTCCTAAGGTTGGGAAACGCTGTTCTAACAGACTCTTTGGGATTAACCCAGGTTGAAGACGGTTAACATCTCAGCTAGACGTTTCACCAACGCTTACAAAATTCTTCCCCAGGTCAGTTCATGCAGGAACCGGATGTGGTCATCTACAATGAAAGACCAGGACAAGATCCCGGGAAACCTGATGCTACCATGGAAGTGAAAGGCCAGAAGCTTACGGTCACCCGGTAGGGCACCTGAGGCACCTAAAGGGCAGGCACTCCAAATGCTGTTTGTGTGTTTGTGTGTGTGTGTTGGTAAACTGAAATCCCAGAGAAAGTTGCCGAAGAGTTTAACAGAAGCTGATCATGGACAGTCCTGCCCTGGCATCATAATGGATTTTATAATTCATTTATTTCTAGCCTGCCTTTATTATTTTGACAAATATACTCCTTCCCCCTCCTATTATCCCATAATAACCCTGTACGGTAAGTACAGCTGAGAGAGAGTGACTGGCCCAAGGGCATTCAGCTGGCTTTCATGCGTAAGGCAGGACTAGAACTCACAGTCTCCTGGTGATTGGTCAAAATCACCCAGGTGGCTTTCATCCGTAAGGCGGGACTAGAACTCACAGTCTCCTGGTGATTGGTCAAAGTCACCAAGCTGGCTTTCGTGCCTAAGGCAGGACTAGAACTCACAGTCTCCTGGTGATTGGCCCAAAGTCGCCCAGCTGGCTTTCATGCCTAAGGCAGGACTAGAACTCACAGTCTCCTGGTGATTGGTCAAAGTCGCCCAGCTGGCTTTCATGCTTAAGGCGGGACTAGAACTCACAGTCTCCTGGTGATTGGTCAAAGTTGCCCAGCTGGCTTTCATGCCTAAGGCGGGACTAGAACTCAGTCTCCTGGTGATTGGTCAAAGTCGCCCAGCTGGCTTTCATGCCTAAGGCGGGACTAAAACTCACAGTCTCCTGGTGATTGGTCAAAGTCGCCCAGCTGGCTTTCATGCCTAAGGCGGGACTAGAACTCACAGTCTCCTGGTGATTGGCCCAAAGTCGCCCAGCTAGCTTTCGTGCCTAAGGCTGGATTAGAACTCATGGCCCCATATTTTCTAGCCTGGTGCCTTAACCACTAGACCCAACTGGCTCTCTTCCAGATATTTCAAAAACAATTCCAACCAGCAGCAGATGGACACACGGCGACTTCTAGGTTAGCTATATTTGGGGAAAAGAATGAAAATCAATTGCTGATAGCTTGTGGCCTAACGTCAACCCTTCCAGGTGACCTCAGAGCACTCTTCCTCAACCTTGGCAAGTTTTCCGGGAGTTGAAGTCCGTACACGTTAAAAGCTGCCAAGGTTGAGAAGCACCGGTTTGGGTCAAGCCTGAATTACATAATAATGATTTATGCCTGTTTGCCTTTTGCCTGCAGAGGCCTGCAAAAGGACTATCGCTTGGACCGTGCCTTTGGGACCAACGTCCAGTGCTGGTTTGTACACAACAACGGCAAAGGGTTCCTCGATGGCCACTACAGAGATTACCTTGTCCCTAATTTATACAGCTACCTGAAGCGCTTCTGAATGCTCAGCTTTAAAGCAGGCAAGGAAACGTGTCCAAACGTGGCCACCCAACTCGTCTTGTAGCAATTCACACGTGCAAACAGCCTTTGGGAAGACTTTCATCCCGGCCTGCTCCAAGCTTAACGCCATCCACATCCCCCCTCCCCTGAAATTACCCCCCCCGCGGGATATTTGGACATTGTGTCACTGGGACTGTTTGTGCAGAATGCAAACCAAACTTTCGACTTTCCAGCAAAGTTGCATTTGAAAGCAAAAATGTAACCCAAGGGTGCTGGAAAAATGTGGAAAACGTGATGATGATTATTTTTTTTCTCCCCTGACTGTATAAAGACCGTTGTATCCAAATGGAATTAAAGTAGAAAACTCCTTGCTGGATCCTGCAATTTGTCTAATGTGCCTAGGAAGTTTTCAAACAAGGCCTTTAAGACCGGGGGTGGGAGGGGGGAGAAGAAGGGAGGGTAGCCAATCTTGGAAACCTTTTTAAGACCTGTGGACTTCAACTCCCAGAATTCCCCAGCCCGCATGGCAGGCTGGAGAATTCTGGGAATTGAAGACCACAGGTCTTAAAAGTTGTCCAGATTAGACACCCTTGCCTTAAACAAGCATTGTTGGAATCGAGGCAGAAAGGCTTGCCACCTATTGGTCAAATTTAAATGACAGTTTTAGCCGAAATTTAAACATGTCCTCAAGACAAGAGAATATAGGCTGGTCACTTGGAGATTGTTCGACGTTACAACAGACCCCTCAAAAGATACTAAAGACCTAAGTCAGGGGTCTTCAAACTTGGCCCTTTTATGACTTGTGGACTTCAACTCCCAGAATTCCTCAGCCAGCTTGTCTGGCTGAGGAATTCTGGGAGTTGAAGTCCACAAGTCATAAAAGGGCCAAGTTTGAAGACCCCTGACCTAAGTTGTGGGTCACATGATCTCATTCTGGGTGCTCGGCAACTGCGAGTTTGCAGCATCCCATAGTCACATGACTCCACTTTTTTTTAAGGGTTTCCAAAGTTTAGAAGTAACTTGCTTCTAGTTGCCTTCAAAAAAAAAACACTCATTGGATAAAAGGGATTCATTTAACGACTGCAGCATTCGCACAATGGCTTCCAGAAAGATTATGATACTGTGCACGGTGATATGCTGACTCATTTAATGACCATGTCTTATGGCCATAATTCTGGGATCAGATATGGTTGTAAATCAAGGACTACCTGGTTTAAATACTACAGGCCCCGTTCTTTTCCCACAACGCCAAAGGAATTCTCCTCTTCCTTCTGACAAACCTCTAGCCCAGGGGTAGGCAACCTTGGCTCTTTTATGACTCGTGGACTTCAACTCCCAGAATTCCTGAGCCAGCGTGACTCAGCATGGAAACCTCTCCCTTTCCCCTCAGCATGGCTGGCTCAGGAATTCTGGAAGTTGAAGTCCACGAGTCATAAGGCGGCCTAAGCCTAGGCCAGGGGTAGGCAACCTTGGCACTTTTATGACTCGTGGACTTCAACTCCCAGAATTCCTGAGTCAGCGTGGCTCAGCTTGGAAACCTCTCCCTTTCCCCTCAGCATGGCTGGCTCAGGAATTCTGGGAGTTGACATCCACCAGTCATAAAGCGGCCTAGGCCTAGGCCAGGGGTAGGCAACCTTGGCTCTTTTATGACTCGTGGACAAGTAGCCAGCTATGCTGGCTCAGGAATTCTGGGAGTTGAGGTCCACGAGTCATAAAAGAGCCAAGGTTGCCTAACCCTCCTCTAGCCATATAATCCCTGTGTGCTTTCTGTGTAGATGGAACTTGCAATGAAATAGTCCTATATAGATTCCCCCAATCGCTGCACTGCCTATCAGAACAAGGGGGCTGCTGCATTCCCACAACTCCTTTAACCCGGTTGAGTGAAACTCTTTTCTGGGTTTGAGCAACACAGTGAAGCATGAACTACTAACCACTTTCATCCTATGATGGACAAGAAAGCTGAGTCCAGCTTGGAACAAAGCTTAGCACATTGTGTTGAATACGTATGTGTGAACCACTTAAACTTGTAAGAAGACAGCTGGGATGGCAATAAACAAGGGTTCAGTGTTGTACCTTAAATACAGATCAGCCCCAATTTGCTCACACTTGTAACTTTAGCTCAGGGCCCCCCAACCTTTTGGGCACCAGGGACCGATTACATGGAGAAAGGTTTTTCCCCCGGAATGGAGGAGGCATGATTTCGCACGCTGCCTGCATCCCTTGGATGGGGCTTCATTGGTTTGCAGCATGCTACAGCCCGGTGCTGGTCCATGGACCTGGGGTTGGGGACCCCTGTGCTTTAGGCCACACGTGGATTGTGACAAGCAGCAGCTCATCATACTGGATCTCGGTGTGATCTGAAGATTCCGCTCTTCTGAATTTAATTTGAAGAGCCCGTCCTGCAAATTCACAACTTCGACGGAATACACTTTTAACGTCCAAGTTCAGAAGCCGTTTTATTCTAAAATAAAGCTACGAGCCAATTTACGGGCCTCAAAGTCCCATTTACTTTGGGTAACACGCAATGGCTAAAAAGAAACGCTGGACCAATAAAATAACTTCATCTACTCTCTTCAGTACAAAAATCATCATACAATTTTTTTAAAAAAAACCAAACATTAACGGACGCTCCTGCCGGTCCTAAGAGCCAATTATGGTAGAGCGAAGTCCCAGGTCAAGAAATCTGGATTTCCAAGCGTAGAGCGATTGCTGCCAATTCTCCAGAATATTTCCACATCGCTAAGCATTGCAATGCAAAAATGGGTCCCGGGACGTAGCTGAATTCAGGTGGTCCACCTAACCGTAAGGTCAGATCTTTGGACCATTCAGAAGAAGTTTTCCTCAAATCTGATAAAAGCGTCCTACAAGAAGCAAAAGGTAACTTCTTCGACACGGAGGGGCTGACAACCAAACTGAAAAATTGGAGGCTCTTTGACGGTCCTCTGATTCCGTCAGAATCCATGACTTAGATCAGAACGGGTACCTTTATTTTTTCCCCCGCAAGGTCGGCCCACGACCATCAACATCTTGTAAGTCTTTTTTTGTAAAAATCTGGCCATTTAAAACGTTGGCAGGTTATGCTACTTACAGGGCGGTAGATATCCTATTTGTTGGTCTATCCCACCCCAAAGGAATGGAGGACGATTTTTGCATCAGGTTGCGTGTGAGAAAGCTAAACTCTTGGCTGGCACCCCTGAAGTTTTAACGCCCGTGTTTTAACTTAGCTCTACAGGTAGGTGAGGATTCCAACTGCAGGTGCTTTCAATTTCTGCAGGAGACATAAATTACAAAACAAGGTCTCTGACAGGACTCTAGGTGGCTGGTACTGTTCTGCAGATGAACCAGTCTAATCAAAATTATGAAATTGCCCACGGTTGAGATAGAAAAGGGCTTAAGTAGAGGATCCGATGTACTGTATTTATAGGGCATCCGTCAGAAATCTTGTTTGCTCCTTCAAGTGGACGGTTCAACTTGACGGTTTAGCATACTGGACTTGTTCATTTGCAGCCATCTCAAGGGATGTTCCTCGGTGATGCCATCAGCTCCTTTGTTCAAAGGGAGGCCAACTTGGAAATGTCTTCGTATGGAACACCCTCTACCTGACGTCCTTTCAGAGGTCCCTGCAGAGAGAAGTTAAACAAAAGGAAGTTTTAAGGATGTTCGAGCTTGTGGACACCAAGAAAACAAACCATGGGATCATCTCACACAAGGCCCACAGCAGGATCAAATCATCCTACACTGGATACATTACATCAGGGGGCCTCCAAGCTTGGCAACTTGAAGAGCTGTAGACTTGTCTGTGAAGATGCTCAGTCACCCAGGTCATGGTTGTCCCAAAGGGGCTTTTTCCAAGAGGCAACTGACTTTTTCTTTTTCTTTGAAGACGCTTCGCTTCTCACTCTTGGATGAGAAGCGAAGCGTCTTCAAAGAAAAACAAGAAAGTCCAGTTGCCTCTTGGAAAAAGCCCCTTTGGGATGACTTGTAGACTTCAACTTCCAGAATTCCTGGGCCATGTTGGCTGAGGAATTCTGGGAACTGAAGTCCACAAGTTGCCAGGTTCGGAGACCCCTGCATTACATGAAGACCCAGCTCACTGAAGGAGGCTCCAATGCTGAGAAAGGTAGAAGGATAACGTCAGGGAAGAAAAACTAGGTTCACACACTAAGCTGATTTACTGCTAAAAGCCTATGCATATAAATCTTCTCAACTAAGGGTCAGCATCAGGTCAGAGTTAGATAAGACTCATCAGCACTCAAGGGGAGCTAGTTGACTTGTGGCTACGTAGGGATTCTAGGCTGACCTCCCTTTTCACTCCATCCCCAGGTTCTGCCACTACTTCTACAAGAAAGACGAGAATGACCAAGCAGCAAGGTGGATGGACTCAGTTACATTGATGATGGTCTGCTATTGGAAGATCTGAAGGACCAAGTTGAGGCCAGACTCTCATGGAGAAAAGAGACTGGGCAATCACCTGTCTGAGATGGTACAGGACAGTTCCTCCTGCTTGAGCAGGGGGCTGGACTAGAAGACCTCCAAGGTCCCTTCCAGCTCTATTCCATTCCATTCTCTATTCTATTCTATTCTATTCTATTCTATTCTATTCTATTCTATTCTATTCCATTCCATTCCATTCCATTCCATTCCATTCCATATATTCTATTCTATTCTATTCTATTCTATTCTATTCTATTCTATTCTATTCTATTCCATATATTCTATTCTATTCTATTCTATTCCATATATTCTATTCCATTCCATTCCATTCCATTCCATATATTCTATTCTATTCTATTCTATTCTATTCTATTCTATTCTATTCTATTCTATTCTATTCTATTCTATTCTATTCTATTCTATTCTATTCTATTCTATTCTATTCTATTCCATCCCATCCCATTCTATTCTATTCTATTCTATTCCATATATTCTATTCTATTCTATTCTATTCTATTCTATTCTATTCTATTCTATTCTATTCTATTCTATTCTATTCTATTCTATTCCATCCCATCCCATCCCATTCTATTCTATTCTATTCCATATATTCTATTCTATTCTATTCTATTCTATTCTATTCTATTCTATTCTATTCTATTCTATTCTATTCTATTCTATTCTATTCTATTCTATTCTATTCTATTCTATTCCATATATTCTATTCTATTCTTCGATTCCATTCCATATATTCTATTCTATTCTATTCTATTCTATTCTATTCTATTCTATTCTATTCCATTCCATTCCATTCCATTCCATTCCATTCCATTCCATTCTAAAATCAATCTATATGGTCGTTAAGAGAGGATGCTGACTTGACGGCACATAATCACATTTCTCTCCCCACACATATGACGGGGGCTAAATCTCTTGGGGAGGCATTCAGAGCTGAAAGCTTTGTAGCAATGGCTGACTTTTACATGTGGTCCTCGACTTACAACCACAGCTGAATCCAACGTTTCGGTTCATAAGAGAGACATTTGTTAAGTGAGTTTTGCCCAGTTGTTAAGTTAGTAATATGGTTGTTAAGCGAATCTGGCTTCCCCCATTGACTTTGCTTGTCAGAAGGTCGCAAAAGGGGATCACATGACCCCAGGACACTGCAACCACCCCATGAAACACTTGCCAAGCACCGGAATTTTGATCAGGTGACCATGAGGATGCCACAACAGTCACAAGCATGAAAAATGACGCAAGTCACTTTTTTCCAGTGATGTTGTAACTTCGAACAGTCACTAAACTGACTGTTGTAAGTTGAAGACTTGCAGAATCCAGGCAAGATTCAGCCAGGCCAAAGGAATAACATTTCATCTGCATTTACACAAAACCATGAGTTAGCTGAATTAATCCATTTTCTAAATTTCTTGTAGGGATCGTAAATAAGCAAGGACAGGATTCAGCTGCCCGCTTCCAAACGACACCGTCCACAACTACACAACAACATACTTACCGATTCGATGAGGACTGTGGCTGAAAATGTCTTCTCGCTGATACCCTGTAACGTGGCTTCATTCCCTCTGTAGCCCCCATTTAAAATCAGCACCTTTTTACCTGTAAGATGAACAGGGATGAGATTAATCTACCTGAAGCCTGATATCTGTCAATCTAATCCAGTGCTTTTCTCCTACTCCTGGCCTACTTATTAACTCCTTAGAGAGAGATCTCCCATCCTTCTTCCTTTGATCTCAAGACGTTGGGAGTCCATTTCTAGGATTCATGAATTAGGCCCTTCTCTGTTTTATTAACACTATAGTCTTCTCTGTGTGCGTTTGATATTGGAATGGGAGCAAACAGCAGAGCAAAACCTACGGGCCATGATAATTAAACCACCCTGTGACAACAGAAATGGTTTGCTTCACAGTTTGGGATAAGCCCGTTATCTTATTTTCTCACTGGAGAAGAGCCTAATGCTAGGAAAGGTTGAGGGCAAGAGAAGAAGGGGACGACAGAGAAGGAGGTGGCTGGATGGAGTCACTGAAGCAGTAGGCGTGAGCCTAAATGGACTCCAGAAGGTGGTGGAGGACAGGAAGGCCTGGAGGAACGTTGTCCATGGGGTCGCGATGGGTCAGACATGACTTTGCAGCTAACAACATCTTATTTTCGGTTTAAGCATGCTATGTGAATCTTCCTTTCAGCTAACCCCACACACTTCATCGCAATAGACTTATATACCGCCTCACAGTGCCTTTACAGCCCTCTCTAAGCGGTTTAAAGACTCAGCCTGTTGCCCACCTCCAACAATCTGGGTCCTCATTTGACCGACCTCGGGAGGATGAGAAAGTGAGTCAACTTTGAGCTGGTGAGAATCGAACTGGTGGCAGTCGGCAGAGTTAGCCTGCAATACTTCATTCTAGCCGCTGCGCCACCAGGGCTCCTTCATAGCTTACCGCTATGCAGATACAATATAAGTAGTCCTTGACAATCACAATAAAGTCCGCCCACGACGGCCGTATGTCGTAACGGTTGCAAAATGGATCAGTCGTGTGAGCAGCCTGATCTTTACGACCTTTTTTTTTTTGCAGCAGCAGCTGCTAACAGGACCCATGGTTCACCCTGGGCAGTTTTGCTGAAAACCAAGAGAGCCAGTTTCCAGCAAAATCGTCACAAACCATGGTCACGTGATTGTGTGTGGTCGCGTGACTACAGGACGTCACCTTTTTTTGCAGCAGCAGCAGCTGCTAACAGGACCCATGGTTCACCCTGGGCAGTTTTGCTGAAAACCAAGAGTGCCAGTTTCCAGCAAAATCATCACAAACCATGGTCGTGTGACCACAGGACGTCACCAATGGGCCTAAACGTGGACCTCTTGCCGAGCTGGTTGGTCATGTGACTGCGGAGGGCTCCCAACTGGTGGAATTTTAAATCTAGGTCATAAGTCCCCTCTTTCCGATTGATCGGATTTTGAATGATCGCTAAATGGTCAGTTGTAAGTTGAGAACTGCTTGTAGCATCCCGTGGCTTATGGCTTGGGTTGCAAATACAGATAGTCCTTAACTTACGACCACAATGGAGCCCAAAATTTCAGTTCCTAAGTGAGACAGTTGCTAAGCGAGTTTTCCCCCTTTTTATGATCTTTCCAGCCACAGTTATGAAGCGAATCGCTGCAGTTGTCAAATTAGTAATACGGTTGCTAAGTGAGCTGACCAGGATTTGAGAAGCTCTATTTAACCACGATCTCCAAATGAGAGTGTGAAAGACAGCCAGGGGAACATACATTTAAAAACAGGGCTTCCCCCTTAGTAAGAGTTATCTTGCCCGAAAACTTACCCGGGGCTGGGATCACCGTCTCCAGATGTGTCTGGTCAAGTTTGAGTTTATCTCCAGAATCAATCAACTTTACAACCGCTGTGTACTTGTCAATTAGCTCCTGTTACATCAATTGTGAAAAGGAAAAAATCATCCACTGATTATTGCTAAATTGCAAGAAAGAAGTCTCAGATCTAACTGTACAAACACACACAACCGCAGTTTATTTACATTTCACAACGCCTGCCCGAAACCAACAAATCACATTACCTGTTCGCACATTGTGGGAACGAGGCCATCGTATTCAGCTATAGAGGTAGTTCTGGACTCAGGACCCACAATTTCACTTATTTTTATTTAATGGATTTATGCGCTTGACATCTCACCTGGAGGCAGGTGGAACCTCTGTTGCTAAGGGGTGTGTGTGGCTGTTAAATCCGTTAAACCCAATTTTACAGCCGTTTCTGTTGTGGTCGGTAAGCGAATTACCACGGCCGTTAAACGAATCATGCTTAACGTTGACTTGGCTTGTCACACACACCGCTTGGAAAGGTCGCAAACAGCGATTGCAGGATGTTGCAACCCCGCCACCCTTCTAAAGACGTTCCGATTGCTTTTATGCCCCAATTCTGAGCATGTGAAATGGGGATGCTGCAATGGTCACAAGGGAAAGGCTTGTCATAAGTCAAGGACTACCTACAAGACAGTTGTTTGGGCTTTCCAGGTTGCCTGGATCTTTTGACTTGCCAGCCCTGGTTAACTGATTAAACTGGTGCACAAGCCAAGTCTGTAGTTAAGCCTTCCATCACATCTTCCAATCGAGTTATAATTTAGCATAAGAAACTGGTCCTTGCTACTTGTCCTGGACTTCAAGTCCCAGCATGCTTAGCTAGCAGGAAGAGTGCATTGGAAAGGGAAGAGAGAGAGGTTCCATAAGGGGTCTTGGAGCACCAACACTGGAGGCTTTTATTAAGAGACTGGAGAGCCGTTTGGGGTCCTCAACCTTGGCAACTTTAAGACTTGTGGACTTCAACTCCCAGAATTCCTCAGCCAGCTTTGCTGGCTGAGGAATTCTGGGAGCTGAAGTCCACAAGTCTTAAAGTTGTCAAGGTTGCAGACCCCTGGCATAGGGTTTCCTGCCTGAGCAGGGGATTGGTCTAGAAGACCTCCAAGGTCCCTTCCAACCCTATTACAGGTAGTCCTCAATTTACGACCACAATGGAGCCCCAAATTGCTGTTGCTAAGTGAGACAGTTGTCAAGTGAGTTTTGCTCCATTTTATGGCTTTTCTTGCCACGGTTGCTAAGTGAATCACTGCAGTTGTTAAGTTAGTAACGCCATTGTTAAACGAACCTGGCTCTCCCTGTCAGAAGGTCGCAAAAGAGGATCACGTGACCCCGGGACACTGTGACCGTCATAAATACGGGCCAGTCAACAAGCGTTTGAATTTTGATCACGTGACCGTGGGGAAAACGATAATAAGTCCCTTTTTTTCAGTGCCGTTGTAACTTCGAGCGGTTACGAAACAAATCGTTGTAAGTCGAGGACTGCCTGTTTTCTGTTATTCTACCCATCCTCCCTTGCAACATTTTTATTTACACCTGTTCCAGCCAGCCCACAGGTGCCCCTCTCTCTGACCAATATTTTTGGAGGACAGATAAAAAGATTCTCCGCTCACCTTAACGACGGCTTTTCTTTTGTAGTACTTCTCGCCAAGTTTCTTGGTGATGATTTTGACCACAATTTCCTACAAAAGAGATCGAAGTTAATGACATGCAAGCAGACCTCTTTTCTGCAGTTAATTCTTTCTGCAATATGGTGAAATTGAGCGTAACAGTATGATTTAGCCCGGAAAATGACGTTTGTTCTTGTAACTGAGACGGACAACAGAGTCTCCCATAAAAGAAAGAAAGAAAGAAAGAAAGAAAGAAAGAAAGAAAGAAAGAAAGAAAGAAAGAAAGAAAGAAAGAAAGAAAGAAAGAAAGAAAGAAAGAAAGAAAGAAAGAAAGAAAGAAAGAAAGAAAGAAAGAAAGAAAGAAAGAAAGAAAGAAAGAAAGAAAGAAAGAAAGAAAGAAAGAAAGAAAGAAAGAAAGAAAGAAAGAAAGAAAGAAAGAAAGGAGCAGAGGATCAGAAAAAATACATTTCCCTTCATTTTCTAGCTTTCCAAAAGCAGGGATATTGCTGCTGTTATTGCTAATATAACTAATATCTTCCATCCCCCGCCACCATCCATCCAGAACTGATGAAGCTTTTTGGATGTGAAGCGAAATGTCTTCAGGGGAAAAAAAACCTCTTTTGTTTTTCCTTGAAGACGTTTCGCTTCTCATTCAAGAAGCTTCACCAGTTCTGGACGGATGGTTGCCTTTTGAAAAAAGCACTTTTGGGACAACTGGATGACGGAGAAGTTGCGCAAGGGCTTCTTTGTCTAAGCATCCTAAATACGAGAACTCAAACAATACAGGTAAATCTTCCATTTACAACCACAATCGGGGGGCAGAATTGTCCGCTGCGTCTGTTGAGTTGTGCCTGATTTTATTTATTTTTTTTTTGCTAGGACTGTTAAGTGAAATCACTGTGGTTGTTAAGTAAATCAGGCAGTTTTAAGTGAATCTGGAAGTCTTGCACTACTGACTTTGTCAGAAGCTAGCGGGGAAGGTCGCAAATGAGGATCGCGGGACCTCAGGACAGTGCAACTGTCGTAGATCCCTGTCAGTTGCCAAGTGCCCAAATTCTGATCCCATAACTGTGGGGATGCTGCGATGGTGGAAAGTGGGAGATCTGGCTGTAAGTCGCTTTACTCAGTGCCGTTGTAACTGCACAATCACGAAAGAAATGCTCACTAGTGAAGGACTACCTTTGTGTTTTAAGTCTCAAAGCCAGATTTCATTCAACGACCTGTGTTAACTAACAAGTGCAGTGATCCCCTTAACAACTGTGGCAAGAAAGGTCATAAAATGGGGCAAAACTCACTGAACAAATGCCTCACCGAGCAGCAGAAGCTTTGGGGTCATCAGCCAAGGATTACCGAATGCTATGGAGTTAGGGGAGTTATAATGATAGCTTACAAGGGAAATTAATTGTTCAGATGTGGAGGTATAAAGGTGTAGCGGAATGTTTTCCCTCTGTCTTGGGAATCCTGATAACATTCCATCACAAAAGGAAAATGGACAGGTAATAATAACAACAACAACAACAATAATAAAGCTGGAAGGGACCTTGGAGGTCATCTAGTCCAACCCCCTGCTCAGGCAGGAAACCCTGTACCATTTCAGACAAATGGCTGTCCAGTCTCTTCTTAAAAACCTCCAGTGTTGGAGCATTCACTACCTCTGGAGGCAGGTTGTTCCACTGGTTAATTGTTCTAACTGTCAGGAGTGTTGAAGAATTTGCTGTAGTGAGCAAAGAAGTTTGGCTTATTCGTGCCAGCCAAACAGGAACCTGACAGAGATAATGAATGGAAACTAGTCAAGGAGAGAAGCAACCTGGAACTAAGGAGAAATTTCCTGACAGTTAGAACAATTAACCAGTGGAACAACCTGCCTCCAGAAGCTCCAACACTGGAGGTTTTTAAGAAGAGACTGGACAGCCATTTGTCTGAAATGGTGTCGGGTTTCCTGCCTGAGCAGGGGGTTGGACTAGATGACCTCCAGGGTCCCTTCCAACTTTATTTATTATTATTAAATCTAAAGAGGAAACCCCACCCACCACACACAAAATCCTTGATCCTGTACATAAGAGACCACTGTAAATGTTAAAAGGGATATGTGAAAATCTACCCACTTATTCCCCGACAGATTCCAGACCATCACTTGGATACTTACAGGTTGCAACCAGTAGTCCATTCGGGCAGACTTTTTCTTCTCTTCTTCAAACTAGGAGAAGGAAAAGAAGAAGGAAAAAAAAAGACATATATTGTTCATTTTGGCCTCGCAGGTGAGATCAGCTAGAGATAATGTCCGGAAGATAGCCTACCATACTAAAAAAAACCTTTAAATAACAGCTTTGTAACTTCCACAAAATCAGAAGCAAGTGGAATATTGAGTGTATGTTCTTAACGATAGAGATCCTCATATTAACTACTAGATGGTGGAATTCTTACTTTGCTGGTCAGAAGGTTGTAAAAAGTGATCATATGACCTCGGGACACAGCAACAGTCTGCCAACCATCCTTCAAACTGGATACAAGACTCAAAGTGAGATCCGACCAGTGTAGAAGATCAAATGATTACTAACTAGTTGGCAATGTTCTAGTAAATAGCTAAACTAGGAGTTAAGTTTTATGAACCCCTTGATTTTGATCTCTGCCATTTTTCCTGTAAACAAAACGCACACACCCCGCCCCTTTCAAATATTATCACCAGTCTTCCCTGCTTCGCATGGGCACGTTGGCAAAACATGAAAAACATCCTCTGCTGATAGAACATTTTTAGTTCAGTGTTGAACGGTGGACTCCTGAGTGCTCAGACACGTTTCTTGCTAAGCACTGATGATGTTACCTAGTTGGGCAATGAAATGTCTGCAAGAAAACAAGCTCAGAGAACACCAAGGACTCCACAGTCCTCCTCATCTCCACAAACCCCTCTCCCCTCTAGTACTGATGATGTTAACTAGTTGGATCATGAAAGGTCTGCAAGAAAACAACAAGGACCCCAAAGCTGTCGTCGTCCTCCTCCTCCCCCTCCCCACACCCTTCTAGCACTGATGATGTTATCTAGTCTGGATAATGAAACGTCTGCAAGAAAACAATCAGGTTCAGAGGGCACCAAGGACCCCACAGTTCTCCTCTTCCTCCTCCCCACAAACCCCACTCCCTTCTAGCACTGATGATGTTACCTAGCTGGGCCATGAAAGGTCCGCAAGAAAACAACCAAGCTCGGAGAGCACCGAGGACCCCACAGCCTTCCTCCTCTTCCTCCTCCTCACAAACCCCACTCCCTTCTAGCACTGATGATGTTACCTAGCTGGGCCGTGAAAGGTCTGCAAGAAAACAACCAAGCTCGGAGAGCCCCGAGGACCCCACAGATGTCCTCTGGTTATCCCCTGCCCACTTGCAGTATAATCATCACCAAGCAGAATGTATCTGTAACTGGGTCTCCACCACACCTGCATGATCTCGTCAAGGGCGGTTTTCTTCTTCCTTTTCTCCTTAGTCTGCTTTGAGATTGGAGGGGCTTCTTTCCGCTTCGCGGGGAGCAGCGCTCCCGGGGGATTCAGCATGCTGGGGCCAAGCAAGCTGGAGAAAACAGACATGGATTAACACCCTAGTTGTGGAGTCTGTCCAGATGTGAAGGTTTGATTTTTCCTTAGTCCCCTAGTCTGGAAAGGGGTTTAAGATTTCCTTCCCGAGTCCCAAGAATCACACTGAGTTTCGATTGGATTCAGGTGAGCGTCAAACGCTTGGCTTGCCCTGTTGCTCAGGTGAGGGAAGGGAGGGGAGGACAAAAAAATTCTCAGAAGCATCGCACCAGCCCTAGGAGGGTTTAGATAGTCCTCAATTTACAACAGTTCGTTTAGCGACCAAGGTTATAACAGCAATGAAAAAAGGGACTGATGACAGGTTTTCAGACTGACGACCCTTGCAGCATCTCCCTAGTCACACAATCAGAATTCTTGATGCTTGACAACTGACTCATATTTGTGACGGCTGCGGTGTCCCGGGGCCATGTGATCCCCTTTTGCGACCTTCTGACAAGCAAAGTCAGTGGGGGAAGTCAGATTCACTTGACGACCGTGTTACTAACTTAACAACTGCGGTGATTCAGGTAAGAACGGTGGCAAAAAAACAGTGGGAAAACTCACTTAACAATTGTCTCACTTAGCAACATAAATTTTGGACTCAAATTGTGGTCGAGGACCACCTGTACATTATTAACAAAGGGGGATCGTAGTTAGGAAACCTACTCTTAAAAGGCCAGGCATCTCTCTTGCCGAAGTTTTTGGAGAAAACTTTGAAAATCAGGACGATCCACGCCAATTTAATGCAAAAAAGGGATAAGGGCATTAGCTGCTCGTAAGATATGTGAAATGGTCTTTAAAACATGAACAGAAGTTTTCAAATGGATCAGATTTATATTGTACCATGAGCTACCTTAAGAAGTCTGAGGATCTGGAAGGCAACTGAGGAACAGATGTTGGATGCTGATGTGCTTTAAGCCACCAGGAATCTAAAGAAGATCCAGTTAAGTTACTAATGTCAGTTCAGATAGTCTTCGTCTTATGACAACTGAGCCCAAAATTTCCGTTGCTAAGCGAGACAGTTGCTAAGTGAACTTTGCCCCATTTTATGACTTCTCTTGCCACAGTTGTTAAGTGAATCACTGCAGTTGTTAAATCTTAAGGTATGTGTTGTGATTCCTCGCCAGCCAGTGGATCCGGCAGCTGAGTCTGAGGAACCGGAGGAGGGGCCTGGAGTGACATCAGAGTCAGAGGAAGGCTCTGAGGAGCTCCAAGACTTACAGTCGGATGAGGAGCCTGGCCCCTCTACTCGTGCTCAGGCTGAGACGCAGCTGTGTTGGGAGCCTGAGTTGGACAGTGATGAAGCACAGCTGGGAAATATCCAGGATGCACGAAAGCGCCAGCAAGCAAAGCGAGCAGGGCAGAGGAACGCAATGGGGTGGCTCCAAAGGCAAAGGAGAAGGCATTAGGAAGCCACACCTTGGCTGCATTAGAAAAGGAAAGGTGTGGGAGGAGCTGGTTGCCGAGGGCAACCGTTCGTGTTGAGGATCGAGTTTCTGTGGACTGTGTTTGTTTGCCTTGGACATTGACTCGCGTCTGTGAGAATAAAAGGGGTTGGTTTTTTTCTTGCGGTTCCTGCCTGTTTCTTGGAAGAGGGGTTTCTCCTTGTGAGCATCACAAGGACTCACGTAGGCTGGGTGACTTTATGACTTTAGGCCAATCACCTGCTTGCTACGGCTTCCCCAAATGATTTTGCTTGTCAGACAGGATCACGTGACCCCAGGGACGTTGCGACTGTCATAAATATGAACCAGTTGCCAAGCGCCCGAATCTTGATCGCGTGAACCATGAGGACGCTGCAATGGTCCCAAGTGTGAAAAACAAGGATAAGTCACTTTTTCCAGTGCCGCTGTAACTACAAACGTTCCCTAAACGAACGGTTGTAAATCAAGAATTACTTAAGTGACTTGTGACTGTAATAATAATAATTGACTGAACACCATCACCGTCGGTCAATTGCAGAAGGCAGCTCTACTTGAAACAGCTAATGTCCTGTGAGAATACCTTTAACATTATTATTTTTTAAAAAAAATATTATTTTTTTATAGAATTCAATAGTAATCATTCAGCAAAAGGTGTTGTCCGATTATCTTATTCACTAATACAAATTAAATCCCTAATCCCTAAATCTTTTCTCTAACCATGGATAAAATAGGTCCCAAGTTTGAAAATGTTCTGCTTCTTCTTCCGCACAGTCTAGTATTTTTTTTAATTATTTCTTCTTCTGGTGGCGTTCCTTCGTTCTTCCAGGATTGTGCAAATATAATTCTTGCCGCTGTTATCGCATGTAGAATCAAATATGTACTTTGCTTATCAAGCTTTTCTGGCATTATACCTAGTAAAAAATAAATCAGGTGTATAGTCTATGTCAGGGGTAGGCAACCTTGGCTCTTTTGTGACTCACGGACTTCAACTCCCAGAATTCCTGAGCCAGCACAGTTCAGCTTGGAAACCTCTCTTTCCCCTCAGCGTGGCTGGCTCAGGAATTCTGGGAGTTGAAGTCCACGAGTCATAAAGCGGCCTAGGCCTAGGCCAGGAGTAGGCAACCTTGGCTCTTTTATGACTCGTGGACTTCAACTCCCAGAATTCCTGAGCCAGCATGGCTCAGCTTGGAAACCTCTCTTTCCCCTCAGTGTGGCTGGCTCAGGAATTCTGGGAGTTGAAGTCCGCGAATCATAAAAGAGCCCAGGTTGCCTAGCCCTGGTCTATATGGTTTCTCTAACATTTTTTTCTAGCCAAGTGTGAATTTTTGTCCAATATCTCCTTGCTTTAACACCTTTAACATTAACACCTGTAACCTTTAACGTTGCTAAGCACCAACATTTGCCGGTCCCAGGGCCTTGGAAAGGAGTGGAGAAAAAAAGCCAGATCCAGCCTGAATAAGCCGGATGACCAACAATAATACTTGCCTCCCTTTGGGTGGTGCTGCAGCAGCTGAAGTGCTGGCTCCTTTGCTCAGGTTAAAGGTCACTAAAAGAAAGAGAAAAGAAAAAAAGATCACTCTTTTTTTTTAAATGCACCACCTTACGTGGATCCATAAATTCAGAGGCCACAGTTGCCAACCACTCCCACAAATAAACAACAGGAAAGAAAGAACCAGTAGGGTGGATTCCAATGGATCAGGGGAGCTTTTAATAGGCATTTCTTAGACCGTGAAACGGCAGGGGAGTGAACAGATTGTGGCAGAAGGGGGGGGGGGAAGCAATAAGTATACAAATCACATGAGAAAGTTTTTGTACACCTGCCCTGAGAATTCTTCTTTCCCCATAAAGACTAGCCAATATAGGATTAAAAGGTAAAGGTAAAGGTGCGTGCTAGTCGTTTCCGACTCTAGGGGCCGGTGCTCATCTCCGTTTTAAAGCCAAAGAGCCAGCGCTTGTCCGAGGACGTCTCCGTGGTCACGTGGCCGGCATGACTAGATGC
Organism: Vipera berus; assembly: GCF_964194415.1. Taxonomy (NCBI): domain Eukaryota; kingdom Metazoa; phylum Chordata; class Lepidosauria; order Squamata; family Viperidae; genus Vipera; species Vipera berus. Next base: position 86,689,728 of record NC_138208.1, on the reverse strand, counting down.
CAAAGGCGCATGGAACGCTGTTACCTTCCCACCGTAGTGGTCCCCATTTTTCTACTTGCATTTTTACGTGCTTTCGAACTGCTAGGTTGGCAGAAGCTGGGACGAGTAACAGGCGCTCACTCTGTTACGCGGCACTCGGGATTCGACCTGCCAAAGTGCCGACCTTCTGATCGACAAGCTCAGCGTCCTAACCCACTGAGCCACCGCGTCCCTTTTAATATAAGATTACCCGTCCCAAAATCCCAGGTCAAGGTGCTGGTAATGACCTATAAAGCTCTAAATGGCTTGGGTCCAGACTATCTAAGGGAACACCTGCTGCCGGCATCATCTTCCCATCGTCCTGTGCGCCCCCACAGGGAGGGCCTTCTCAGGGTACCGCCGGTTAAGGAATGCTGGCGGGTTATTCCCAGGGGGAGGGCGTTCTCTGTGGCTGCGCCGGCCCTATGGAACCAACTACCCACGGAATTTAGGATTGCCCCCGACCTTCGTTCATTTCACCGGGACCTAAAAACCTGACTCTTCGAGCTGTCTGGACCAGACTGAGGGGTTTTTAATTTTTAATTGGATTTTAGATTTTATTTTTTAGGGCTTAAATTTAATTAATTGTTTTAACTGATTTTAATCTTTGTATTTTATGTTTGAATTGCCTTGTAAACCGCCCTGAGTCCTACGGGAATAGGGCGGTATATAAACTCAATAAATAAACAAATATTTATTTTCAATTTTTTGTATTCTGCCTTTAATATTTTTATAGATAAGACAGCCAACGTACCTAATATACCTCTTGTTTTCCCCACTACAATAACCATGTGAGGTAGGTTGGGCTGAGAGAAGGACTGGCCATCCAGCTGGTTTTCATGCCTAAGGGGCAACTAGAACTCGCCGTCTCCTGGTGATTGGCTTAAAGTCACCCAGTCGGCTTTCATGCCTAAGGTAGAACTAGAACTCGCCATCTCCTGGTGACAGGCCTAAATTCACCCAACCAGCTTTCATTCCTAAGGTGGAACTAGAACTCACCATCTCCTGGTGATTGGCCCAAAGGCACCCAGCCGGCTTTTATGCCTAAGGCGGGACTAGAACTCGCCGTCTCCTGGTGATTGGCCCAAAGTGCCCCCAGCTGGCCTACGTGCCTAAGGCAGGACTAGAACACAGTGTTTTGTTTTGTCCATTTTCTTCTTTATAAGATTATTTTAATCTGGGCTGTCTGTCTGAGTCCATGTTTTTAGCCGTTTTTATTTTTGTCCTTGTTTTGTACACCACAGAGACTCCACTGGAAGTGGGCAGCCAAACAAATTTAAATAAAATAATAATTTACTAATGTATTACTGTGAAAAATAATAATAATCAGAAACTGATCCCAAGCAGCGTCAGGATGGAGTTGCCAGAATTATTCATTGGAAACTTTCCCAGAGGTTTGGAAAAACTACGGGGACCATCAAGTTTAGGAGGTTTTGGAAAACGAGTAGATTAAGATTTTATGGGACTTCGGGATCCATATAAAAGACAGCTTGACGTAATAGTTATTGATATAATAGTTACGGAACAGAAGAAAGTCTAGTTTGCTGATGTTGTAAACCGGGTAATATAGGATGGAGGGAAAACATTTTAAAGCATTGGGACATGCAGAGTAAAGTTGAACGTTTATGGAAAAAAATAACTGTTGTTACGCAGATCGTGATCAAAGCCCTCAGAGCAATATCTGAAGGAAATATGAAATTATCAGACAGCCTAATTTTACCAAAAAAACCACCCCAGCCTGCTTGAAACTGCCTGTATTCTTCGATATTAACTTAATAATTTTGTGGTCCTGGTTTAGGACTTGCATGTTTAAGTCTCCACAATCTGTGAATCTCATAGTAGATTATCCACACATAATAATTTACCTTTCTCCTCCTCATTTTCTCTGTTCAGTTCTGTGAATATCGGCTCTTCCTGCAATGAGAGAAAAGAACCATCTAAGGATTTGTGAGCCCAACAAGAAAGCACAGAAATATCATAAAGTTACGAGTTGGCATTGTTGCAATCAAGAAGGAATTTAAGCACAAGTTTGGTATACAAAAATGCGCTTGGGAATAAATCTAGGGGCCGTGGGGCAGTCTAGGGTGTGACTTATAGCAGGGGGACACACAGAAAAAAATCATTTGTGGAAACCAGCAGCTGGTAGACATATTAAGCTATTAATCTAATTTGATGATCCACTTCCTAATCCTCTTTCTCTCATCCACATAATACAAGTTGTCCTCAACTTATAACCATTTGTTTAATGTCTGTTCAAAGTTACAACTGCACTGAAAAAAGTGACTTCGGACCGTTTTTCACACCTACGACCGTTGCAGCATCCCCAGGATCACGTGATCCAAATTCAGAATGCTTGGCAACTGGCATGTACTTATGACAGTTGCACGCAATCCCCCTTTTGTGACCTTCTGACAAGCAAAGTCAACGGGCAAGCCAGGTTCACTTAACCACCGTGTTACTAAGTAATTGTGGTGATTCACTTAACAGCTGTGGCAAGAAAAGTCATAGAATGGGGCAAAACTCACTTCACAACTGCCTTGCTTAGGAACAAAAAAATTGGGCTCAATGGTGGTTGCAAGTCGAGGATTACCTGTGCTACATTTCTCGAGCACGGGCCTAACGGAATATCAAAATGGCCGTTTCTTTTTCTCATTGGTTTCTGAGACATTAAGACAGGGGTAGGCAACCTTGGCTCTTTTATGACTCGTCGACTTCAATTCCCAGAATTCCTGAGCCAGCCATGCTGAGGGGAAAGGCAGAGTTTCCAAGCTGAGCCATGCTGGCTCAGGAATTCTGGGAGTTGAAGTCCACGAGTCATGAGGGGGCCATAGTTTCCTCATGCTGGCTCAGGAATTCTGGGAGTTGAAGTCCACGAGTCACGAGGCCATAGTTCCCCCATGCTGGCTCAGGAATTCTGGGAGTTGAAGTCCACGAGTCACGAGGAGGCCATAGTTCCCCCATGCTGGCTCAGGAATTCTGGGAGTTGAAGTCCACGAGTCACGAGGAGGCCATAGTTCCCCCATGCTGGCTCAGGAATTCTGGGAGTTGAAGTCCACGAGTCACGAGGAGGCCATAGTTTCCCCAAGCTGGCTCAGGAATTCTGGGAGTTGAAGTCCACGCGTCATAAAAGAGCCAAGGTTGCCTACCCCTGCATTAAGATGTTGCCTCACCTGATCTTTTCCCTCCAGGCCCCTCCTGACTTGCTGTTCGATGAATCTGGCCGTTTTCTCTTCATCGTCCAAGTCCTGTTTTTTCTTTTTCTCCTGCTCCAGCTGTCTACGGATGGTCTCAGGGTCTCGGTCGATGTACTGGATGTACCAGCCTTTGGGTGTTTCGTCGACTTTGCAGAGGCCTTAAAGAAGCATATTGCCATGGTTACAAACCTTCATTTCTGGGAGAAATAAGGAAGTTATAGAATTACACCCCAAAATTGGAAGCCTCCCTGTAAAGATACCCTTTCATTAACCTCAACTCCTGCGGCGGACAGGAGTTGGCAATGGCTTAGGACCACTGTTCCTGTCCTATTCCAGCTCCAGGAACGAAATAAAAGTAAAAGCTCATTTTCATTCCTGAAAATCTTACTGTTTATTGAATACACGGCCTGGTAAAGGCGAGGTAAAACTAACTCTAAAATCCCAAGGCATCAGACCAGGGATCTTCAAACCTGGCCCTTTTGTGACTTGTGGACTTCAACTCCCAGAATTCCTCAGCCAGGCACGCCAAGTTTGAAGACCCCTGGATCAGACCACAGCATATAACAATGACTTTCCCAGCTAAACTCCCCCCAGATGTCCACGTAGCTCATGTAAACATGTCCTCTTTGTTACGGGAGCCGTCTGCTCTCTTCTTCACACCTGCTAGAATGTCCTTGAAAGGTTTCCATTCTGCCAACGCTCAGCAAGCTTCCACAGAACTGGAGGAGTTTCGTTTCTCTAACTAATCCATTCAAAAACATCAACATCTCCTCTGCCACCCCACCCCCCTTATTCTAATGGCAAGATAAATACAGAGAGGCACGGAGCTGCTAAATTTTCACTCTTGGCTGTTTCTCAACTGAGTGGACTTCAAATCCCAGAATTCCCCAGCCGGCGTTTGGGATGTTTTTTTGACATGCATTTTGGGCCTATAGTCTTGATCTCTAGACAGGCTCCTCTATCCAAGTGCCAAGTAGGCCTCACTCCACTTAGCTTCCCAATCATCTATTGGAGCCATTAAACTGTACACTTTTTTTTACTCTGTTCCCAAATAAAGGTAGTCCTCAAGTTACAACAGTTCATTTACTGGCCGAAGTTACAACGGCACTGGGAAAAAGTGACTTAGGACCGTTTTTTCAAAGTTACGACCTCTGCAGCATCCCCGGGGTCCTGTGATCAAAATTCAGACGCTTGGCCACTGACTTATATTTATGATCTTTGTCCTAGGGTCACGGGATCCTCTTTTGCGACCTTCTGACAAGCAATGGGGGAGCCAGATTCATTTAACAACCAGGCTACTCATTCATCGACTGTAGTGATTCACTTAAGAGCTGCAGCAAGAAGTCATAAAAGGGGGCCAAACTCACTTAACAAACGTCTCGACTTCACTACAGAAATGTTGGGTTCAATTGTGGACAGGGACTACCTGTATAGCATTCAAATGACCATCTCTTCATCTGCCTGCCATCATATTTAAAAAAGCAAATACAGATATATTGATAAGGTTAATGTCATAGTTCCAACAGATAAAACTCTTCAAAGAACTTCGAGGCATTGTTTACCTTAAAGGATCTTTATTTGAGTGGCATAGCATCAGCACTAGCCCAGTTGAAGCCAAAAACTGAGTTCCCCTCCCCAGAGCACATAGTATCAAAGCACAATTCCCTCCTCCAGTTAACAGTTATAAATCACATTCCCCAATTAGTTTGAAGCGCCGGCTTCTCCTCCAGCTCTCCAGCCCGCCAATTCTTTGTCATCTCTTATTTCAATAACCTTGGTTCTCACACTAGATTCAGTGTTTTTATGTCTAGCTAGACTCTCCTGCACATTCCTCCTTCCTCCCCAGCATCATCCAATTCTAAAAGCAAAAAAAAAAAGAAAATGGTTGTGTCTCCATCTGTTGTCAATGCAAAAACATCCGATGTTAGCAGCGTTGACAGTTCGCTCGTTTTATCAGCAATCTCTTCTGTTTAGCAACTGGCACAACCGCCCCAAGCATCCCAGCAACTCCCAGGAGGGGATCCGTACAAGCAGAGCCTTACCTTCCCTCCCAAGCCACTTCGTAAAATCCGTCAGAGTTTCCCACTGGGTAGCGTTCATATGGATGTGTTCCCGATGACTAATATATTCATTATAGACTATATTGTTGTGGACCCTCTTTGTTCCTGGGAGGAGGAGGAAAAAAACAACAACACACCACACTCTTAATTCGAAGCTTCCAACTGAACTGAAGAAGCATCATTTTACTGCAGCTCTTCCATTGTGGAATAGCATTTCCCCCTAGATTGGTATGGTGCCCACCCTACCATTGTTCCAAAGTTTTTAAAATGTGGCTCTGCTTCCATGCCCGGGATTTGGGTGGATGCCAAGTCTGCGAGGGTTGGGGTTGTTTTTTTTTTGGCTGGGCTATGTTTAATTGTTTTCCTCTTCTGGATGTAGATGATTTTTTATTAATGAAGGTGAATATTTGTAGCTCAGGGTTGAAATGAGGGGTCCCGAGTGCTCCCTGAAGTTGCCTGTTTTCTTACACATGTTTCATTACCCAACTAGGTAACATCATCAGGGCTAGAAGGGAGTGGGGCTTGGGCGGGAGGAGAGGGAGAGGAAGAGGAGGAGGAGGAGGAGGAGAACCATGCGGTCCTTGGTGCTCTCTGAGCTTGCCTGTTTTCTTGCAGATGTTTCATTACCTAACTAGGTAACATCATCAGGGCTAGAAGGGAGTGGGGCTTGGGCAGAAGGAGAGGGAGAGGAAGAGGAAGAGGAGGAGGAGGAGGAGGAGGAGAACTGTGCGGTCCTTGGTGCTCTCTGAGCTTTCCTGTTTTCTTGCAGATGTTTCATTGCCCTAACTGATTAGCACTGACGATGTTACCTAGTTAGGGTAATGAAACGTCTGCAGGAAAACAAGCCAGCTCAGAGAGCACCAAGGGCCCCTCATGACTTTAATTGCTTGAGCTTTTTTTCTTTGGGTTTTATTCTTAACCACTCAGTTTGTTCTGGGAATCAACCACTGGTGGCCCGGTGGTTAAAGTGCAGTATTGCAGGCAAACTCTGCCCACTGCCAGGAGTTTGATCCTCAAGGGGAACTCATCCTTCCGAGGTCAGTAAAAATGAGCACCTGGATTATTGGGGACAATACGCAAATAATGCTGCTATTATTATTATTATTATTATTATTATTATTATTATTATTATTATTATTATTATTATTATTATTATTATTTGTAAATTGCCCAGAAAGGTGCTATAAAGCGCTAGGGGGAAAGGAGCAGTAGATAAGCCCAAATGCAGTTACTAGTCTCCAAATCTAATTTAAACAAACAAATAAACCAATTTACCAAATCTTCTCCTGAGAAGTTCTAGGAAATCATTCCGGAATTCCCTAGAGGAATATGAAAGAGAGAGTTTTTATATGTTAACACTAACTGCGTCAATTCAATTTATATTATAGCCTTTGAATAACACGGAAACCTTGTCAGTCAGAACAGAAAGATGACACGCCCCGCACCCCAAAAAATGGAGGATAGCTTGCTAGACCATGAATTAAGTCTCCAGGAGAGCCTTTGCTAAGCTTAATTGAAAGCAAACTTCCCCCCACCTCCCGCTCCCTACAAGACGAGAAAATTCTAAAATTTGTCTAAAGAAATAAACACAAGTCTATCCAGGCACTTTCGTATACCGACTTGCAGCCACGATGCTGCACAAAGTTCAGCGGAAGCAGACCGTGAAATGCGACGTGAAGTTATAGGCCAAAACTCACTCTGAAAAATAATCCATGAATTGCTGAGGGTTTTCAGATGCAAGGAGCAGCTGTCGCTGGTGAGATTCGGACATGCAGTGACATTTAAAGCCATTCTGGAAAGAAAAAGACAAGGACGCTGCATTTGAAAGACACCAAAACGGAGTCAAAATTCCCCAGCAAACCTCGAACAGGTATCATGAGTAGCTAAAGCGTTTTAAAAAACACACACATGGAGATAAAATGACAAAGAAACTAGGGAGTTCATTTGCTCAGCTGACGAGAAGCTACCAAAAGAACAAGTTATTTACCCTCCCAAAGTGGCAGCAATCCTAGAAGTGGCAACCTTTAATAATCTCCAGATATTAGATTTGGTTGCTTTCTGAAGTCAACTAGGCTAAATAATTAAATAAGCCAGTCCGACTTAAATTCAGTCCAGCCATTTGTCCTTGTTTAGCTTTGTCGGCTAAAGATCTAACATCACTGTCACTGTTCAGCCAATAAACTATGTTAAGTGTTTGGTGTCCCAGAATATGGTACAAAGTCACACCATGAAGCTGGGCTTACCGGCCGCTGCATTGTACAACCCCAGAAAATCAAAGAATTCAGGCATAAGCGCCTGGTGCCCTTTCATGGGCTGATTTATCATCAGTCTTAAACTGTTGGGGACTCTTTGGTCTAACAGGGTCTTTTTTTTCAAACTTGGCCACTTTAAAATGGGTGGACTTCCAGCTCCCAGAATTTCCGAAACAGCAATTCTGGGTATTGAAGTCTACTCATCTTAAAAGTGGCCAAGTTTGAAAAAAGGTGGCTTAATACAAGACTAATGAAAAGGACCCCAATCTCACAGAAGGGTGGCTGAGAACGCAAAAAGTCTTCATATTATATATTGCCCAAAGGCTCAGTTGAAGAACCACAGTGCTGAAACCTGGAAAATCAGACCTGTTCCATCAATGGAAGATTTTAAGAAGAGACTGGACAGCCACTTGTCTGAAATGGTAACAGGGCCTCTTGCGTGAGCAGAGGGTTGGACTAGAAGACCTCCAAGGTCCCTTCCAGTTGTGTTCGGTTCTGTTCGATTATTATATTCCATTCCCTATTCTATTATTCTATCCTACCCTATATTCTATTCTATTACCCTATCTTGTCCTATCCCTTATCCTATATTCTATTGTATTCTTCATCCTATATTCTATTCTATTCTCCTATCCTATTCCACCCCTTCATGGATTACTGCCTTGTCGTAGCGAAGGGGCTTGCGTAATTCAATGAAGCTATGAGCTATGCCATGCAGGGCCACCCAAGACGGAAAGGTCATAGCAGAGAGTTCTGACAAAACGTGATCCACTGGAGAAGGAAATGGCAACCCACTCCAGTATCTTTGCCATGAAAACCCTATGGACAGTACCAAAAGGCAAAACGATATGACGCTGGAAGATGAGCCCCTCAGGTCGGAAGGCGTTCAATATGCTACTGGGGAAGAGCAGAGGGCTAGTACTAGTAGCGCCAGAAAGAATGAAGCGACTGGGCCAAAGCCGAAAGGACGCTCAGCTGTGGATGTGTCTGGTGGTGAAAGGAAAGTCCGATGCTGTAAAGATTTTTTCTCCATAGGAACCTGGAATGTAAGATCCATGAATCAAGGAAAGCTGGACGTGGTCAAACAAGAGATGACAAGACTGAACATCGACATCTTAGGCATCAGTGAACTAAAATGGACAGGAATGGGTGAATTTAATTCAGATGACCATCAGGTATACTACTGCGGGCAAGAATCCCTCAGAAGAAATGGAGTAGCCTTCATAGTCAACAAAAGAGTAGGAAAAGCAATACTGGGATACAATCCTCAAAATGACAGAATGATCTCAGTTCGAATCCAAGGCAAACCATTCAATATCACAGTAGTCCAAGTCTATGCCCCAACCACCAGTGCTGAAGAGGATGAAATTGACCGGTTCTATGAAGCCCTACAGCACCTTATAGAACTAACACCAAAAAACGATGTCCTTATCATCATGGGGGATTGGAATGCTAAAGTAGGAAGCCAAAAGATAACTGGAATAACAGGCAAGTTTGGCCTTGGAGTACAAAATGAAGCAGGGCACAGGCTGATAGAATTTTGTCAAGAGAATACGATGGTCATAGCAAACACTCTTTTCCAACAACCCAAGAGACGGCTCTACACATGGACATCACCAGACGGTCAACACAGAAATCAGATTGACTATATGCTCTGCAGCCAAAGATGGAGAAGCTCTATACAGTCGGTAAAAACAAGACCAGGAGCTGACTGTGGCTCAGACCATGAGCTTCTCAATGCAAAGTTTAGGCTTAAACTGAAGAAAGTAGGGAAAAGCACTAGGCCACTCAGGTATGAATTAAATCATATCCCTGTCGAATATACAGTAGAGGTGACAAATAGATTTAAGGAATTAGATCTGATAGACAGAGTGCCTGAAGAACTATGGACAGAGGTTCGCGACATTGTACAACAGGTAGCAACCAAAACCATCCCAAAGAAAAAGAAATGCAAGAAAGCAAAATGGCTGTCTGAGGAAGCTTTGCAAATAGCTGAGGAAAGGAGGGAAGCGAAAGGCAAGGGAGAAAAAGAAAGATACGCCCAATTGAATGCAGAATTCCAGAGAATAGCTAGAAGAGATAAGAATGCCTTCTTAAATGAACAGTGCAAAGAAATAGAAGAAAACAATAGAATAGGGAGGACCAGAGATCTTTTCAAGAAAATTGGAGAGATGAAGGGAACGTTTAATGCAAAAATGGGCATGATAAAGGACCAAAATGGCAGGGACCTAACAGAGGCAGAAGAGATTAAGAAGAGGTGGCAAAATTACACAGAAGAACTATACAAGAATGAGCTTAACGTCCCTGATAATCACAATGAGGTGGTCACTGACCTCGAGCCAGACATCCTAGAATGTGAAGTGAAGTGGGCCTTAGAAAAGCTGAGCAACAACAAAGCTAGTGGAGGTGACAGTATTCCAGCTGAGCTATTCAAAATCTTAAAAGACAATGCAGTAAAAGTGCTACACTCAATTTGCCAGCAAATTTGGAAAACTCAACAGTGGCCACAGGATTGGAAAAGATCAGTTTACATTCCAATTCCAAAAAAAGGCAATGCCAAAGAATGTTCAAACTATCGCACCATTGCACTCATTTCTCATGCTAGCAAAGTCATGCTTAAAATCCTACAAGCTAGACTTCAGCAGTATGTGGATCGAGAACTACCAGAAGTACAGGCAGGATTTCGAAGAGGCAGAGGAACTAGAGATCAAATTGCCAACATACGCTGGATCATGGAGAAAGCTAGAGAGTTCCAGAAAAACATCTACTTCTGCTTCATTGACTATGCTAAAGCCTTTGATTGTGTGGATCATAACAAACTGTGGCAAGTTCTTAAAGAGATGGGAGTACCAGACCATCTTATTTGTCTCTTGAGAAACCTATATGCGGGTCAAGAAGCAACAGTGAGAACTGGACACGGAACCACTGATTGGTTCAAAATTGGGAAAGGAGTCCGGCAAGGCTGTATACTGTCGCCCTGCCTATTTAACTTATATGCAGAGCACATCATGAGAAAGGCAGGGCTAGATGAATCAAAAGTTGGAATTAAGATTGCCGGAAGAAATATCAACAACCTAAGATATGCAGATGATACCACTCTAATGGCAGAAAGTGAAGAAGAACTAAAGAGCCTCTTGTTGCAGGTGAAGAAGGAGAGTGCAAAACTTGGGTTGAAACTTAACATTAAGAAAACCAAGATCATGGCATCTGGCCCTCTCAATTCCTGGCAAATAGATGGGGAAGAAATGGAGGTAGTGACAGATTTTATTTTCCTGGGCTCCAAGATCACTGCAGATGGGGACTGTAGCCAAGAAATTAAAAGACGCTTGCTCCTTGGGAGGAAAGCCATGGCAAATCTAGACAGCACACTAAAAAGCAGAGACATCACCCTGTCAACAAAAGTGTGTATAGTCAAGGCTATGGTCTTCCCAGTTGCAATGTATGGCAGTGAAAGCTGGACCATAAGAAAGGCTGAGCGCCAAAGAATTGATGCCTTTGAACTATGGTGCTGGAGAAGACTCCTGCGAGTCCCTTGGACTGCAAGGCGATCAAACCGGTCAGTCCTAGAGGAGATCAACCCTGACTGCTCTTTAGAAGGCCAGATCCTGAAGCTAAAACTCAAATACTTTGGCCACCTAATGAGAAGGAAGGACTCACTGGAGAAGAGCCTAATGCTGGGAAAAATCGAGGGCAATAGAAGAAGGGGACGACAGAGAATGAGGTGGCTGGATGGAGTCACTGAAGCAGTAGGCGTGAGCTTAAATGGACTCCAGAAGATGGTAGAGGACAGGAAGGCCTGGAGGAATGTTGTCCATAGGGTCGCGATGGGTCGGACACGACTTCGCAGCTAACAACAACAACAACATCCTATTCCATACCCTCTGTTCCAGGGTTCTTCAAACTTGGCCCTTTATGACTTGTGGACTTCAACTCCCAGAATACTTCAGCCAGCGTGCCTGGCTGAGGAATTCTGGGAGTTGAAGTCCACAACTCATAAAAGGGCCAAGTTTGAAGACTTCTATTTCTATTCTATTCCCTATCCTCTACTCTACTCTACCTTCATGATGGAACAAAATCACCATAAGACATGAGAAGAGTCAACCTAAATCCGGCTGAGGACGGAAACGGACATCCGACATCTTTCCGCGCGCCCAGATATACTGCCCCTGCGCCTGGAGGCTCTCCTTTACCTCGTCCCGGCACTGCTTCTGGCACATCTGGCAATACCAGCGCAGCTTCTGCAGCCCCTTCGACTTGATGCGGTTGGCGATGGCCTTGGGACTCAGGAAGTCCGTCTTCCCCATGGCGAGGGATGCGAAGCAGCGGCGTGACGAAGCACCCGGCGGTTGAGACCCTCACTTCCGGACTCTCGGCGGCGGCGGAGGAAGACCTGACCGGAAACGGAAGTGATGTGACAGGAAATCTTTATCGTTGACCTGAGGAAGACTTTCGCGCTGCTAGAGCATTCCTGATGAATTCTCCCCCCCCCCATGGAAGTTATAGTGCGATGCTGTAAAGTCTGTCCCGGGCGTTGAAATCTCAATTAATAATTTTAAACTATTTATTCTTTATTATGTCTACTACTACACATCCTCCAGCTGAGAGGTCGCTCTAGCACGTCAGCTTCGTGGCGTCAGTTCTCTTTGGAGGACCGCCGCGCGTCCTCTCAGGCCTGCCCGCTCTAGCCGGCCAGCTCAGTGTCCGAGAAATCATAGAGAGGAATAAGAGGAGGATGAGAGAAAGAGAGTGGTGGCGCTCCACCCGGAAGCCGTCACTGCTCTTCCTCTCACTTCCTGCGCCCGGTTCAGGGGAGGAAGCGCGACGCATGCGCGGTGCGGGCATCCTGACCTTCAGCAGCGGCTGCAGCCGGCGGCGGGCAGCGGGACGAGGCGGCGGGAAGGAGCTTGATCGGCGGCGGCGCTGCTGCTGTTATTGTCGCTGCCCACGCCCAGCCGCGGTGGTACATCGGGGGAAGGGGAGCCGGGAGGGTTTCTGCACGTGCTCAGAGGCGCTCTTGCCTCCCTAAGTCAGAATAGAACTGGAGGGGACCTTAGAGGTCATCTAGTCCAACCCCCTGCTTAGGCAGGAGACCCTATACCATTACAGACTAGTCTTGGGTGGGGAGCAGTCAGCCTGGCGTGGATTTCTTTCCCATGTGGCTTAAGTCCCGCCACCCCTGGCCCTTGGGGACAGTGGCTGATGGGTGCTGGAGTCCAGCAGCATGGGAACTCTAGGGAATCTGTGGTCTCCTACTTAAGGCTCAGTTATAAAAGTTACTTGGCTGGGGATTATTATTATTATTACTATTACTATTATTACTTTGCATTCACTGGGCATCTGATCTTACCTGATCCAGTTGTCTCAGCCATTGACTTTCACAAAGTTTTAATTCTAACTTTTAATTCTAATCACACTCTGTGTTTAAGAGGGCCCTAAAGGGAGGGGGGGTTACGTAAGTGTCCTAACATGCCCATCGCCCCTGTCACGCTTTAATTTCCTTTTTTCCTTGTTTTTTTTAATTCGACGAATAAAAGAATTCTGCCTGCTTGTGGCTGAAGTGCAGAGATTGTTACGTGGCCTGCCTGGAAAATAGATTGAATCGCATTTCTTGCAGAGTTTCTGCAGATGCGTTTGGGGGGGAACCTGGGGGTTTCTGCAAACTGACACATTACCCCACCCCCCACCCCCCACAAGCACTTTCATTTTTTCTTTTTCTCCCTCCCTCCCTCCCCAGTTGAATTATTTTATTTGAAAGAGTTGTCCATCTTCAGAAGGCAATGAAAAAAACCACGAACCTGGCCCCTAAACCAGTTTATGATTCAGTTCTGTCAGCAGAAAACTGAGTCCGTTCAGGAACGTTCATTTGTCTTTTGGGATGAAGCCAGCACGTTCTTTACTCAAGTCTAATTTAAATTTAAAGGGACGCGGTGGCTCAGTGGGTTAGGACGCTGAGCTTGTCGATCAGAAGGTCGGCAGTTTGGCGGGTCGAATCTCGAGTGCCGCTTAACAGAGTGAGCGCCTGTTACTCGTCCCAGCTTCTGCCATCCTAGCAGTTCAAAAGCACGTAAAAATGCAAGTAGAAAAATAGGGACCACTCCGGTGGGAAGGTCACAGCGTTCTGTGCGCCTTTGGCGTCTAGTCATGCCGGCCACATGACCACGGAGACGTCCTCGGACAAGCGCTGGCTCTTCGGCTTTGAAACGGAGATGAGCACCAGCCCCTAGAGTCGGAAACGACTAGCACGCATGTGCGGGGGAAACTTTACCTTTACCTAATTTAAATGCAAGAACACTTTTTTTCTGAAAACTTCAACTCAAAACAGAGGGCATTTTTCTCCCTCTTAGCCATATTCCCAAATGCTTTATTTTCCTTGGTGCAGGCATGAGAAGTAACTTAAAAGACACCTTCTTGTTATGTAGAGAGCTTTCATCTCTTTTATTTTTTGTTCAAACTGCTGTACTGTATTGCATATAGTGCAAAAACTGGAGTTTTTTTTTTAATGACTGTCAGCCACAATCGATGGTTTTCTGGGCTGTTAAGGTGGCCTCAAATGGGTGGTATTTTCCAATTCATTTTTTATGGTATTTAAAAAAAACAATTTTGAGGAAAAGCGCACAACTTGATCTCTTCTGATGGAATATTTAGGAGAGGATCGCAAAAAGCGTGTTTCCCTTTTTCTTTTGTAGCCTTGGATTGTCAGGTTTGTATCTTGAATTTTTGTGCACTTATTTGAAAAGCGAGCCAGAGTTCAGTTACAAGCATTATATATCCAAGTAAGCATTTTTCAAAAAAAAAAAAAATGGATGGTCTATTGCAGCTGTTCTATATATTTGTTAATCTAGCAACCAAAGGAGGCGCGTTCGATTTGTGAAATATTGCAAATATGTGTTGTTGTTTTTTCAGGATCCAAGTGAGGAACATGGCGACTCTGAAAGACAGTAAGTGTTTTATGTTGTGTTTATTTGTCTGAAATAGTAGCCTAAACCAGGGGTCTTCAAACTTGGCCCTTTTATGACTTGTGGACTTCAACTCCCAGAATTCCTCAGCCAGGAATTCTGGGAGTTGAAGTCCACAAGTCATAAAAGGGCCAGGTTTGAAGACCCCTGGCCTAAACAGTTTGAAATCATGACTGCACCTTCTTTTTACGGTTCCGTTTAAGAATCTAGTACTCTATATAGCAGTATATAAAACATAGTACTTTGGTTTTATTCTGCCATTTTCTTTGTCTACTTCAAATCCTACCTCATTTCATACCCTCTAATCCATTCAGTTACCCGGCGCTTGAAGTCCATCAAGAATATCCAGAAAATCACTAAATCCATGAAGATGGTTGCTGCCGCAAAATATTCCAGGGCGGAGAGAGACTTAAAGCCTGCCAGAGTTTACGGAGTGGGGGCGTTGGGTAAGGGATCTTCCTCCATTGTACCTAAAAACTTTTACTATTTTTTAAAAGAGTGAAGTGGTTTTCCTAGTAGTTTTCTGGCCTGGAACTTTAGAATAAGCTGATTTTAGCAACCTTATCAATATAAGCAAAAGCCCGATTTAACGGATGCTGATTGAGCAGAGCTTGTTTGCAAGGGGCAAATTTCATCCTCCTGAAATGAGCAGCAATGCTGTCAGATCGGAAGTTACAGTTGCAAGAAAAAGTATGTGAACCCTTTGGGATTACATGGAGTTTTCCATGAATTGGCCATAAAATGCGCTCTAAACGTCATGTAAGTCACAACAATAGAAAAATACAGTCTGCTTAAAATAATACTACACAAACATTAGCTGTTGTCATGTTTTAATTGAACATAAGATGGAAACATTCACAGTGCAGGGTGGAAAAAGTATGTCAACCCCTAGCCTAATGACTTCTCCAAGAGCTAATTGGAGCCAGGAGTGAGCCAACCTTGACTCCAACCAGTGTGATGATATTGGATGTGTTGCTGACAGCTGTCCTGCCCTTTAAAAACACACACCTGTTTTGGGTTTACTGTTCTCAAGAAGCACTGTCTGACGTGAACCATGCCTTGCAGAAAAGAGCTCTCAGAAGACCTACGATCAAGAATTGTTGACTTGCATGAAGCTGGAAAGGTTTACAAAAGTATCTCCAAAAGCCTTGATGTTCATGTGTCCACGGTAAGACAGACTGTCTACAAATGGAGAAAGTTTAGCACTGTTGCTACTCTCCCTAGGCGTGGTCGTCCTGTAAAAATGACTGCAAGAGCACAGCGCATAATGCTTAATGAGGTAAAGAAGAATCCTAGAGTGTCAGCTAAAGACCTACAGAAATCTCTGGCACATGCTAACATTTTTGTTGACACATCTACAATAAGGAAAACATTAAACAAGAATGGAGTACATGGGAGGACACCACGGAGGAAGCCATTGCTGTCCAAAAAAAATATTGCAGCACGTTTGAAGTTTGCAGAAGAGCACCTGGATGTTCCACAGCACTACTGGCAAAATATACTGTGGACAGATGAAACCAGAATTGAGTTGTTTGGGAAAAACACACAACACTATGTGTGGAGAAAAAAAGGCACAGCACACCAACATCAAAACCTCATCCCCACTGTAAAACATGGCGGAGGGAGCATCATGGTTTGGGGCTGCTTTGCTGCCTCAGGGCCTGGACGGATTGTTGCCATTGATGGGAAAATGAATTCCAGAGTTTATCAGGACATTTTGCAGGAAAACGTACGACCATCTGTCCGCCAAATGAAGCTCCGCAGAGGATGGGTGATGCAACAGGACAATGACCCAAAGCATACAAGTAATTCAACAAAACAATGGCTTCAACAGAACAGAATACGCCTTCTGGAGTGGCCCAGTCAGAGTCCTGACCTCAACCCGATTGAAATGCTGTGGCATGACCTTAAGAGAGCGATTCACACCAGACATCCCAAGAATATTGCTACACTGAAACAGTTTTGTGAAGAGGAGTGGTCCAAAATTACTCCAGATCGTCGTGCAGGTCTGATCTGCAACTACAGAAAACGTTTGGTTGAGGTTATTGCTGCCAAAGGAGGGTCAACCAGTTATTAAGTCCAAAGGTTCACATACTTTTTCCACCCTGCACTGTGAATGTTTCCATCTTATGTTCAATTAAAACATGACAACAGCTAATGTTTGTGTAGTATTATTTTAAGCAGACTGTGTTTTTCTATTGTTGTGACTTACATGACGTTTAGAGCGCATTTTATGGCCAATTCATGCAAAACTCCACATAATCCCAAAGGGTTCACATACTTTTTCTTGCAACTGTAAATTACTGTTAAATTACATTTAGGTATTGTTTTACGATCCTGGTGTCTTGAGGTAACTAGGCTATCACTCGCTCGCGTGTCAGAAGCACCGAAGTGCTTCTAGGTTGAAGGATTAGCCAAGGACATCACCATTGCCCAGGGGAGTCCCAATTGTGGGCTTCTTTCATATTTCTGTTAAATTACCCACCAAAGTGGTATTCCTCTCTCTACTCACAATTGCCCGCAGTCGCCCGGTCACACAGTGGCACTCGAATCTCGAATGCAGGCTTGCTGATTGTCAAGCCACCGCCCTAACCATGTTAGCCACCACACTCCTCAACTAGGCTATTATATAATGAGCTGTGCATTGCATAAATGGATCGAAATGGCATCATTTTTCTGTTTTTTTCAAATAAGGTGGAAAACACACTTTCCTCCTCCTATTTTCCCCATAACAGCCACCCTGTGAGGTGGTTTGGGCTGAGAGAGAATGACTGTCACCAAAGTCACCCAGCTGCCTTTTGTGTCCAAGGCAGGATTAGAACTCAGAGTCCCCTCGTGATTGGCCCATAGCCACCCAGCCGGCTTTCACGGTTTTGATCCCAGGGTCTCTTGATAGTTACTCATTCTTAGGGGTCACATCTCTCTCTCTTTCTCTCTCTCTCTCTCTCTTTTGCAGCTCTCTACGAGAAAGTAGACATCAAGCCCCCTGAGGACAAGAAAAAGCATCTCCTTATCGGAGTGTCTTCTGATCGTGGCTTGTGTGGGGCCATCCACACCTCCGTGGCCAAAGAGATCAAGAGTCAGTTCTCCAACCTCACGGGTTCAGGGAAAGAGGTCATGGTGGTTGGGATTGGCGACAAGCTCCGAGGCATCCTTCAAAGGTAACCTGTTCTGCCTGGGGGCTCAACAATTCAAAGTACAGGTAGTCCCTGAGTTAACAACCATTCGTTTAGCGACCATTTGAAATTAACAACGGCATGGAGAAAAGTGACCTCTGGCTGTGTTTCACACTCAGAGCTGTAGCCCTCTGACTGTGTTGTACGACGGTTTTGCCAAAAACTGGCACAAACCATGGCAAACCATTGCTTCGCCTAATGACTGTGTTGTTCGCTTCACAACCGCAGATGGGCTTGTGTGGTGATTCGCTTAACGGCCATAAGAAAAGGTCATAGAATTGGGTTGGCTACGCGGCTGACCTGTTTTCACATTCGACCATAATGCGCAGGCTCCGTTAGAGTCTTTTATGTCGAGGACTATCTATATCAGGGGCCTTCAAACTTGGCCCTTCTATGACTTGTGGACTTCAACTCCCAGAATTCCTCAGCTAGGCACGCTGGCTGAGGAATTCTGGGAGTTGAAGTCCACAAGGCATAAGAGGGCCAAGTTTGAAGACCCCTGATCTATATCCTGAGTTTACCTCATGGCTCTTCAAACTCGGCCCTTTTACGAGTTGTGGATTTCAACTCCCAGAATTCCTCAGCCAGGCACGCTGGCTGAGGAATTCTGGGAGTTGAAGTCCACAAGGCGTAAGAGGGCCAAGTTTGAAGAGCCCTGATCTATATCCTGAGTTTAGTTCAGGGTCCTTCAAACTGGGCCCTTTTATGACTTGTGGACTTCAACTCCCAGAATTCCTTAGCCAGGCATGCTGGCTGAGGAATTCTGGGAGTGGAAGTCCACAAGTAATAAGAGGGCCGAGTTTGAAGACCCCTGGTCTAGTTGTTGCATTACAGACCAACTGAATTTTCTGGGTGTTTCTTAGAACTGGGATTTGGACTGATGCAACTTGGAACGTCTCGCATAACAACCCTGGTCTTCATTTTAGGACGCACGGGAAGAACTTCCTCTTGAACTTTAAAGAGGTGGGAAGGAAGCCTCCCACTTTTGGAGACGCTTCGGTCATTGCTCTGGAGCTGCTGAATTCTGGATACGAGTTCGATGAAGGCTCCGTCATCTACAATCGGTTCAGGCAAGAATTAACCCCTCCTTCTGAAATCTAGGGAGGCAGTTTTCCAGGCAGAATAACTCCTCGATCCGACTGACTTTAATTAAGAGTAAACTCCGATAAAGGAGAACGTTTGGAGCTCAGGGTTAAAACAATAGGTCTTTGATACTCTCTGAGCTGAGTGGTTTGGTTTTTTTTCTTCCAGATGTTTCGTTATCAAACTAGTTAAGGTCATCAGTACTTTGCTAGCACTGATGTTAACCTAGTTTGGGTCATGTAGCATCTGCAGGAAAGCAACCCAGCTCAGACAGCACCAAGGACTCCTAAGAGTAGACCGTTCTAGGGAATCCAAACAAAAGGAACAACTGACTGAAGGAAATCATTTCCTGCTAGAACTTATTGCTAGTTTTTGCCAGTCGGTGGGTTCTGATATTTTTACTTTTTCAGATTTTTTTTTTTAAAAAGACAAGTCTTAAAATTGATAGTTGGGCATATTCGGCACATTCTTTTATAAAATGCGTACGTATTCTACCTAAAGCTGGAACGGATAAAGGGAGTATGGTTCAAATTAATTTTCTTTTCTTTCCCCTTCAGGTCTGTCATTTCCTATAAGACTGATGAGAAGCCAATCTATTCCCTTGAGACGGTTTCTGGGGCTGGTAAGTGCAGGAGTTGAAAAGGGCTAGTGAGTGGCCATCTTGTTCTGTACCAGCCTGCTACCGGCCCTGCAGAAAAGGCAGGGACAACCCCTTTTACAAGAAGGCAAGAGGCTGGAATTAAATTTATTACCACAAAAACAAACGGAACAAGACAAACCAAGAAACAGGAGCTTTAAGAAACAGGAACGATCCAAGCGGTTGCCTTCAGCAAACCAGCCCTCCCACGCATTCCCCTTTTATACAGTTCAGGGCGTGGCTTCTCTCTGCCTCCTTCCGAGGAGCCCCATTGCCTTCCTCTGTTTACTCCTACTTGACTGCCTCCTGCGTCGGGCGTCCTTGAACAGGGCCAGCTGTGGGTCATCTTCATCCACACTGTCAGGCTCACACAGCTGGGTCTCCGTGGTGACCAAGTGGGAGGGGCCTGGCTGAGGGCTCTCATCAGCAAGATCTTCAACCCCCTCAGCAAGGTCTTCAACACCCCCCTCCTCCTCCTCTGAGTCGTCCGACCCAACTGCCGAACCCACAGGCTGACCCTGAATCACAACACATCTCCAGTCTTCCCTCCCTCCCGATCGCTCTCTTTCAAAGGATGCATGAGTCCACTTTCCAGAGAAGAGCCTTCACACAAGACTGTACACCAAAGTAGGAAACGGATGTGATGATCCCAGCCTTCTCCCCTTCATTACACAATGTTGTGTCCCTTGTCCTCAGCCCACAAAATGAAA
The DNA here is from genome assembly GCF_964194415.1 of Vipera berus. NCBI lineage: Eukaryota > Metazoa > Chordata > Lepidosauria > Squamata > Viperidae > Vipera > Vipera berus. The sequence continues at coordinate 86,669,642 of NC_138208.1, read as the reverse complement.
TAATCTAAAGTTACTAGGGGTGACATGATAGCAGTCATCCAGTATCTCAGGGGCTGCCCCAAAGAAGAGGGAGTCAAGCTATTCTCCAAAGCGTCTGAAGGCAGGACAAGAAGCAACGGATGGGAACTAGTCAAGGAGAGAAATTTCCTGACAGTGAGAACAATTAACCAGTGGAACGGCTTGCCACTAGAAGTTGTGAATGCTCCGACACTGGAAGTTTTTATCAAGAGATTGGAACACCCTATGTCTGAAATGGTGTAGGGTTTCCTGCCTGAGCAGGGGGTTGGACTAGAAGACCTCCAAGGTCCCTTCCAACTCTTGTTATTCTGTTCTATTCTTATTATACGAGCTAGCGTTTAAAAAAACAGCGTTTTCCCTTACACCAACACTGTCCTACTGCAGCTTTTGTGTGAGGTAAAATCTCACCCATTCCAGACAGGCCTCAACTTACGAACACAACTGGGACTGGAAAATTAATCATCACAAGTGGTGTGTCATTAAGTGAGGCAGCACGTGATCGCACCCAGTGCTGCGACCTTTTTTACCACGGCTGTTAAGCAAATCACGGTGATCATTAAGCGAGATCACTTGTCAGCAACCGCCACAAAAAATGTTGTAAAATTAGGTTGGTCATGTGGTGACCCGCTTTAGAATTGTCACGACAGGCTCCATTACGGTCATAAGTTGAGGAATACCTGTGTCTTCTTTATTTACCGACCAGCTTTTGAAAAAATAATAATTCCTCTGCTGGCTGAGGAATACTGGGAACTGAAGTCCACAAGTCATAAAAAGGACAAGTTCCAACAGTTGGAAGGGACCTTGAAGGTCTTCTAGTCCAACTCCCTGCTCAGGCAGGAAACCCTATATCATTTCAAACAGGTGACTGTCCAGTCTTTCCTTAAAAATTTCCAGTGTTGGAGCTTTCACAGCTTCTGGAGGCAGGTTGTTCCGCTGGTTAATTGTTCTAACTGTCAGGAAGTTTCTCCTTAGTTCTTGGTTGCTTCTCTCCTTGATTAGTTTCCATCTGTTGCTTCTCATCCTGCCTTCTGGCGCTTTGGAGAATAGCTTGACTCCCTCTTCTTTAGGGGCAGCCCCTGAGATATTGGAGGGTCTCCATTAGATCTTTAATGAATGCAGAAGTCCCTTTCCTACGTATTGACCTGCCTGTTTAAATGAACTGTGATTTAAATGCACGCAGATGCCTGCTGCTGCATCCCTCTGTCCTACGTAATATATGTTGAAGGCTGTAAGGAAGGAGCTGTAGCAACTGTTGTGGTCTTTGCAGAAAGCATTAGCATCTACGATGACATCGATGCGGATGTCCTGAGAAACTACCAGGAGTTCGTCTTGGCTAACATCATCTTCTACTCCTTGAAGGAGTCTACCACGAGCGAGCAGAGTGCTCGGATGACCGCTATGGATAATGCCAGCAAAAATGCTTGTAAGTGGAATTCTGGGGTCTTAACTGCTCTCTCACGCGCGCGCCCGGTGGGAAAAAATAGGAGTCACAGCAGAAACGGCCAAGAGATAATCAAGCAGGCTGAGTGATGCTGAAGTAAAAATTTGTTTTCCCTGTTGGATATCTGCTGTTTTCTTAGCGCCGTGGTGGAGGCGAACCTATGGCACGTGTGCCACAGGTGGCACGCAGAGCCCTCTCTGTGGACACGCGTGCTGTCACCCCAATCCTAAGCCTTCAGCTGGGTTTTATAAAACCTTTTCGCTTTAGGTCTCCGCCGCCGTGTGCAAAAAAAAAAAGGGTTCAGTCAATCAATCAATTTCAACTTCTCGCGGGGAAAAAAAAAAGATCTCGCAAAGTTGGGATTGATTGATTGAACTTTTTAGTCCCACCCAGTTTGCCGTTACAGCCACGCCCACGCAATGGGCCACGCCCACCCGGCACCCGACGATGCATAAGTGAGTTTTGGGTTGCAGTTTGGGCACTCGGTCTCTAAAAGGTTCGCCACCACTGTCTTAGCACTAGCTCTGGCACTAGCACTTACATTTATATTATTATTATTATTATTAATTTCATTTGTATACCGCCCTTCTCCCGAAGGACTCAGGGCGGTGAACAGGGCAGTACATGTTAAAAGACAAGATACAAAAATTAAAAGAGATTAAACAAAATGCCCACAACTCTTAGAATAGGTTAAAACACAATTAAAAGTAATAAAACCGCTTCACACTGCTCTACAGCCCTCTGTAAGCGGTTTATAGAGTCAGTATAATGTCCCCAACAATCTGGGTCCTCATTTATTTATTTATTTTTTAAAAAGTTTTATTGATTTTCTAATTTTATGAGTCACAAAAGAGCCCAGGTTGCCTACCCCTGGTATAGACCTACACTCTTACATATAAGTAACGTATAAATGTTATTCGCAGCAAGCATGCTGGCTGGGGAATTCTGGGAGTTGAAAGTTCACCTGTCTTAAAAGTTGCTGAGATTGAGAAACAATACCTCTTTTTAATTATTATTTTTTTAAAAAAAAAAATCAAATCCCACCTTTATGACTCGGATAAGCAACTCAAGGCGGTTATCCAGCTGCCTTTTGTGCTTAAGGCGAGAACAGAACTCGTAGTCGTGCAGCCAGCTTTCGTGCCTTGTATGTGACATATGAAATAATGATCTCCCCCCTCCGTTCTTGTTCTCCCCACCACCACCCCTTTTTAAAGCTGAGATGATTGACAAGCTGACCCTGCGATTCAATCGCACCCGTCAAGCTGTCATCACCAAGGAATTGATTGAGATCATCTCCGGCGCTGCAGCTTTGTAAGTATTGACAGATTATTTATTGGTTATTTTATTTCTGCGGGGGGTCCTTCATGCTTCCTAAGCTTGGTGACCTTCTTGCAAACGTTTCCTTACACAAACTAGGTCCCGTCATCAGTACTCTAGCACTGAGGACGTGACCTAGTTGGGTAGTGAAATGTCTGCAAGAAAGCCACCAAGCTCGGAGAGCACCCAGGACCCCACAGTTCTCTTCCTCTTCTCCCCCCCCCAAACGTGACTCTTTTCTAGCACTGATGATGTTACCTAGTTGGGTCATGAAAGGTCTGCAAGAAAACCGCCAAGCTCAGAGAGCATCTCACTCCCTTTAGCATTGATGATGTTGCCTAGTTGGGTCATGAAACATCTTTAAGAAAACAACCAGGTTTAGAGAGCACCAAGGACCCCAAAGTGGTGGTCCTCCTCCTCCCCCTCCTCCTCTTTGCAAACTCCTCTCCCTTCTAGCACTGAGGACGTGACCTAGTTGGGTAGTGAAACGTCTGCAAGAAAACCACCAAGCTCGGAGAGCACCCAGGACCCCACAGTTCTCCTCCTCCTCCTCTTGTCCCCCCCAAACGCGACTCCCTTCTAGCACTGAAGATGTTACCTAGTTGGGTCATGAAATTTCCGCAAGCAAAGCACCAAGGACTCCAAAATGTAATCCTGAGCTACAAATATTCTCTTCATTTGGACCCCTCATTTCAAAAGACCCCTACAAAACGCCTCACTTATTTGTTTTATTTGTTTTTCTGGAACACTTCTTAAAGGAAGCAGCAAAGAGGAGTCACGAACTCATGCCTGCTGCTGCTGCGGTGGAACGTAGCCTGGATTCCGAGGAGGGAGGGGCTGCATTCCAGAGGGGAAAGAGACGGGGGAAGAGTAGGTAGTTTGGCCGGGAGAAGGAGGGTTGAGGAGGCTGCCCTGTAGCAATTCCCAAAGCTTAGTGATGCAGATAAATGTAGTCCTTGACTTACAACCGTTCGTTTAGTGACGGTTCAAAGTTACAAGGGGGAAAAAAGCGACTCGCGGCCGTTTTTTCACACGGCTGTTGGCCACACGCCCGCAGTCACATGATCAACATTCTGACACTTGGCAACGGGCTCGTATTTATGACGGTTGCAGTGGCCCGGGGTCACGTGATCCCCTTTTTGCAGCCTTCTTGCCGGGAAAGTCAATGGGGGGGAAGCCGGATTTCGCTTTAATGGCCGTGTGACTCACTTCGCGACCACAGCGATTCACTTAAACAACCGTGGCAAAGAAAGGTGGTAAAAATGGGGCAAAGCTCCCCGTCTCGCTTAGCAAGAGAAACTTTTGGCTCAATTGCGGTCGTAAGTCGAGGTCTATCTGCAGTTGCCTTAGTTTCAGCAAGATTTCCGTCAAGAGGTTTGTAGGGAAGGAACAAGGAAGGAAATGGCTTAAGAAGGGACTCTGTGGTGCCTTTCTTGGCTCTCCGAATAGCTATGCTTTAAAATCCCAAAATGCCTGTGGAGATTTTCAGTCATCCAGGTCATAGTTAATATGAAAGAGGAAGCCCCAAAGGCTTTTTTTCTGAGAGGCAACTGGACTTCCTTGTTTTTCTTTGAAGACGTTTCGCTTCTCATCCGAGAAGCTTCCTCAGGTTCTGACTCGATGGTGGGGAGTGGGAGGATTTATACTCCTTGCAGACAGCCGGTCATTGGCTATTTAGAAAGCTGTTGAAGCAACTTGGAGGTTTATCTGTTCCAAGAAGGCTCCACACCCACTTGCACCACTCAGGTGGCCCTGAGGACACAGAAAAACCTCCAGGTGGCCTCAAGGACTCTCTAAAACAGGGGCCTTCAAACCTGGCAACTTTAAGACTTGTTGTGATTCAGGGTCAGCCTGTGGGTTCGGCAGTTGGGTCGGAGGACTCAGAGGAGGAGGAGGGGGGGTGTTGAAGACCTTGCTGAGGGGGTTGAAGATCTTGCTGATGAGAGCCCTCAGCCAGGCCCCTCCCACTTGGTCACCACAGAGACCCAGCTGTGTGAGCCTGACAGCGTGGATGAAGATGACCCACAGCTGGCCCTGTTCAAGGACGCCCGACGCAGGAGGCAGTCAATTAGGAGTAAACAGAGGAAGGCAATGGGGCACCTCGGAAGGAGGCAGAGAGAAGCCACGCCCTGAACTCTATATAAGGGGAATGTGTGGGGAGGGCTGGTTTGCTGAAGGCAACCGCTCGGATAGTTCATGTTTCTTAAAGCTCCTGTTTCTTGGTTTGTCTTGTTCCGTTTGTTTTTGTTGCAATAAATTTGGCAGGCGTAATTCCAGCCTCTTGCCTTCTTGAAAAAGGGGTTGTCCCTGCCTTTTCTGCAGGGCCGGTAGCAGGCTGGTACAGAACACTTGTGGACTTCAACTCCCAGAATTCCTCAGCCAGGCTGGCTGAGGAATTCTGGGAGTTGAAGTCCACAAGTCTTAAAGTTGCCAGGTTTGAGGACCCCTGCTCTAAAAGAAGGCAAAGGATCAGCTGTCTGCAAGGAGTATAAATCTTTCCATTCCCCCCACCATCCAGTCAGAGCTGAAGAAGCTCCTTGGCTGAAAAGCGAAACGTCTTCAAAGAAAACCAGGAAAGTCCAGTTGCCTCCTGAAAAAAGCACCTTTGGGATAAAATTCCCAACAGTCACACAACTCACGCTAGAGAGGTGAATTGCTCCAGTACAGGTAGTCCTTGACTTACAACCGTTCATTTAGCGACCTGTCCAAAGTTACAGCGGGTCTGAAAAACGTGATTTAGGACCCGTTTTCACACTTAACGGTGAAAGCAAGACTCCCCGTGATGGTCCCGGGATTAAAATTTGGACATTTTGCAACTGTTTCCTATTTACGACGGTCGCGGTATGTCCCGGGATCACCTGATTGCGTTTGCAACCTTGCGATCAGCAAAGTGAATGGGGCAAAACTCACTTTTTAACAGATGTCTCACTTAACAAGAGAAACGTTGGGCATAAAAGCCGTAATTTCACTCGCTGTTGTTTCCTAAGTCTCGGCATTCAGTGGCATGCTGCCTCCCCAAAAAGAAACTTCCTTTTAACCACGGTTACTAATCTCCATTGATAGCCAGGTCAGCAGCAGCTGCCATCCAATCTTCTGCCACAAAGATCCTACGCGGTTTCCCGCAAAGCTCAGATTCTGCCCAATTTTTTTTTTTACAGAGCCGTTCATAGGAGGCGAAAACCGATTCTTAATATTTGTCTGCCGTAATGCCGTTAAATGGAGGGGGGGGAAAGGAATCTAACGCGGCACAGAATGGAAAATGATTGCCTTTTTTTTAATCCACCCACTAATTGGCCCGTCTCCTTCCCTTGTCTGAGGTTACAATTTAATTTTAAACCGGCACAGTTCATTAACGCATGTTGATTCTACCTTGTGTGTTTGCAGCAATTTCTCTGCCTTAATCTGCATTGCTTGATGCTTCACTGCATGTTTTTTCTGTGTTTTTTTATATAAAAAAACAACAATCAGGCACTAAGGGCTAATCCGAAAGTGAATTTCATCCAGAATCAACAGGTAAAACGGGATCGTAAATTATAAGGCAAGCAAAAAAAAAAAAAAAGTAACCATGGAAATATCTTTAATGGGGTGAGAAATGTTTAGCTGGCTTTCTGCTTTGGTTCAGATGCTCGCTTGCAAATGATTGACAATTGCACAAATCACGGCTACCAGCATTTTTACTAAAAAATCAATTCCATGCCTGTAATACATGTGCAAGGTGGATGTTGATGAACCGGGGTATTTCTCGTTGTTATGAATGTCGATGTATTAAAATGCTGTGAAACTGTGCTTCTTATTGGTGGATACTGGGGGAGTATAGTAGACCAGCAATGCCGAAGATATAACTGCCATTGGCATTCTCTCAGTTGAAACGTGGGTCTTCCTCAAAATCAGCATGGCCACCATCCAGATCAGAGGTTAATTGAAAGTAAACCATTGCAGATAAACTGTTTTGATAACAAACTGTAGCTGAGAAACCAACTAAATGTAGTAAGACATTCCACATTAAGGTCAGTCATCTGACTATATCTTCTGTCTGTCATGTATGCCTGTCTGTCTATTCTGTTTGAATTTTGAATTTTATTGAATTTATATACCGCCCTTTCCCGAAGGACTCAGGGCGGTTTACAGGGTATATAAAACATCGATACAAAAATTAAGACCAATTTAAAAAGATTAAACTAAGTCCCTGCAACATGTAAAATCCCAGTTAAAACCCCAATTAAAACTCAGCCTGAGCTGGAAAGCTCAAAGAGCCAGGTCTTCAGGTCTCGGCGGAATGATCGAAGGTCGGGGGCAGTCCTAAGCTCCACGGGCAGCTGGTTCCAGAGGGCAGGCGCCCCCACAGAGAAGGCCCTCCCCCTGGGTGTCATCCGCCAGCATTCTTTGACCGGCGGCACCCTGAGAAGACCCTCCCTGTGGGAGCGCACAGGACGAAGGGAGCTTGATGCCGGCAGCAGGTGTTCCCTCAAATATCCTGGACCCAAGCCATATAGGGCTTTATAGGTCATCACCAGCACCTTGAATCTCACCCGGAGGGCAACCGGAAGCCAATGCAGCTCGCGGAGTAGAGGTGTTACATGGGAGTAACGGGAAACTCCCATCACAACTCGCGCGGCTGCATTTTGCACCAGTTGAAGCCTCCGAGTGGTCCTCAAGGGCAGCCCCATGTAGAGAGCGTTGCAGTAGTCTAAACGGGAGGTCACGAGCGCATGAGTGACCATACGCAGGGCATCCTGGTCTAGATAGGGCCGCAACTGGCGCACCAGGCGAACCTGGGCAAAAGCCCCCCTGGTCACGGCTCCTATATGATCATCAAAACTGAGCCGTGAATCCAGGAGGACACCCAAGTTGCAAGCCCTATCATCTATCATTATCCTATCTATCTATCTATCTATCTATCTATCTATCTATCTATCTATCTATCTATCTATCTATCTATCTACTATGTATCATTATCATCTATCATTATGTATCTATCGTATCATTATCCAGCAATCATCTAATATCTATCATTATCCTATATCTATCTATCTATCTAATATGTATCTATCCTATCTATCATTATCTAGTGATTATCATCTATCCTATCTATATCTATATTTTATGTCTCTATCTTATTATCTATCATCTATCATTATTTATCTATCCTGTCTGTGTCTATCCAGCTATTATCCTATCTATCATCTATCTATCTATCTATCTATCTATCTATCTATCTATCATCTCTCTATCATTATCCTATCTATGTCTGTCTGTCTATCTATGTCTATTATGTCTGTCTTTTTATGATTTTATAAGTAATTTGAGGTAGCAGACATACACCATACTTCTTTCTCCTCCTCTTTTCCTCCCAACAACAACCCTGTGAGGTGGGTTGGGCTGAGAGAAAATAACTGGCCCAAAGTCACCCAGTTGGCTTTCAGGCTTAAAGTGGGACTAGAACGCAGAGTCTCCTGATGATTGGCTCAGAGTCACCCAGCCAGTTTTCCACACCTAAGGCGGGACCATCTCCTGGTTTCTTAGCCGGCGCCTTAAACCGCTACACCAAACTGGCTCTCGAAAACTATATTTCAGTTTGTACGCTTGTACTGACTTTCATGAATTCCACTTAAAGCAGCCACTAATGCACAAGCGTGAGCAGGAGTGAATGAGAGATTTTCCCCGTTTGCATTAGAACAGTGTTTCTCAGACTTTGCCATTTAAAGACGTGTGGATTGTCTAGCCAACGTGGGAAATTGGAAGTCCATGTTTCTTAAAAGTTACCAAGGTTGAGAAATACTGCCTTAGAACAGGGGTCTTCAACCTTGGCCACTTTTTAAGACTTTGTGGACTTCAACTCCCAGAATTCCTCAATCTGTTACTGATTCTGGAATTGGTTTCAACAGACCACCTTAGAAAAAGCATCTGACCTAGCCTCGCGGGGGGGAGAATATTTCTTCCAAGATAGCCTTTACTAATCTGTAATGTTTCCACCTGTATTATAATGAGCTGCAAACTTTAAAAAGTATTATTTGAGATCCGTTTTGTGAAGCTGTTTCCAGCCCTTCAAAAACCAGCAGCTAAAAATCCCTACTGTGAACTGCAAGACAACTCAGCGTGAACTCAAAAGGATCTGCCTTAGGGAATTAAATCACACCCGTTGTTACGACAGGAGCAACCAGCTCAATTTAGCTATTTAATTAACAAATCCCCTACAAAGAGTTTTTAAGAGGCTGAGGCCAAGTCAAGCAAGGCGGGGGGGCGGGGGGGGAAGGAGAGAAGGAACGTAGAAGCGATTCACCATTTGGCCGAATTGGGAGAATCGGTAAATGAAATGTCCAATTAAGTTACGAATCGGAGTTCAAGCTCTTTTTAACACATCGTTTCTGTTTATAGATAAAAGTGGAGCCTCCCAGCAAGCAGTTCCTTTCTCAAGGGAGAAGATTATTCATCTGTCGTTCTGTGAAGAATTCTCGGGCAGAGAATCCCGTCTGTTTGAAATTTGTATCGCAAATAAAAGTCTTACATGAAAGTTTCCTTGGTTGTGTGATTGTCAGGAAAACTGGGCGTGAAAGGTGATGAACAGTGACAGCTTCCTAACAGGAGGTTCGTGGTGCCGCAGTTTGCGCAGTTAGATGCAGGTAGTCCTCAACTTATGGACCACGACTGAGTCTAACATTTCCACCGCTAAGGGAGACAGTTGTTAAAAAGTGGTCATAAGTCCCTTTTTTAAAAAAAATCAGTGCTGTTGTAACTTTGAACAGTCACTAAATGAATGGTTTTAATTCGAGGATGATCTCTGCTCAAAACTTTCTCTTGTCAATCTTGTAGAGATGTTAAGTGGCTTGTTCCAATACGGCCATCCTTTAAAATGGGACAAGCTTTTTAGCCGGCCTGCTACAAAGAAAATTGAACCACGGACCCCAAAATCGTGGATGATGTTACCTACTTGGGTAATGAAACGTCTTCAAGAAAACCACCAAGCTCAGAGCACCCAGGACCCCACAAAGGCAAATTGCTCCTTAGCGCTGGTACCTGATCCGAGAATGGAGTGCAGTTTTTGCCCCTTTTTGCGTATTTTTTTTTTTAAATATCACAAATTAAAACTGCTTTTTGAAGACACGGTACTAGATCCCAAAGGTGCTTTTTCAAGAGGCGACTGAACTTCCTTGTTTTTCTTTGAAGACGTTTCGCTTCTCACCCCAGAAGCTTCTTCAGCTCCGCCTGGATAGTGGGGGAAATGGAAGGATTTATCCTCCTTGCAGACAGCTGGTCATTTGCCTTCTTTTAGAGGGTTGTTGAGGCCACTTGGAAGTTTAGATGTGTCCCCAGGATGTTTTCTGCTCTATGCAGCCAAGAAGACTCCACACCCACTTGCACCACTCAGGTGACCCTGGGGACACAGGTAAACCTCCAGGTGGCCTCAATGACTCTCTAAAAGAAGGCAAATGACCAGCTGTCTGCAAGGAGTATAAATCCTCCCACTCTCATCATCCAGTCAGAGCTGAAGAAGCTTCTCGGATGAGAAGCGAAACGCTTTCAAAGTAAAAACAAGAAAGTCCCGTTGCCTCCTGAAAAAGCACCTTTGGGACAACCATGACCTGGATGAGTGAGAATCTCCATAGACGGTAGTAGATCCTCTTAAAATATCCCAGATTGTTCCTGCTATTCTTTTTTTATGTCTATAAATTGTGTAAGAGATGACGCATGCAGTGCCAATACTGTTTCAATATTTAATCTCTCTCAAGCTCATTTGACCTTTTTCTTAAGGTATTCAATATCCCACCCTCAAATCACTTCTGGCATTAACTAAACATTATGCATAATATTCCCCTTCCCCAAAAAAATTCTCAGGTAAGGAAACTGAAACAATAGACTGGATATAATCCCACAACTGCACGTTACTGATCAGTGCTTCCATAACAGTTGATTAGTTTTGAAATAATAGAAAATATTGTAGCTCGGGGTTTAGATTTTGGCTGTAGGTTTGCTCTCCAAGCTTGTTTCAATACAATTTCTGAACGTTTCATTGCCAAGAATAGGACGACAAGATCCTGCTGATGATGTTACTTAATTTGGTAACGAAACGTTCAGAAATGATGTTGAAACAAGCCTGGAAAACAAACCACAGCCAAAATAGTTGATTAGTATTAAGAGGGCACAAAAGCCATTGGCCAGGAAACCTGACTAACTTTCTGCCCCAATTCATTACAATTCGCATAGAAAGGGAGAGATTTATTGTTTTATATTTTTTTTTAGGTGTAGGCTTAAATTTATTATAGCTGCCCAAGCTAGTAAAACTCTCGAATCAAATTAAATCTTCTTTATTATGTTCATAAACCAGCATACAAAGGGTGAAATTGACTCTGGGCAGCTTGCAAAATACACAAAAAATAAGAACAGTTAAATATATATCGAAAGGATACATGGATAAATTGTTATTTTAGTCAAAAGATTTCTAAAAGTAAAATGAAAGCTGTTTTGTTGAAACAGTTCTCAATCTTACCTCCCTACCCCAAGTCCTGAAGATCCATTGCCAAGGCAACTTATGCAAGTGCATAAGAATCTATCATTCATTTTAGCTACTGAAGTGGCCAATGCCCATTCAGAACTACAGTATACAGAATAACAGAGTAATAATGTTGGGACTTTGAAGGTCACAAAAAAATGTAAAATTAGGTTGGTCATGTGGCGACCTGCTTTAGGATTGTCATGACAGGCTCCATTACGGTCATAAGTTGAGGAATACCTGTGTCTTCTTTATTTACTGACCAGCTTTTGAAAAAATAATAATTCCTCCGCTGGCTGAGGAATACTGGGAACTGACGTCCACAAGTCATAAAAAGGACAAGTTCCAACAGTTGGAAGGGACCGTGAAGGTCTTCTAGTCCAACCCCCTGCTCAGGCAGGAAACCCTATATCATTTCAAACAGGTGACTGTCCAGTCTTTCCTTAAAAACTTTCAGTGTTGGAGCATTCGCCGCTTCTGGAGGCAGGTTGTTCCACTGATTAATTGTTCTAACTGTCAGGAAGTTTCTCCTTAGTTCCAGGTTGCTTCTCTCCTTGATTAGTTTCCATCCATTGCTTCTTGTCCTGCCTTCAGGCGCTTTGGAGAATGGCTTGGCTCCCTCTTCTTTGGGGCAACCCCTGAGATATTTGGAACACTGCTATCATGTCACCCCTGTTCCTTCTTTTCATTAAAGAAATACGAGGGAGCAACAAGTGGTCACCACTGCTAAAAAAAAATAAAAACCAAAACAGTAATTTATTTACTTTTCAACTTGTGATAAACCTGGGAATTTCAACAGATTGATTATGTGTCATCAAGTCATTTTCAACTCCTAGCAAGCACAGCAATAGATTTTTCTCCAGGATAAACTGCCTCTAACCCGGTAGATGCCTATCCTGGATCTAAATCCGATCATTTTTAATGCCCCTGGTAAATTCTACGAAAGGAAAGAAAGAATCACTCTGTTGTGTCACGGAGGAGGCTTTAAGCCTAAAGTAGAAAAGAATCTTGAGGCTGGATCTGGCCAAGAGCCATTTAGTCAATATTGTGTGTCGCACAGTGGACAATCAGATAAATCCTGGAAGCTAAGCGGCATTGATTGAACTGTGACAGCTTCTTATCCGTGTAATTCGATGGCCACTGAATCAAAGGCGATTCTGCCTCTCGTGATAAGTCTCTTAACAAGCTAAAAGGCACTGAGAGTGTAGTATTTCCTCAACCAGGAGATGTTCTATTCACCTAATAGTTTGGGATATATCCTTTTTTGATATCCTTTTTCGTAAAAGCAACTTTTTCCAAGGCTATACCTTTTTTTTTGACCCAAATTCAAAGTGGGTCTCTCGATGGATGGATTGTATATAAAGCTTATCACTAAGGGTTTCAGGTTCAAAATTTGTATTAACTTTTATCGAAGCGTAAAGGACAAAACTATAAAGAAAAATGGTAAATAAAGGTGAAATAGGGGAGGAAAAGGGGAAGAGAGAAAAGCGTAGGCAGAGGATGGAAAAAGAAAGAAAAAAGCATTGAATTCTGACTCCTTTTGGTGCAGTAGAATAATTTTTATTTTATTTTTTTATTTTAATTCCATTTATATCCCGCCCTTCTCCGAAGACTCAGGGCGGCTTACAAGCTTAGCAGTAGCCTTCATTCTATGTATATGCCTGCTTATTAGGGCTTTCACACACACCCCCAAGCGGCATTATTACAAAGTCAGCTTAATTGCCCCCAACAATCTGGGTCCTCATTTTAGCTACCTCAGAAGGATGGAAGGCTGAGTCAACCTTGAGCCTGGTGGGACTCGAACCTGCACTAATTGCAGGCAGCTGGTGTTACTTAAGGAGGCATTAGCCCACTGCTCCACCAAGGCTCCTTTAAGGCAATGAAACCTCAAATTTTTATTTTTGTATAATAATATATACCAGCCATTTCTATGACACCAAACCTATCGAATCAGCAAATCAAAGATTCATAAGGATTTCAAATATGGAGTTTCATTTTTGCAGCAGTCACACATTGGCTGAGTTTAAGTGTAATTCCAAATTTGCTTCCTAGATAGATGATAGATAGATAGATAGATAGATAGATAGATAGATAGATAGATAGATAGATAGATAGATAGACAGACAGATAGATGATAGATAGATGATAGATAGATAGACAGACAGACAGACAGACAGACAAGATGGATGATAGACAGATAGACAGACAGACATCTCCGAACAAATAAACCTCTGAATGATTTTCCCATCCTAAATTATTCATTCATTCATTCAGTTTAGGCACCACTCGACTCCAGGCTAATTCTAGGTGGTTCACAATTAAATTAGACAGAAGGTATGAAAAGGGATATAATGAAAACTAAAGAAATAAAGAACAAGATGAAATGAAATAAATACAAGACCGAAGTTGCAGGTAATATTTATTTTATTTCATCTTGTTCTTTATTTCTTTAGTTCTCATTATATCCTTTTTCATACTTTCTATCTAAGGGGTTGATAAAGTGTGAAAAAATGGTCATAAGTCTTTTTTCAGTGCCTTGGTCACTTCGAGCGGCCACTAAATGAGCCGAGGACCACCTGTCGTTGGAAGCTTCCAGACAAACTCCAAGAGACAGAAGTGCCCTGACATCTTCCCTGAAAAAGCTTAGCCCCCAAAGATCTAGGTAAGGCTACTCAGATAATTCTGGCTCTCCAAACACGGGTAGTCCAGAAAGAAGGGCCGCAAAAAAAAACCAAACCAAAAAAAAAAGGCCAACCCAGCGCGACCCATCCACACGACCTTTTTGGAACCCGTGTTTAAACCATTCGACCGCAAAGCAAGGAATCGATGCCGGAGCTATCGATAGGTCACGATCGCCACGGCGCACGCGCGCGATCGATGTGCTCCGCGCTCGGCTGCCGTGGCCTGCGAGGCCGCCAGGCGACTCCAAGATGGCGGCCACTGCAACGGCAGTAACGGCGGCGGCGTGAGGGGGACGCTTGCTTCCGCTCGAGCCATGGCGACGCTCTGGGCCTTGCGGGGCCCGGGCCTGCAGTGAGGCGAAGATGTCCGACAGCTACTCGCGGTGGCTGCTGCGCGTGTCGGTGGCGCAGGTGTGCCAGGCGCTGGGATGGGACTCGGTGCAGCTTTCCGCCTGCGACCTCCTCACCGACGTGCTGCAGCGATACCTCCACTCCCTGGGCCGCGGCTGCCGGCGCTACTGCGAGCTCTGTGAGTGAGGGCCTGGGGCCTGTGAGGACGGGGGGGGGAAGGGTTGGTGCTCGCGGGTTGCCATGGAGACGGAGCAAGGCGGAAGGAGAGGCGTTGCCGTGGCGACCGAGGGCAAGCGAGGGAACCGCCCCCTCCAAAAGAAAAAGAAAAATAGCCCAACGCACTGTTTCTCCACCTCGGCCACTTTAAGAGGGGTGGAATACCTAAGCAACAGCTTGGCTCTTTTATGACTGGTGGACTTCAACTCCCAGAATTCCCCAGCCAGCCATGCTGAGGGGAAAGGGAGAGGTTTCCATGCTGAGCCATGCTGGCTCAAGAATTCTGGGAGTTGAAGTCCACGAGTCATAAACGAGCCAAGGTTGCCTACCCTAGGCCTAGGCCGCTTTATGACTGGTGGACTTCAACTCCCAGAATTCCCCAGCCAGCCATGCTGAGGGGAAAGGGAGAGGTTTCCATGCTGAGCCATGCTGGCTCAGGAATTCTGGGAGTTGAAGTCCACGAGTCATAAAAGAGCCAAGGTTGTCTACTGGCCTAGGCCAGGGGTCGGCAACCTCGGCTCTTTTATGACTCGTGGACTTCAACTCCCAGAATTCCTGAGCCAGCCATGCTGAGGGGAAAGGGAGAGGTTTCCAAGCTGAGCCATGCTGGCTCAGGAATTCTGGGAGTTGAAGTCCATGAGTCATAAAAGAGCCAAGGTGGCCTACCCCTGGCCTAGGCCGCTTTGTGACTCCTGGACTTCCAGAATTCCTTAGCCAGCATGGCTCAGCTTGGAAACCTCTCCCTTTCCCCTCAGCATGGCTGGCTCAGGAATTCTGGGAGTTGAAGTCCACGAGTCATGAAGGGGGCCATAGTTCCCCCATGCTGGCTCAGGAATTCTGGGAGTTGAAGTCCACCAGTCATAAAAGAGCCAAGGTTGCCTACCCCTGGCTTAGGATATAGAAGAGATCCAAATAGGCAAGAAAATGGTAAGACAACATCTGTCTACTCTAAATGGGTTCAGATCCAATGAAGGAGAATGTTTGTAGCTCAGGGTTGACCTGAGGGGTCTGTAGTTCTCTCTGAGGTTGCTGGTTTTCTTGCAGACATTTCATTACCCAACTAGGTAACCTCATCAGTACTAGAAGGGAGTGTGGCTTGTGGAGAGGAGGAGGAGGAAGAGGAAGAGGAGAAGAACTGTGGGGTCCTTGGTGCTCTCTGAGCTTGCTGGTTTCCTTGCAGACATTTCATTGCCCAACTAGGTAACCTCATCAGTGCTAGTAAGGAGTGCTGTTTGCTGTCTGTTTATATTCAGATGTCTTGCCTCTCTGTGTGGGTGGGGACAGTCTGAGGGATTCTTTGGTTGGTCTGTTTACTAGTGGCTCTTTGGCAGTGTTGCTTGCTTGATTGCTGGTCTGAAGTTGGAGTTAATCTCTGGTGATTACTGATGGAGAGTCTTTTTCTCTTTTGGGCTGGTTGATTGTCTGTTTTGCATGGTCTGTAGGTGTTGTTAATGTTGATTGTCTCTTTTGCATGGTATATAGGTGTTGTTAATGTTGATTGTCTCTTTTGCATGGTCTATAGGTGTTGTTAAGAGGGACGCGGTGGCTCAGTGGCTTAGGACGCTGAGCTTGTCGATCAGAAGGTCGGCAGTTTGGCGGGTTGAATCCCGAGTGCCGCGTAGCAGAGTGAGCGCCTGTTACTCGTCCCAGCTTCTGCCAACCTAGCAGTTCGAAAGCATGTAAAAATGCAAGTAGAAAAATAGGGACCACTCCGGTGGGAAGGTAACAGCGTTCCGTGCACCTTTGGCGTCTAGTCATGCCGGCCACATGACCACGGAGACGTCCTCGGACAAGTGCTGGCTCTTCGGCTTTGAAACGGAGATGAGCACCGGCCCCTAGAGTCGGAAACGACTAGCACGCATGTGCGGGGGAACCTTTACCTATAGGTGTTGTTAATGTCTATGTTCAAATCACCAGGACCAGATGGATCCCAGGGTACTGAAGAAGCTGGCAGACATGATCTCGGAACCCCTGAATCCTGAGGGGATTCCTTGGTGTGTTTGAGCTTGGCTGTTTCCTTGCAGAGGCTTTCTTACCCAAACTAGGCAACGTCATCGGTCTACTAGAAGTCTAGTGGCACTGATGATGTTATATTCCATACATCGCATTGCTCAGTTTGTGTCTGGATGTTTTATCCTTGGGGTGGGCCAGCTTCTGCCATAGTGTATTCTTGCGTTTGAAGTGTGCATGTACGTTGTGTGGGTTGAAAATCCTCCTGAGCTTTTCAGATATTCCTGCAAGGTATGGAATGACAACGTTGCTTTGTTTGTTGTTGTCTTCTACGTCTGTTATGGACGAGCTTCTGCTGTGTCTTTTGGGGGGGGTTTGATGAAGGCCCAGTTGGGATAGCCACAAGTTCTGAGGGGATGGGATAGGATAGGATTTGGAGGTCTTCTAGTCCAACCCCCTGCTCAGGCAAGGAAACCCTGTACCATTCCAGACAAATGGCTGTCCAGTCTCTTCTTAAAAACTTCCAGTGTTGGAGCAATTCACTGCTTCTGGAGGCAGGTTGTTCCACTGATGAATTGTTCTAACTGTCAGGAAATGTCTTCTTAGTTCTAGGTTGCTTCTCGCCTTGGTTAGTTTCCATTTGTTGCTTCTTGTCCTGCCTTCAGGGGCTTTGGAGAATAGGTGGACCCCCCCCCCCCTTCTATGTCATCCCTTGTCCTTCTCTTCATTAAATTAGATATACTCAATTCCTGCAACCGTTCTTTGTATGTTTTAGCCTCCAGTCCCCTGATCATCTTTGTTGCTCTTCTCTGCACTCTTTCTAGAGTCTCAACATCTTTTTTACATCTTGGTGACCAAAACTGGATGCAGTGTTCCAAGTGTGGCCTTACCAAGGCATTGTAAAGTAGTGTTAACACTTCATGTGATCTTGATTCTATCCCTCTGTTAATGTGTTGGCTTTATAGGCAGCTGCAGCACACTGCTGGCTCATGTTTAAATGATTGTCCACTAGGACTCACAGTTGCTATTATTGAGCCAGGTACCACCTATACCAGGGATAGGCCACCTTGGCTCTTTTATGACTGGTGGACTTCAACTCCCAGAATTCCTGAGCCAGCATGGGGGAACTATGGCCCCTTCATGACTCGTGGACTTCAACTCCCAGAATTCCTGAGCCAGCATGGCTCAGCTTGGAAACCTCTCCCTTTCCCCTCAGCATGGCTGGCTCAGGAATTCTGGGAGTTGAAGTCCACGAGTCATGAAGGGGCCATAGTTACCCCTTGCTAGCTGAGGAATTCTGGGAGTTGAAGTCCCCAAGTCTGAAAGTTGCCAAGGTTGAGGACCCCTGGACTAAAGTCTTCATCTGTAGAAGAACTTGTTCCTACAGCAGATTCGCCATCAAGGTTATCACAACGTGCAATTTTTATAGTGCCCCTTTTACCAGCTTAGTTAAGACACTTTCTCTTTTGATGCTTTATGATTTATGAAAGCTTGCCTTTTCTTCTCTCAGAGAAGGAACAATTTCCTTATGTAAAGTATTGCAAGATTCTGCCTGACAACAATTAAGTCCTGTAGACAGATACTCAAGGATACCGGGCATGGGTAAACTGAAGATATATATATATATATATATATATATATATATATATATATATATATATATATATATATATATATATATATATATATATATATATATATATATATATATATATATATATATATATATATATATATATATATATATATATATATATTACATAGAGCCCATTTTTTAATTAATCGTATCAAGATTATGATTTTTCTATAGACAGATTGTCGTGTTTTAATATTATGTAGTGCGTTAATAATCCTAGCCTTTTAAGTTATTTTTATCACTCACAAGCTTGGGTATGATTATGGAAATGGCTATTGTATCTTAACTTGGTCTCAGACCGAAATAATGCTTTGACTGGAATTAACTTGCAGAAGAAGTCCAGGATTACAGCACTAGACTGGGAAATAAAACAAATTAAAAATCTTTGAAAAAAAGCATTTGACAAACCACTTTAATATCATGTTGAAAAAAACAATGGATTTAAGTCCCTTAGCATTGAGTGCCACATATAGATAGTCCTCACCTTTCAACTATTTGTTTAGTGGCTATTTATTTATTTATTTATTTATTGATGGGATTTATATCCCGCCCTATCTCCCGAAGGACTCAGGGCGGCTAACAACAAAACATATAATAAGTACAGAAATCAAGATAAAAATGAAATTGAGAACATCAGTGCAATAAATTAAAATTAGAGAATTTAAAAAATGAATTAAAAACACTAAATATAAATTAATTAAAATGCCTGTCAGTCCAGGTCAGCCTGGTGGAACAGGTGTGTTTTGAGGCCGCGGCAAAAGGATTGGAGGTTTTGGGCCATCCGAAGCTCAGGGGGGAGCTGATTCCACAGGGCTGGCGCTCCCACAGAGAAGGCTCTCCCCCTGGGGGTCGCCAGCCGACATTGCCTAGCTGACGGTACCCTGAGGAGGCCTTCTCTGTGTGAGCGTACTGGACGATGGGAATTTGTTCCCGGCAGCAGATGGTCCTGCAAGTATCCCGGACCTAAGCCATGTAGGGCTTTAAAGGTAAGTACCAGCACCTTAAATCTTTGAAGTTACAGTGGCACTGAAAAAGGTGACAACAGCCGTTTTTCACACATACAACCCTTGCAGCACCCCCATGGTCACAGGCTCAAAATTCGGACGCTTGGTAACTGACTCATATTTATGACGGTCGCAGGATGCCAGGGTCATGCGATCCCCTTTTGCAACCCTTCTGACAAGCAGAGTCCATGGGGGGAGCCAGATTTCATTCAACGACCTGTGTTAACTAACAAGTGCAGTGATCCCCTTAACAACTGTGGCAAGAAAGGTCATAAAATGGGGCAAAACTCACTGAACAAATGCCTCACCGAGCAGCAGAAGCTTTGGGGTCATCAGCCAAGGATTACCGAATGCTATGGAGTTAGGGGAGTTATAATGATAGCTTACAAGGGAAATTAATTGTTCAGATGTGGAGGTATAAAGGTGTAGCGGAATGTTTTCCCTCTGTCTTGGGAATCCTGATAACATTCCATCACAAAAGGAAAATGGACCGGTAATAATAACAACAACAACAACAACAATAAAGCTGGAAGGGACCTTGGAGGTCATCTAGTCCAACCCCCTCCTCAGGCAGGAAACCCTTTACCAGTTCAGACAAATGGCTGTCCAGTCTCTTCTTAAAAACTTCCAGTGTTGGAGCATTCACAGCTTCTGGAGGCAGGTTGTTCCACTGGTTAATTGTTCTCACTGTCAGGAAGTTTCTCCTTAGTTCTAGGTTGCTTCTCTCCTTGATTAATTTCCATCCGTTGCTTCTTGTCCTGCCCTCTGGTGCTTTGGAGAATGTAATAATAATAATAATAATAATAATAATAATAATAATAATAATAATAATAATAATAATAATAATAATAATGATGATGATGATGATGTTGGAAGAGACCTTGGGGGTCATCTAGTCCAACCCCCTCCTCAGGCAGGAAACCCTATACCATTTCAGACAAATGGCTGTCCAGTCTCTTCTTAAAAACCTCCATTGTTGGAGCATTCACAGCTTCTGGAGGCAGGTTGTTCCACTGGTTAATTGTTCTAACTGTCAGGAAGTTTCTCCTTAGTTCTAGGTTGCTTCTCTCCTTGATCAGCTTCCATCCTTTGCTTCTTGTCCTGCCTTGAGGCGCTTTGGAGAATAGCTGGACTCCCTCTTCTTTGGGGCAGCCCCTGAGACATTAGAAGACTGCTATCATGTCCCCCCCTCGTCCTTCTTGTCATTAGACATTATTCCTCGACTTATTAGTGCAATGGATACTGCCCATCACGGTCATAAGTCATGATAGTCTTTTTTGCAGCCTTTTCCTCTGATCCTTAAGCGGTTGCCCTAGTCATAAAGCAGGTGCCCCTGCAGCCATTAAGCGAATGCCACAGTCATTTAGTGTAACAATCGCTCACTATGGATGTGGTTTTGCCCAAAACTGGAATGTTGTTTTTTGACAAAACCGTTGTAAAATGTGGTCACATGGCCACAGGTCAGATACCGCCAATGGACACAAAGCTGGCCCAGATGAGTGTGGCACCTCAGTTGTGTTCATGTAGCCACAGGGGAGAGGCCCAACGTTCAGAACTTTGTATCCAGATCCTAAGTAGCCCCCAAGTAGATCCATTGTATCTTTGAATGGTCGCTAAGCAACCGGTCACAAATCGAAGGCTACCTGTATGTCATCCCCAGAGGCTGTGGGGACTGTGTGCCGCAGCAGAACACAGGGTTGCGTTCGATGGGAACATAATCAGGCTGGTTTGAGACAATTTCTATTCTCCAGAATGCTATAAGGAAGTTCAGCTCCTTCTGCAAATTATTGTAGACAGTAATTTGGAATACGGGAAGTCCTCGACTTACGACCACAATTGAGCCCATAATTTATGTTGCTAAGTGACAGATTTGTTAAGTGAGCTCGGCTCCCCTTTTACAACTTTTCTTGCTGCAATTTTTAAGCGAATCCCTGCAGTTAAATCAGTCACGTGCAGGTTGTGAAATGAATCCGGCTTCCCCATTGACTTTGCTTGTCACGAAGTTGCAAAAGGAGAACACCACACACACACACACACACACACACACACACACACACCAGGACACTGCAACCGTCATAAATCTGAACCAGTTGCCAAGCATCCGAATGTAAATCACACGACCACGGGGACGCTGAAACGGTTGTCGGTGTGAAACAAGGTCCTAAGTCCCCCTTTTCACTGCCATTGTAACTTTGGACAGTCACTAAATGATCCGTTGTAAGTCAAGGACTACCTGGGTATGGTTGACAAGGGCAAATGGGAGTACGTCAGACTGTATATATTATTTTTGACACCTGCTTTGGCAACTGGGCAACCGAGGTTGCGACGTCTCGACAGACCCGAGTAGAAATTCTGCTGACATTACTATTTCGGTCGCCTTCCGAGTAAATTCTATTTATTTTATATATCCTACTTTTCTGCTCTAGTGAGCACTTGCTAAATTGCAATTTGCTTGTCATTTCAGCACCCGAGCTAGGCAGCGAAAATCAAATCCTGATAATAGGTCATTGAGTAAATACAGCCTTGTGGAAGCAGAAGGAAAATATATATATATATATATATATATATATATGTTTGCATTCCACGTCCCCTCAAATGAAGTTTTGAATGGCCAACTTATTTTAAAAAGCCTCTTCTCTACGGCGGGTGGATGTGTTAACTTTTTAAAATGTTTGGTGGCTTTTTTATTTTATTTTATTTTTTGCCATTAACCTTTTATTTGTGTTCCAGATGGCCGGACAGACCCAATTTTGGAGGATGTGGGTGAAGCCTTTAAGCTTATGGGGGTCAACCTACACGAACTGGAAGATTACATCCTGAATATTGAGCCGG
Source organism: Vipera berus (assembly GCF_964194415.1). Classification (NCBI taxonomy): domain Eukaryota; kingdom Metazoa; phylum Chordata; class Lepidosauria; order Squamata; family Viperidae; genus Vipera; species Vipera berus. Next base: position 86,647,708 of record NC_138208.1, on the reverse strand, counting down.
TTACTTTTGCACACCAGATCCCTTTCTTCCCTGTGAGTAAGAATAACGTGCTGCAGTTTCCTCAGCCCGGAAGCAAAGATGCAGAAGAGAGGAAGGAATATATTCCTGATTATCTGCCACCTCTGGTCTCGTCTCAAGAAGGTGAGATCTTTTGCTTCTCTACTTTTGTGCTTTAGTTGTTGCGACCTCAGATGTCCGTTTCACGTTAAGACTCGGCGGGCTTTCTCTCCTGTGACGGTCTCCGATTTCCTGACACGGTTTTCTGGCTTGGAATGACGGATGTTGGTCATTTGATGTCCGAGAGCATCAAGATGGTGGAAGGTTTCCATTTTCAAGCGAGGAATTGCAAGTGATCCTCGACCACAGTTGAGCCCAAAATGTACGTTGCCGAGTGAGAAATTTGTTCAGCAAGTTTGGGCTCCATTTTACGACTTCTCTTATCCCGTTTGTTAAGGGAATCACTGCTCGTGTTCAAGTAGCAACACAGTTGTTAAGTGAATCTGGCTTCCCCCATTGACTTTGCTTGACAGAAGGTCGCAAAACGGGATCACGTGATCCCAGGACGCTGCAACCGTCATAAATGCGAGTTGTCAAGCATCCGAATGTAAATCAAGTGACCACAGGGATGCTGCAACGGTCATAAGGGTGGGAAATGGTTATAAGTCATTTTTCCCAGGGCTGTCATAACTTTGAATTGTCACTAAACAAAGTCTTAAGTCAAAGACTAACTGTAGGTGTTGAAATTATGCACAGTTCTGGAGTGTGCTTCTTCCTACAGTTTCCCCCCCAAAATAAGACTAAGTCTTATATTAATTTTTGCTCCAAAAGACACATTAGGGGTTATTTGTCGGTTAGGGCTTATATTTGGGGAAATGCAGTACTAAATGAGCCTGTCTGGCTGCCGATCTTAACTGGGGCTTATGTTTGGGGTGGGGTTTATATTACGAGCGCCCTGAAAAATCACACGAGGGCTTATTTCCGGGGAAATACAGTATTACCTTTCACCAAAGTAGTTCTGTTGTCTTATTATACCACATTGGTGTAAATCAGAGGTCCCCAACCTATGGCCCATGCCCCACTCTTGGCCGCCGGGCCACGTGAGTAGCTGGGCAGTGCACGTGTGTGTGCTCATCCCCCCTCATGCCACCGTTGCCGCAATTGTTGTGCAGGCAGCGGCAGCCCCACTAGTATTGCACAGATGGCAGCAACGCCGCAAGCTCTCCGGCCTCACCTGGTGACCCAGAGCATTGCGCCTCATCTCCCATGACCTCCTCACTGACCTCACTTCTCCCGTTCTCCAGAAGAAAGTTTCGTGCAGGGTTGGGGAAATCTGCTTGTTGGATACAGGTAGTCCTCAACTTACAACAGTTCATTTAGTGACTGTTCAAAGTTACAACCGTACTGAAAAAAAGTGACTTAGGACCGTTTTTCACCCTTACCACCGTTGCAGCATCCCCATGGTCACGGGGGGGGGGGCAACTGGCATGTACTTGTGACAGTTGCAGTGCCCTGGGGCCCCGTGATCGCTTTTTGAAACGTTCTGATCAGCAAAGTCAGTGGGGAAGCCAGTTTCACTCAAGGACCGTGTTACTAGCTTTGCAACTGCAGTGACTCACTTAACAACCGTGGCAAGAAAGGTCATAAACTGGGGCGGAGCTGGCTTAAGAACTGTCTTGCTCGGCAACGGAAATTTTGGGCTCCGTTGTGGTCGTAAGTCAAGGACTAGGCTGTACCAGAGAAGCCTTTGGCTTCAGAAGGCTAAAAAGAAATCCTCTGGCTGTAACTGTTTTTGTTGTAACGGTAGTTACAAATATTAGTAATAACACCTTCATAAAATTAAAGGACTATATTTTACAGGGGGGACAATTGTTTGTGGCGCATTGATGACTCTCTCTAGGCACATCTTTTAGCAAATTTTGAGGAGTGGGCATGTGGCTTTCCTTGTTTTGTGCTTTTCAGAAATTATTGCCGTTCAGACTTTCATCCTTTTAATATTCGCTGTGGCCAGCAAGTGCTGCTGTCCTATTTCATAAGTTTCTTTTCCTGGTAACCAAGCTAGCTTCCACAAGCCAGCATCACATCGCATCCAAGTTTATCCATGTGCCTTAGGTACAGGATAGTTTATTTGCAAAAAAGGAAATAAACATATTTTTTCCTTTTCTTTTGGGTTGGATGTATGTTTTTTTTCTTTTTTTCCCCCCGTGTTGTATTTTATTCCCATTGATAAAACGTCATAAATATATATTGTTAAAAAAAAGGGTAGTTGACTTCCATTTCGTATAAATATGCGATCTATTGCATTACTAGAAAGAAACAGACTTTTGCTTTTCTCCCATGAGACAAGAACTCCACTGTCTGTAGAGCTCGGTTTTGATCAGGACTAACTGTTTTGTTTAGCTGTGGCAGAAATAGCTGCACTTTTTTTTTTACTTAAATGCATGCAGTCGACCCAGTTTGCATATAATGAATATGAATTTGCTGGACGATCAATTAGAATTAATAGATATATTTCTCATCCAGTAGATCATAATTTACGGCGTTTATGATGATCACAGGCTAGCTGAAAGCATTGTCGCTTAGAGACGCTGCTGGTTTTCTTGGACGCCATCTAGAGTGTGAGCTTATAAAATTAAATAAAATACATTTTCAAAAAAAAAGTTTTATTCATTTATAACAGGGCTCTTCAAAGTTGGCCCTTTTATGACTTGCGGACTTCAACTCCCAGAATTCCTCAGCCAGGCACGCGAATTCTGGGAGTTGAAGTCCGCAAGTCATAAAAGGGCCAACTTTGAAGACCCCTGATTCATAAGATAAACAAAAGGCATTGACTTTCCGACTGACTCTGTTGCAGTAAAATCAGACCTTAAAATCAAATCTCAACTTTTTGCATTTCTAGTAGTATGAACTCGCCAATTCCGTATCGGCAAATCAGTCTAATCGGTAAAACCCCAAATCGTGATACCGTGGTGTTTTTTTCCGCCTCAAGCCCAGAGTCCAGAAGCGGTTTCTAAGTAGCAACAACGGTACTTAAATGTTCTTTTCTTTTTATCAGCACAGTCAGTTTGGCCATCTCTGCTGATTCCATCAGCTTTAATGACCGTTACAGTCTGTCCTGACAGTCCCTGACTTACGAATGCCATGGAGTCAGCCATTACGCTAAGCCACCAATCGTACTTCTGGTTTCCAAACTCTGTGTTCAGATCCTTCTGGCATTCCACTTGCAAGTGCCCAGACCAGGGGTCAGCAACCTGAAACAGTGAAAGAGCCGCTCGGAACCGGTTCCCTAACAAAAGGAAAAACTGGGAGCCGCAAAAAATGTGTGCGCATGCGCGTACATGCGCGCATGCGCAGAACAGGGTTTGACTGAAGAGTGGAGCCAAGGCGAGATATGCACCTACCCTGCATATTTGAATTGATTGGTTGAACTTTTTTAGTCCCACTTTTTTTTGGGGGGGGACTGCACATGGCAGAGGACTGGGAGCTGCAGGAGACGGCTGAAAGAGCCGCATGAGGCTCCGGAGCTGCGGGTTGCAGACCTGTGGCCCAGCCGCTCATTGCTTTTGCACAAGTGAACTGCTGTAGACAAAATGCAAGAACCTAGCAGAATGAAGCAGCAGGAAAAATGCACAAAATGAAAAGAAAAAGGAAAAAAAAAGGAGGGGGGTGGGCAAGCTTGAGAAGCCCACGGAGGAAGATTTTGCCGAAGTACCAAGCGGATAAATTTTAGAATGAAAAGAATATATATGATGAGAGCAGAGATGTCAAAGGTGTGTGTGTGTGTGTGGGGGGAAAATCTGCTTACTGTTACTCACTTCTTTCAGTTGTTCAGATAAAGCCTTGCTTTGAATATCTTACTGAATCTTATCTGAGGTCTTTGCAATTGTCCTTACTAGGAAACGTAACAGTGATTCGTCATTCGAGTGTGTAATTGTTCGGAAGAACAGAAAATTAATCTACTTGTACGGTACATAATTCATGTGGCAAGTTAGGATTTAGTGTTAGTGGGTTCAGATTTTTTTTCTTTTCATCAGATAAGTATTTTTTTTAAAAAAAAGTTCTCCTTGATGTTAATTCTGGTTTTATTGTCACGATAGAAAGAAAACAAAGCAAATGGTATTAATTTTTTTAAAAAAGTAAAGGTATCCCTTCTGTGTACTTTAAGGTAAGCAGGCAGTCCTCGACTTACAACAGTTCCTTTAGTGACCACTTGAAGTTACAACGTCCTTGAAAAAAGTGTCTGGAGCGTTTTTCCACACTTACCGCCGTCGCAGCCTCCCCGTGGTCACACGCTCCAAATTCAGATGTTCAGATGCTTGGCAACTGGTTCATATTTATGACCGTCGCGGTGTCCCTGGGGTCATGGGATCCCCCCTTTGGTGGCCTTTTGACAAGCAGTCCCTTAACAGCCGTGTCCCTAACTTCACAACTGCAGTGTTTCACTACTTAAGAACAGTGGCAAGAAAGATTGTGAAATGGGGCGAAGTTCACTTAACGACCGTCTCGCTTAAGAACAGAAATTTTGGGCTCAGTTACGGTCGTAGGTTGAAGACTTGCCAGTAGGTTAAAATCGTTTTCTAAAAAGGCTTATTCCAGAAGGATTTTGCTAAAAGGTTTTCGTGAGTGGTTGAGGTTCTAGCTCTTCAGGAGCGTTGGAGAATAGCTTGACTGCCTCTTCTTTGGGGCAGCCCCTGAGATACTGGAAAAACTGCTATCATGTCCCCCCTGGTCCTTTTCTTCATTAAGCTAGACATGCCCAATTCCTGCAACCGTTCTTTATAAAGCAAATACTATCAGTATTACAGTATCATCTCCTGTTCTTATGGCTCTTAAACAGCTGCCTTAAGAAAATCAGCCCTCCTTTAACATTTAATTTAAATCACAGTTATTAAGAAAAAAGAGCTCTCTCAAAAACTCTTCTTTATATGTACAGATAATGCTCGACTTACGTCCACATAAGCCCAAAATTTCCCTTGGTAAGCGAGACAGTTCTCAAGTGAATTTTGCCCCATTTTATGATCTTTCTTGCCACAGAATTACTGCAGTTGACAACTTAGTAACACGGTTGTTAAGTGAATTGGCTTGTCAGAACCTCGCAAAAGGTGACCCTGGGACACTGCAACCATCATAAATACGAGTCAGTTGCCAAGCATTTAAACTTGGATCACGTGACCGTGGGGAATGCTGCAACGGTCATAAATGTGAAAACTGGTCATAACTCACTTTTTTCAGTGCCGTTGTAACTATGGGGGAGGGGTGCAGCCACTGGAACTTGGAATCCAGGTCGTCAGTAGCACCACCCCAAAATAGGCCCATCATAACTTTGAACGGTTGCTAAGCAACTGGTTGTAATTCGAGGATTACCTTTATGGGGTTTCTGTGGTTATTGGTTTTTTAAAAAAATATTATTTATGTTTTAATTTTAAGAGCTGTGGTGGCGCAGTGGTTAGATTGCAGTATTGCAGGCTGACTCTGCCCACTGCCAGCAGTTCGATCCTGACGGGACTCAAGGTCGACTCCGCCTTCCATCCTTCCGAGGTCGGTAAAAATGAGGACCCAGATTGTTGGGGGGCAATAGGCTGACTCTGTAAACCGCTTAAGAGACGGCTGCAAAACACTGAAGCGGTATATAAGTCTAAGGGTTATTGCTATTGCTAATTTTTAATCCCCCCCCCCTCCGAATCACGTGTATGAGATGGGAAGCTTTATAAATCAAATGAAGAAATAAATAAGACTTTCCAGAGTAAGCAGGGATTGGTAAATGAAATGTACCATTATATGCCGCTTGGTTCCGACGGGCTGGAGGTTTCCTGGTTTACCTTGTATGGCAAGTTTTTTTTTTAAATCAATAATTGAAGCTCCCATTAGATAATACCAAAATGTAAGTTGCTGGGGGGTTTTTTTTGCCCCCTCCTTTTTGCTTATCAAGCTACCTTTGCAATTTTAAATGCTGGGACTCCGGCTAGTTTTAGGAGCAAAACAGCATGCAATAATACAACATATACAACATATTTGTACATTAGCAGATTGTTAGATGGTTAGATTGTTTTGTTTTGTTTTATTTTGCCCCCATGTATCTGCCACACTGTGCTTCTCTCCGACAGACTCAGTTGGGAATTGCAAGTAGGAAACGGTAGCTTTAAACCCCACGTTTAGCTCAGGAAGTCTTAGTGCCATAGGAAGGGAGTCAAACTCACCTTTCATTTCCTCTTTGGCCCCAAATATTTCAGATTAACTTTAAAGCAGACGGCGACACCGTTAAAGGATTTGGTCTCCAAGACAGAGTTACCGGCCGCCTGGAGTCCAACATAGCAGGGGGCTGGTCGGTGGCCAAAACTCTTTAGTTAAGCTGCTCGGTATCCTATTGCAAACGAAATAGCAAGCAACAACTGCAACAAAATGCTGGGTTTGGAACGGAGAACTTGAAAGCGCTAGTTAAAGAAGCTTTTATTTCAGTGTCAAGAGATCATAAAACTTATAATGCCGACAATTGTGCAATTTTTTAAAAGGGCTTTTACTTGTCGGGGGGGGAAAAGTTACCATTTGCCAGATGGTAGTATTTTCCTGAGTGGTGTGTGTGTGTGTGTGTGTGTGTGTATGTATATGTATATGTATATGTATATGTATATGTATATGTATATGTATATGTATATGTTTAAATACATACATATGTATATATATAAATACAAAAATCAACATTGCTTGTAATGAATCCACTATGGAAGAAAAAAGGAATTAAAATGATTGGATGCTTCGTGCACCTTCTGCTGTCAGTATATGTTGCCTCTACATTTAAACAAATAGCACTGCGTTTGGTGATTAAAACAAGATGATTAAAATCAGGTACTTACCATCATATCTGATGGACATGCCCTAAAGCTAAAAAAAAATTGGTCAAAAATACACATATGCTTAGAGAAAATGATTAAAAAACATACAGACGTTAAGCCAGAATTGTTTTCGTTAGGCACAATGGCAAGAAAATATGAGAAAGAATGCATACACTTAATTTTACACGGATCAAGGGAGGCAAGAATAGCATTTGCCTCGATATTGGAAAAGTGAAAACCTACCAACGGCGGAATAATTAATTAAGAAAATTTTAGATTGTGCAGAAATGGACAAATTGGCATTGATAAAAGGGAACGAAGATTTCAATATGCTTCAGAACATGGGACAATTTTTATCAATGGCTAGAAAAACGAGTTAGAGAGAAAGGAATGTAATATGTACTATGTAACATTAAATATGTATTAGTAAGAAGAAGACTATTGGGTGAAGAGAAGATTTCAGAAATATATTATTAAGCAACATTGATTATGAAAATATAGAAACTAATTATTACTGATTGTTATTTAAACATGTAATCTTATAAAAATTAATAATATATAGATACAAAAAAACCCAAGATGATTAAATTTCAAAAATACTTGATGATGTTATCTATTCAGTCGCGTCCGATTCTTGGCGACTGTATGGGCCAGGTCTCTTACACTTATGAAATAAAATTTTATTTGCCTTCATAAACCTAAAGGTAAAGGTAAAGGTAAAGGTTCCCCCGCACGTGCATGCTAGTCGTTTCCGACTCTAGGGGCCGGTGCTCATCTCTGTTTCAAAGCCGAAGAGCCAGCGCTTGTCTGAGGACGTCTCCGTGGTCATGTGGCCGGCATGACTAGACGCCAAAGGCGCATGGAGCGCTGTTACCCTCCCACCGTAGTGGTCCCTATTTTTCTACTTGCATTTTTACGTGCTTTCGAACTGCTAGGTTGGCAGAAGCTGGGACGAGTAACAGGCGCTCACTCTGTTACGCGGCACTCGGGATTCGACCCGCCAAACTGCCGACCTTCCGATCGACAAGCTCAGCGTCCTAACCCACTGAGCCACCGCGTCCCTGTGTTCATAAACCTAGCAGCACACAAAATCGGTCTTTTGAAATAAAGGCCATTTGAGCATACATTTTTGAATTATGGTTTATTAAACTCCTCGAGGCTTAACGAGTTCTAAAACGGGGCTAAATTCCAAGAACGCAGACTTGAAATTGGAAGAAAGTTACGTACTTGTTTCATTATTTGAATAGCTTGTGGGTGGATGATTTAAATCAGTTTTCCCCCGTTCTGATGCTCTCTAGATTTGTCGTATTTTAGCTCCTAGAATTGGCAATGTATCATGATCAACAGATACGCTAGCTAGAAAATTCTTGGAACTGAAGCCATCGGGGACTTCTGGCGAGAATACGCTGAGCTAGGCATCCCTGAAAGAGCAGAGACAGCATTAAGGCTGAAATTGTGAACAAGGGGTTAGATCTTGGCCAGTGAAATCTCTCCACAGAAACAGGAGAGAGATCATGGGATTGCCCACATGTACATTGCAGGACCACAATTGAGCCCAAAATTTCTGTTGCTAAGCGAGACAGTTGTTAAGTGAATTTTTGCCCCACTTCACGATCTTTCTTGCCAGAGTTGTTAAGTCGGCAACCCGGTTGTTAAGTGAATCTGGCTTCCCCCATGGACTTTGCTTGTCAGAAGGACGCAAAAGGGGATCACGTGACACTCCCCCCCCCCGAGGACGTTGCAACCGTCATAAATATGAGTCACTTGCCAAGTGTCTGAATTTTGATCACGTGACCCTGGGGGATGCTGCAACGGTCGTAAGTGTGAACAAAAAGGCCACAAGTCGACTTTTTTTTCACCGCCGTTGTCACTTTGAATGGTCACTAAATGAACTGTTGTAAGTTGAGGACTTGCCTGTATTCCAGACACTTGCTCCTCATGACCCCACTGCAAAAAATGAGGGGTTTTTTTTTTGTTTGTTTTTTGTGGCTGGCTGGACAGTAGAGCAGCTGAGAGTTGATCAATTTCATCTATACCCACTACCGTATTATACCCTATATGGACACAAAGTTCTTAATCACTTTTTGAGTAACTTTTTTTTTTAACTGATTTTGAAATGTGAAGAAGTTTGATGGCAATTCACGGGTGAATTTCCTTCAGTCCTTAACAAACAGTCCTTAACTGTTCAATGGGACTTCAAGGACTTAGCAATTTGGGGGGAATAAATGGCAAAAGGGTGATTAGAATGTTGTTTTGGAAGGTTATAAATGGATTAAGGGTCTAGACTGACTTGAAATGGGATTTTCAAGTTAATTGAATGAATCCTTCCCATGGCAAAACAGCTCATGCTTTGAATTCCAATATACTGAGTGTGTGAGTGTGTATATATTTATTTATGGGACTTTGAAGGTTGGACACTAGAGGGAGCTAAAAGGAAGTAAAGATTACAATTATAGGAGAACATTTAACGTTTTTCACGCAGAATGGAACAAAATACCTTAACATCGAATATATTGAAGGACACATGTGAATGATGGACTCAGAAGTTAATTTCAAGAGTGTTTGCTATCGTAGATAGACTCTGTGGATGTTGTTGCAGAAGAGGAACATGTTCCAACCGGATGAGACCGAAATGGATTTGAACATGGATTTTAAAATGGCAGGCTATAAGAATGATCTAGGAGAAATGAAATGAAATCTTAAGATATACAGAGGAACTCTGATCTGATGTTTTAATAATTAAAGGGAGCATGCAGCCAACCAACCAGGAGATTGCCTTGGATAATTTTCCTATATGAGATCTACAAGAGAGACACGTTAAAAGTTTTAAAAAGTTTGGTGGGAAGGAAGGAAGAAGGGAGAAAGGGAGGGAGGGAAGGGCCGTGGTGGTGAAGTGGTTAGATTGCAGTATTGCAGGCTGACTCTGCCCACCGCTTGGAGTTTGATCTTGACTGGCTCAAGGTTAACTCAGTTTAGAGAGGGAGGGAGGGAGGAAGGAAGGAAGGAAGGAAGGAAGGAAGGAAGGAAGGAAGGAAGTAAGTCCAGTTCTAGGACATTATTTGAAGGGATTAGAGATTCATTTATTTATTATTTAGGAAAATTGATGTGGCCACCCAACTCATAGTGACTCCAGGCAACTTACAGAAGTAAAACCCCAAACCCAATAACCCCACCCTCCCTGTAAGTGACAGCAATCAAACCAATCACTTGATGGGCACCTTATCACCCTGGAGTCCCCAGGCCTGCTGGCAAAAACTATGTCTTCAGGGCCTTTAGAAAGAGTACCAAGGTGTGTGTGTGTGGGGGCAATCTTAGCTCTGCAGGGATGATGTTCCACAGGAAGGGATCCACCACGGAGAAGGTCATTTTTCTTGGCCCCACTAGATAACGACTCCTTAAGAAAGGGGGCCCATAACATGTCTCCCCGCTGTGGTGGCTCATCTGGAGCAACTGGGAAAAGGCAGTCCTTCGGATAACCTGATCTTAAATCATGTAATGCTTTAAAAGTTTACAGCACTTGTAACTGACCCAGAAGCAAAATGGCAGACAAAGCACAAATGTAGACTTGCACAAAACCGTGCGGGCTGCCGCATATTCAACCAATTCAAGCTTTTGGATATTTAAAAGGCAGCCCCATATAGAGCACCTTGCAGTAATCAAGATGGAAAGCTATTAGGGTGTGGATGACTGTGGAGTGTGGCTTGTTGGTCCAGGAAAGCAGACCACAACTTGCCGTTGCACAGAGGCCCTGTTAGCCACGAGAAAAGATTTGATTGTTAAAAGTAGTGGGTAGGAATATAAAATTGGTTTATTTGATCAGAGTTGAAACAGGCGATGTTATGTCTGGTAACGCTTAATGGACTTTTGCTGACCAGAACTGAATGACTTGGATTTAAAGATTTGTTTGTAGATAAAGGGTGTGATGTGGGATGAAGAGATTGTTGGATGTATTTTAAGAGAAACTGATAAATTAAAATTGTTTATACTTGTTGATGTAAAGACGGAAGCTTTTTTTTAAAAAAAAATATTTCTCTTCTCTATTCTTTTATATTTTTTCTACACTGTACTTTTTATTTATTTTTCTTGCTATTCCTTTATTTTTGTAGTTTGTGTTAGTTTTTATGTACATACTACTTACAATACTTCATAAAATTATGCGGAAAAATAAGGAATTGGACCCACCTGTTAGCAGATGTATTTAAGCTAACAAAATTATCCTAAATCGTGTCTTTTGGCTTGTTGGCTTGTTTTACCAGTGGGGTTTTGCTTTTTAGTTGTTTGTGTATCCCTTGAGTCAAAAATTGGCACACTCAGACACTGTGGTTATCATGACTTCACTCTGTACTGTGCACTTATCTCAAAAACTCTGTTCCATTCATGATTTAAAATGAAAATCAGTTTACTTAGAATCTCAGAAATTCTGTAGTCATGTTTTCAGAACTGTCAAAGGTAAAGGTAAAGGTTCCCCCGCACATGCATGCTAGTCGTTTCCGACTCTAGGGGCCGGTGCTCATCTCCGTTTCAAAGCCGAAGAGCCAGCGCTTGTCCGAGGACGTCTCCGTGGTCATGTGGCCGGCATGACTAGACGCCAAAGGCGCACGGAACGCTGTTACCTTCCCACCGCAGTGGTCCCTATTTTTCTACTTGCATTTTTTACGTGCTTTCGAACTGCTAGGTTGGCAGAAGCTGGGACGAGTAACAGGCGCTCACTCTGTTACGCGGCACTCAGGATTCGACCCGCCAAACTGCCGACCTTCCGATCGACAAGCTCAGCGTCCTAACCCACTGAGCCACCGCATCCCTTTTAGAACTGTCAAAACCTATTGATAATTAATCTCTTTCCCCTAGGCATTCAATAATTGCTTAGAATTTTTCTCTGAACCACATTATGAGTACTTTTGACTACGCCATATTAAGTACTACATTATTGAAACATATATCACCTCCTTTTTAAAAAAATTCTGTTCAAATTATGCTAGCAATCGGTAAAATACAAGCCATGTATCGGTTTAAACAAAATCCAGGGGGAAAAAAAATCCTGATGTCAATTCTTGCCTTTTTTTTTTTAATTAAGCATACAAAAGTATAAAAATAAAACAATGAGATTCAGGTGGATGACGAAATATAGGACGTATTTAGAAATATCTAAAAGGTTGCTAACAATGCTATCATCAGTCCCTTTTAAAAAGATTGTAAAATATATCTTCTCGGTTCTAAAAACAAAACCGAAAGTCCTTCCTGAACTTTAACCTAAAAATGCCAAGTTAAACCACCAACTAAGCTTATAAAATGCAGTACATTAAGTCAAAACTGGAAGTCTAATTTTCCACGAAAAGGGCCCTTCTCAAGGATTCCCATGCTTTGCATCAACTTCCCATACGATGGATCAATCAATCATTCTGCTACATTGTTTTTCAACCTTGAGAACTCTAACCTGTATGGACTTCAACTCCCAGAATTCCCCAGCTAGCAGTTCATGTGGCTTCAAGGTGCTAAGGTTGAGGAACGCTGCTCTAGTAGGAATTAGAATTTCTGCAAATGTAGGAAGTAATTAAGATGAAGTCCCTTGAGAGACTGCAGGACTCAACTTGCTTCTTGGTAATTCACAGAGGTTTCTTGGCATAATAGGTAAAGGTAAAGGTTCCCCCGCACATGCGTGCTAGTCGTTTCCAACTCTAGGGGCCAGTGCTCATCTCCGTTTCAAAGCCGAAGAGCCAGCGCTTGTCCGAGGACATCTCCGTGGTCATGTGGCCGGCATGACTAGACGCCAAAGGCGCACGGAACGCTGTTACCTTCCCACCGTAGTGGTCCCTATTTTTCTACTTGCATTTTTACGTGCTTTCGAACTGCTAGGTTGGCAGAAGCTGGGACGAGTAACAGGCCCTCACTCTGTTACGCGGCACTCGGGAGTCGACCCGCCAAACTGCCGACCTTCTGATCGACAAGCTCAGCGTCCTAACCCACTGAGCCACCACGTCCCTTCTTGGGATAATAAGGTCACACAATTCTGTGGAAGTCCTGGTTGGCCTCCAGAATGGGAAAATCGGATCAGAGTTAGCTGACCCTGTTGATCTGGAATGAGGTACCCAGTTTTATATGAATAGGATTGGTGATGGGCCAGGAAAATATGTGCGTAGTTGAGGTGAATATGTTAAGCAAGACTAGTTCTTCCCGAACATGTTAAATCTGCCTACATGGACCACAATTTAATTAATTCTGTTTGGATTGCAGCAGACATAGTCTTTGACTTGGGACACAACCGGGACTTCACTAAGTGAGGCGGTTGATAAGTGAGTTATGCCTAATTGTATGACTTCTTTTTTTGCCACAGTTGCTAAGCAAATCTCACTGTCATTAAGCAACTCCGGTTTCCTCTGTTGATTTTGCTCGTTGGAGGCTGAGAAGGTCACAGATGGCGATCACATGACCCTGGCACGCTACAGCCATCGTAAGTGCGTGCTGGTTCCCGAATCGTGATCACATGACAACGCTAATAAATGCGAAGACCAGTCATATATGAGGCACTGTATTTCAGCCCTGTCTAAGCGTCAGACTGTTGCTAAACTATCATTATAAGTCAAGGATTACCTGTGAATGTAACTCAGTCTGGTCTGGTCTGCATTTGAAAACTGTCACAAAATAATAATAATAATAATAATAATAATAATAATAATAATAATAATAATAATTATTATTATTATTATTATTATTATTATTATTATTATTATTATTATTATTATTATTATTATTATTATTATTATTATTATTATTTTATTTGTATACCGCCCTTCTCCCGAAGGACTCAGGGCGGTGAACAGGGTAATACATGTTAAAAGACAAGAATACAAAAATTAAAAGAGATTAAACAAGATGCCCAAAAACTATAACAATAAGTTAAAATACATAAAAATTGTACGGTGCAATGTTATAACAGGGTATTTATCAAGAATATATGGTACTTTTCTTGAGTCTTGGCACAGTTCAAAATACTTCAATGAGACCTACAGAAGTTTGCATGATTTGGGGCTACATTTTTCTCCCTGTATCGGTCAACCTGTACTTTTAAGATTTTCTCCCGGTCCTTCCATCGCTCGATGCAGATTTGTTGAAAATACCGTTTTTCTATGGCTGTTCTCCAGAACCTGCAAAGCAGATCAGATAAATGATCACTTCTAATCCTTCCGTCTGCAAAAACGTACTTGAAACCTCTATTTTTAAGGTATATTGTTGTTAGCCATTTTGAACCCATTTTGAGTAGAGAGAAAGGATATCGTTACAATAAATAAATACTTTAAGAAATACCCATGGGCAAGGTAAATAGTAATTGTTTTTCCTGGCAATTTTTCCATTGCACTGTTCTTTCTGAATTAGGTTTAGCGTATTTAAAAGCATAAAAACTTTCCAGTCTTTATGGAATTTTTTTTATGCCTTGTTAATAAAATATTACTGAAGCAGATTTCCCCCCCCCTCCTAATCTGAATTAAATCATGTTTGCTGACTTCTAGGCTATCTTTAACATTTTTCCACTAACAAGCAGTACTATTTTTTTTAGAAGGAAGAGAATTTTTCTGCGTTTAATTGAAGTATTTGACTTTCACTACAAACCCAAAATTAGATATTTTTTTTCTGACTTTTTGTGGGCATCTGAAGGAAATCTACAAATATTGTATAAAGTGATAACCTTTCACTTATCAACAGAGATGTCTTTGGCTCATTATTCTTTATTACAAGCTACCAACATTTTTTGTTATTTCTTTCCCTTCACATCTACCGCGATACCTTGTTACTAACCTTTACTCCTTAAATCTTTTTGGCCATTTCCTTCTTCCTTCTAGTTACAGTAAGGAACTAAAATTATTTTTATTACCATTTTAATTTATTTTTCTTTAGAACTCATACAAGTTAACTAAGAGCCAAAATCTGTGTCATAGGACATGGCCGGGGGGGGGGCGGCGGGGGGGGGAACCTAATCTTTGTTAAGTAGGCTCTAACGCAGGAAATTTAGTGTATCATTTTTTTCCTCAGGGAAAAAAATAATAATTTTAATGAAGTTGCAGTATAACATAAAATATAGAAGAAACGAAAGTTTGAAAACTTAAGGCCGAAAAGTGCAGAGAGAGAAGGGGAAAAAAATGACTTCCAACTTCCTTCGCTGAGGTAATTGCAAAAACAATACAACCTTAACCACTTGCTTTACATTTTCACATTTCAAGCCATCTCGGTAACTACCAAATCATTTTTAAAAGCTAAAATCCAACTTCCATTTTTTTTCCCCCTCAGTTTCGAGCAAAAAGTCCAGAAGCGGTTTCCAAGCAGAAACAAAACGAGACTTTTATTATAAATGTTACTTCTCTGTGGCACCTTTAAGGTATTACCTGAACATAAAATCCTTCATTTGCTGTGATAATTGTTGGGTCTGCAACAGAATAAACTGTGGCCCTGTTCTGGCCATCTATGTTAGTTGCCTTGCTTATAAACTAAGCAAGAATGATAAAGGCGGGTTGTAAGCCTGTGCAAGTTTTGATATGATGATGATGATGATGATGTTGAAAGGGACATCTTGGAGGTCATCTAGTCCAACCCCTGCCCAGGCAGGAAACCCTATACCAGGGGTAGGCAACCTCGGCTCTTTTATGACTCGTGGACTTCAACTCCCAGAATTCCTGAGCCAGCTATGCTGGCTCAGGAATTCTGGGAGTTGAAGTCCACGAGTCATAAAAGAGCCGAGGTTGCCGACCCCTGCCCTATACCATTTCAGACAAAACTTCTACACATATTCCCATTATGATACTCTTGTCGATTAATTTGGGGGAGTTGTGTGTTAGCAAATCTTGGAGGGATTTACTCAGAGGCAGTTAAATGTTAGTGTCTTATGAATGGGCTTTTATCTCCAGCTGCGGATGGCCCCCAGTGTCTCCCAGCAATGAGTAGTCTTCACACAACTTGTATATAGATCTGATTGGCCTGCAGCCCCCCCCCCCTCTCCCGTACTTAATATTTGCACGGCAACTTAAATTTCTGTACAGTAAGGGTTTTTTTTGTTTGTTTCTGCTGGGGTTTTTTTTTGTATCAAGATGGAAAATCGAGTGGGTGGACTCTATGGTTTTCTGAGTAGCTGTAATTCTTCAGATAATCTGGAATGACCAGTTTTGCACGTAGACAATGAAATGATTTACACTTAATATCACACCGGTTGGAGCATCGTTTTCCTCCATTTAGCATTTGACAAAATCAATCCTGTTTCAGTTTTTCAGACTCGGGGCATAATATTTCTGTTCGACGTAGCAGCCTGATACATTTGGTGAGGTTCACCATGCCGGTGAGAAGCGGAGATATCAAATAATTTGTCAAAACGAGCCATCAAAAGTGCCTCTTTCAAGTTATTGCCGCATGCAAATGAAAGCAGAGCTGATAGATATTTGCTTTTGGGGGGGTGGGGCGGCTGCTATGCCCTTGAAAGCCATTTATGTTACAAAAAACAATAATAGCATGCTTAATGAGAATATCTAGATAGTACCGAAGAACAATTTTTTTAAAAAAAATTGTATTACTTTTTTGTCCTTTCAGTCTTGCAACTACTGCAAACTAGCCAAAAAAAAAAAATTGTGCCAATTTTTTTTAAAAAAGCAGATCTGCTCCTTTGAATACATAGCATTTATATGTGTTTGATTAAGACTTTTTTTTACAATTATCATAATACGAAGTAGAAATGAAAATAAAGATAGGGAAAGGGGAAGAAGGAGGCAGGTACAGGCAGAACGAAAAAAAAGCATCAACTTCCAACTTTTTTTTCAGCTCAGTAAAGGACAGAGTAAAACTACAGCGAGTCCTCAACTTTCAACAATTTGCTTAGTGACCGTTCAGAGTTACAACAGCACTGAAAAAGGTGATTTACGACCATTTTCCCATGGTCTCGTGATCAAAATTCAGAGGCTTGTCAACTCTTATTTATGACGGTCGCTGTATCCTGGGGTCACGTAATCTCCTTTTGCGACCTTCTGACCAGCAAAGTTAATGGGCGGGGAGCCAGATTCACTTAACAACCAGGTTACTAACTTAACGGCGATGGGTTACTTAACAACTGGGGCAAGAAAGGTCGTAAGGCAGGACAAGATTCACTTAACCACCATCTTGCTCAGCAGCAAAAATTTTGGACTCAGTTGTGGTCATAAGTCAAAGACTACCTGGACAGCCTCAACATTTTACTTTATCCACTTAATAAATCCTGGCCCTTTCTGCAACGACCAACTCTATTAATCAGCAGAACCCGACATCGAGAGTTCGGGTTTTTTCTCCATTATTTTTCCTTCTTTGTTCATTTAGTGACTGTTCGAACTTACAACAGCACTGGAAAAAAATCGAATGATGATTAGTTTTCACACGACCACCGCAGGGTCCACATGATCAAAATTCAGACCCTTGGCCACCGACTCGTATTTACAACAGTCGCAGTGTCACAGGGTCATGTGATCGCCTTTTGGGACCTCCTGACAAGCAGAGTCAATATGCAAGCCAGATTCACTTAACGGCAACCATGTGACTAACTGCACTGATTCACTTAAGAGCAGTCTCGCTTAGCGATGGAAATTTTGTGCCCAATTGTGCTCGTAAGTCGAGGACTTACCCGCATTCCTTGGAAGGAATTCAAAACAGATTTCGCCGTCAAAAGGCTGCTTGCTGACATTCAGAAAGATGCCGTGCCTTGTTTGCATGATTACTAAGGAAAGGCTTTTGTTAGCTCTACTTTTCGATTTCCTGATGTGCAAATGTGAACTTCTGCTTTGAATCTGACATATGTCTTAATAATTTTATCTTCATTATCCAGAAACTAGTAGCCTTTAGTGTGTTTTTTTCTTCCAAAGGCTATTTTTCCCTAGATAAGTAGAATGTAATTTCATGTTCATTATAGAAAGTTCACAGTTAAAATGCGGTACGGGAATAACTCATCAAAAGTTAATTGTGTGACACAGTGAACATTCCTGTCGTACAATTTGGAACTAAGGTGTAAACTGTTGGCTGTTTCTGAGCTGAAAAAGTGGCTTGGAAAATGTTATATTGATTTTTACCATCCCACAATTAATTTTTACTGGCACGGTTACAGCTTCCTAGCTCTACTGTTCCTGTCCATTTTTCTTCTCGATTTTTTCTCTCAGAAATCTCACTGAGACTTTCTCCTTGCCTAGCCTGAATGGCACGCGGTAGACTCCGATAATAAAATCGGAATTCTCTCGATTGCATTTAACTTGGGTTTGGAGGCGCTTCAAACAAATTCTGCCTATTTCGGTGGGAATGCCTAATCAGCAGCCTGAATAAGCAAATGATTTTAACCCCTTTGCTTATTTTTGAGCAGCCAAGTCTGCTAATGATTTCCTGCAGAAGGTCGCTGAAGTAGGCGAAATACTTTTAATCTCAATTTTTATCTTTTCTAAAGGCGATTCTCTAGTTTTTTGAGGGTACATTTTTTTCCCCTGATATTGTCTCATAGACCAGAGGGTGGGCGCATTTATGTTTGGGAGAAAGGGACTTTATATAAATTAATTGACTGATTGATTGGTTAATTGATTAATATGCTCTCCCCCTCAAACTCACAGTGACTACGGGCAGTTTATAAAAATAAATTCATGAGAGTGGAGCACTTAGCCTTATCTATCTCACAGAGTTTTTAAAGGATAGGTGACCCGTAAGTTTTTTTTTCTTTGAGAAATGTGGGATAAACCTGGAAGAAATTTAAAAGAATAAAGCCAGGAAGAGGATCCCCGGTGAGTGATAACACGTAGGCAACCAGGAAATTGTTAATAAAGCTTTTAGCGACCTGGAGGTCGAGGTTCGGAAACTTTTGGGGTGGTTTCCATCGTGTATCTTCTTGCGTTTCATGATTGTTAATTTTGGAATGAATTGTACGGGCAGATAAACATCTCTTTTTTAAAAAAATTAAAAAATAACTCCAGCAAATTTGCTTGATCTTTGCTGTCTATGGAATTTTATCTGTTCTCATGACACAATTTGAAATACATGGGCAGAATATATTTTGTGTGTGTGTGTGTGTGTGTGTGTGTTCCTTTTTCTGAGTACACCTGAATTAGACACTTTGGATTGTGGACTTGCACCAGAGTTTCATTTTTTTAAATTCTTCCTAACAGTTAAAACAAATCATTTTCATAGGAGAACATGAATATTAATTGCTTTACATTCACATTAAACCGCGGTTGCTCTTTCTGTAAAAATTGTCCTGGTTATCAGGGCAAATAACTCGATTGTTTTCCTTAACTTGCAAACTTGCAAACATTTACCAGTGGGGATGGGGTAGGGTGGGGTGAGAATGTCATTTTGAAGTTACTCACCCAAGTTGGTGCGAGAGAATTTCCCAAGTTGTAAATTGGCTAGCACATTCCTGAGTTGGCTGAAATGCACGGCTATTTCAAGGCTGAGAAAAATGAACAGTACAGTAATACCCTGGGAAACAACAACAAAAAAACAGCAACAAATCTTCCTTTAGTCTTTTCTTAATTTCAACAGCAACTCTTCCTCTGCCTTCGTGATGTTGCTGGGTTTTGCACGCTGCAATAAATAGAAGCGTAGTTCCAGCACCCTAGTCAACCTGGCTGGGGAGGGAAATTTGTGTGTGTGGGGGTCTGTAATGTGAATTTTAAGGCCAGAGTTTGCCTGCACAGGAATTAGAGTTACATATGAACCCTTTCTGTCTGGAGGGGGGGGGCACAGCATCAGCCGTGTTAAGGTTGGCCCCGGAAAATTTCCTGAAGAGGAAACAGATGTATACTTATTTGAGACTATCTGGGAGCTCTTTGGAAGAATAAACAGCGCACGAGGGCGGTAAATAGAGATATTTTTCCTTTTTTTTTCTTTTTCCTTTCTTTTTTTATGAAGGGGTTCAGAGCAGCCGAAAGCAGACGCCAATCCTGTTTCAGATTTTAAGATTGGTACCAATGACGGAGAATATTTGTAGCTCAGGGTTGAACTTGAAATGTATTTCAAGGTTGAAATACATTTTAGGAATGGTTTGGGAGAAGGGGTAGAGCAATAGGACCGGGTAACAGTTAAGCGGACACTTAAAATGCATTTCGATATTGTAATGCCACTCTTCCTGTAAAAAAAACCCACAAACTACCAGTGTACGTGCATTATTTTTTTTGCAGCATAAAAACAACAGTGGGAAAAATTTTAATTTTGGAACATTTTGTAGTTCATGGTTCATAGAGGGCAGGACAAGAATCAATGGATGGAAACTAATCAAGGAGAGAAGCAACCTGGAACTAAGGAGAAACTTCCTAACAGTGAGGACAATTAACCAGTGGGACAGCTTGCCACCAGAAATCGTGGGCACTCCGTCCCTGGAGGTTTTTCAAGAAGAGTGGACAGCCAGCCACCTCTTTGAAATGTACAGGGTCTCCTGCGTGAGCAAGGGGTTGGGCTAGAGGACCTCCAAGGGCCCTCCCAGCTCTATTCTGATGGATATTGAACATTTCAGAGCACGGGATGCAGTTCACACAGGAGGACCACCGACGGCTAAACGAGCGGTGAAGAATTGTGATCGCTGCTTTATCTTTCTAACCACAGCTGGGCCCCGGCTTTCTGCGGGATCCCACTCTTCTTTTCTTCCCGCCCAGCGGATCAGTAGATCTTCATCCGGGGGATCCTGTTGCAGTTCTAGGACTGAGATCCTGATGGCAGGAGGAGAACCATTTCCTCCATGTTGATATTTAAGGGCAGTGAGGAGATGCTGACCTTGATCCCGGCTTCTTTCTAGGTGCTGGGCATCCTCAACATCTTGCTAAGCCCAGGGTGAACTTGTAACCCACCAGATAGCTTGACCGCTGGGTGGGAGGACTGGATCTGCCCCTGTTGACTGAAGAGGGGTCACGGTGGGCAGGGGGGGCTGCCTCAAACCCCTAATTGAGACAAGGAAAATTGTGGTTCCCCTTGCTTTGCTTTGTCTGATTTAAAGCAGTCTTTTGTACCAGCAGGGGGCAGTGCTGCAACACCAATGCCTTTAGAACAGTCTACCTTTAAAATATTTATATATTTCTCACTTTTCTTTCCCTCTCTCTCTCTCTCTCTCTCTCTCTCTCTCTCTCTCTCTCTCTCTCTCTCTCTCTCTCTCTCTCCCATCTCTTTCATCCCTCCCCTCTCTCCCTCAAATTTTGGAAAGCATTTAATGTTCTCTCTGTAATTAAATTCAGTTCCCTGAATAATTAGCAATCGAGCCGTCTTCTTTGTGCCATTGCTTTGGATAGTGTTGTTTTTCAGTCTGCTTGTCTTCCTTCAATGGGTAATACTGTCGCTCATCTAAAAGACAGGGGTGTGGGGGGGGTTTGTTTGTTTGTTTGTTTTTCCTCGTGGCATGCTTTCTATCAATGCAGCGCTTTCTTAAGGTGGGAATATAAAACTTCAGTGGAGCTCTTGATGCTCTCTGAGCTTGGCTGTTTGTTTGCAGACATTTCACTACCCAATTAGGTAACATCATCAGTTTACCTAGCTGGGTAATGAAACGTCTGCAAGCAAACAGCCCACCTCAAAGGACTAACCAAAGCCACTGAGCTGCAAATATTCTCTTCCGTGGGATATAAAACTGTTAAAAAACATTGTCATGTAAAACTCTGGCAAACCATTTTAAAACAATGTTATTAAAATTTTCTTGGTGTTCAGACCCAAAGGACCACATCCGCTGACTGTTTTTCCTACAAAGTGGAAGAGATTTACCTAAATGAACTTGAGTTTATTGGATTTACCCAAATGAACATGAGTTTATTGGTGAAATGTGTGTGTGTGTGTGTGTGTGTGTGTGTGTGTGTGTGTGTATGTGTGTGTGTGTGTATATATGTGTGTGTGTGTGTGTGTATGTATATATGTATATATGTGTGTGTGTGTGTGTGTGTGTGTGTGTGTGTGTGTGTATATATGGATCTTTGGTCATTCGGGTTTTTCCCCGCGTAGAGTTGAAGGTGTAGGAGCAACGTTTCAACGGAATCCCATCCGTCATCCTCAGGCTGGTGGCTTCAGCTTCCTTCTTCTGGGAGAAGCATGTGGTAGTGGCTGTTTGTTCCTCTTTTTATATATATATATATACACACACACATGCATACACATATCCATATCCATATATATATGTATATATATATATATATATATATATATATATATATATATATATATATATATATATATATATATATATATATATATACTCATGTTCATTTAGGTAAATCTCTTCCCCTTCGTAGTGATATATTTAATGAAGCAAGAAACCAGGAAGGCGTTTTGTTACTCCCTGGCAACGCTTTCGCTTCTTGTTTGCTTCCTCTGCATTTTTTTGCAAAGCAGTTATACAATATTGGGATGGCATTCAGTTCACCGAAATCAAAATTATGCTACACCCAAGCATAATTAACAGTTGCTTAATGAGCAGCACAATCAAAGCAGTTGTTACAGCTATCATCTAGTTTACTTTGGGGTTTTCCTTACAGCCATGAGAAGAAGTAGAACAATTAATTCTGGAATCAAATTTATCACCATATAGTGTTTGTTTTTTCTGGTTTTAACAATACGTATTTATGTCATTTGGCTGTCTCCTAAAGTGTGTTTTTATTTATAGATAGATAGATAGATACACACATACATACATACATACACACACACACACACACACACACACACATATATACATATATACACACACATATTTATACACACAGACACACACACACATTTACATTCTTGAGAGAGGTTTCATTTTATATATTTCCCTCTTTTTTAATTTTCATCATTCTAAAACTGCTACCCTGCTTGAGAAAAGTTTTGACGCTGCAAGTACAAGTAGCTGGCTTCCGAACTTCAACTTCTCTGGCAAACTGTTAATATCTGAAGCCCAAAGAAATTGTTTAGATAATACATGTGAATAAGGTAGAAACAGTTTTGCATATAGTTGGCTTTTAAATTATTAGTATCTCTTCCCCCCCCCCCCCGTTTACTTATACTTCTAAGTAGAATTAACACTTAAATCAAACCGTAGCCGACTTTCAAAATAATCCTGGGCTTGTGATTTCTTTGGTAAATTCGCAATCCCTTTTGAACTTTGGCACGTCTGCTGTTGCGCTATATACCAAATGCATTATGGACTGCCCAAATTCTCTTGGCTTCCCAGGTTAAACGTAACCAGCAAGCCGAAAATAAGCACTGAACATCTAACACGTGGGGAATTTAGTTGATCTCTGATCTATCCTTTTGGCAATCGTATTATAAACTTCAAGTTTATAATACGATTATAAGTTTCTCTACTCAGGAGAGAGAGATTTCTGCTGTTTTGTGTTAATAGTTAATGTTAATATGTCATTTTGGGGGTATCTATAACTTATCGTTAACATCTACCAAAAAAAATATCTTGATTTTAAAATATATTCCTCGATGCTTATCAGGCTTATAACGCCCTTTTCTCTCAAAAAGTACAGAGAATCTAAGGTAGAATTCCTTTGATCTCCCAAACATATATTCGTGTGCTGTTTTATAGTACAGTATTAAATGATCTCTACATTTCTTTCTTTTGCCCTATACAAGGAGCTGTCGTAAGGTTATTGTGAAGTTGTTGGTTATTTCCCCCTCCCCCCTTTTATTATTTATTTATTTATTATTTAAACTTGTATACCGCCCTATTCCCATAGGACTCAGGGCGGTTTACAGGGAAAAATTAAAAATACATAACATGCAAAGTTAAAATCGATTAAAACTAAGATTAAATTAAGTCCCTGAATTTAAACTAAAACCCCATTAATAAATAATTAAAACCCCTCAGTCTTTTGTCCAGATTGTATTTGACAAGGTCAAGTTAAGTTTTTATCTCTGAATTAGTCCAGTCTTTTGTGATCAATATTGTTGCAGTAAAATATATGGCCATATTTCTTTATGGCTGCTAATGAGTTTTTAGAAAATTTTCAAGAACCTGATGTATGGATGAAAAGGCTACTATTGATATTGTAGTCTTTTATTATATATATAATACACTAATTAATTTAGCGTTATAAGTAAGTGCAATAAATTAAATTGTAATTAAGTCTGTAACATAGGATACGGTATCTATTGTATTACATTACCCTGCATTACATTGTATTGTAATTACATTACACTACATTACATTAAATATGTATCAATTTTAGTATATTTTAATGCCGCATTCTCACAGTGCAATCCTGTTTATTTTAGAAGTGGGTAATTTCACTCTTTAATTCTTTAAGACCAACAAATTCCTTTTCTATCCCCTGTATTCTTTTTTTTTTAAAAAAAAACTTAGAAAAAACCAGATCAGATGCTCGGGAAGGTTGTTATTGAGACCTCCAGGTTTGTGGTCTTTAGCAGCGTTATAAAAACTAAGGTGTTTTATCCTTTTGATGGTTTCTCCTCTCTGCCTTGCCTCCATAGAAATCTACGCAGAGGTTTCATCTGCAAAATTTTAATGAAGTCTGCATTTTCCCATTATAACTTAATAAATCTTTTCATAGCTCTGTGCTGTGTCTGTCTATGGGTCATTCCAAACAGGAGTCTTGAATTTGCTTTTGTGGACTGGAATATCTTCTGAGCTAAGATCTTTTAGCAGATAAAATTAGTTCAAAAAAAGAGAGAGAGAGAGAGAGAGAGGGAAAAAATGTCTTTATGGACTCTTCCTTGAGACCCCCCCCTGCAAAAAAAACCCCTAAAACAACCCAACCTTGTTTCACACGGGCAGGAGACTAGCTGCAAAAGGACAAAAAGAACAATTATGTCCACCCTTTTTGCAAACAGACCCCTAAGATGGATGCAGGGAATATTTTCATGGGGAAAAAAAACCCGGTCATTCATGTTATACTTTTGAACTAGAACGTGCCTCATTCTTCTTTGACACTTTTTTTTGGCCAATCTAGGCATATTTCATTAATAAGCACCGATGCATCGTGCCTCTTTGCCTTCTACCCTGCTATGCCCCCCCCCCAAATGAAATTGTTCTAGAACAATCGATTTTAATCCTACGGGAGGGTTTCAGAACAGAGCTGC
Source organism: Vipera berus (assembly GCF_964194415.1). Taxonomy (NCBI): domain Eukaryota; kingdom Metazoa; phylum Chordata; class Lepidosauria; order Squamata; family Viperidae; genus Vipera; species Vipera berus. The sequence continues at coordinate 86,622,845 of NC_138208.1, read as the reverse complement.
ACCCTTTTATTTAAATCTAGCTGGGTGTTCTGCTGGTTCTTCCCTGTTAAGTGAATTTTACCCTCATTTTCTCCTGATCTGTTTTGTGGCTAGTTGAGTTTGCGTCTACCTAATTTTTGGTTTTGCTTTGTTTTGGTTTTTTAATTCTGAGAAATTAAACATCCGTAGTGTTCAACGCAACCATGGTTGGGAGGCAACTGCGTAGCTTCGGCTCATTGTTACTACTGAAGTTTGATACCTGACATATTTAATTCAATTAAGAAGACGGAATCCAATTTTGGTGTTTCATTAACGGGATTATTCCTCAAAGTTATTGTTCCCGTGATGAGAACTAAACAGTGTACTTCACAATAGCCGATGTTCCTCTTCTGTTTATGCTATTTTTCCTTTCCAAGTTTTATACCATATTCTTTTTTTTCTTCTTTTCTTTTTTAAATAGAAGTTGTCAATCTGTAGTGCTGGAGATTGATATGACTTTGTGGAAGCTGTAACTGGGTGCTGCGTTAACATTTGACTGAATTTTTATTTTTTTGCTTTTTCTATTAATAAAAGACCCAAACAAGGTTTGGGCCTCAGTTGCCCCTTTGTAACCATCTGTGAAATCAGGTGGGCAGCAATGTTTTTTTGTTTCTTTTGCTTTGTTTTATTATAATAACCTCTCGATTACTTAAGCTGTGTTTCCCTTTACAGAAATGAGGATTCCTTTTGTGGATCTCTTCTGGATAGGCAGAATGATCTGCATTTTGATCCCCAATGTCCTTTTGAATGAGGCAGAGTTCAGCTTAGTGTGCTCAATTTTATGTCTCCCCGGTGTGGTGGGCACATAATCAGTTTGGCCTAGTGGTTAAGGCACCAGGATGGTGATATATATATATATATATATATATATATATATATATATATATATATATATGTATGTATGTATGTATGTATGTATGTATGTAATGTATGTAATGTATGTATGTGTGTGTATATATATGTATGTGTGTATATGTGTGTGTGTGTGTGTGTGTGTATATATATATATTAATTGATTGATTTTTAACAATTACAATCTTTAGTGCTTAGTAAACAATGCGTTGTCTGGGTTCACATATTTAACATTAACTTCTTCAATATAAATCTGTTCAATACTGCCCAATCCAGTGTGCAGTTCTAGTCTCTCATTAGCCATGAAAGCCGGCTGGGTGACTTTGGGCCAAACACCAGGAGACTGTGAGTTCTAGTCCCGCCGGATGGATGACTTGGGGCCAGCCCACCTCAAAAAACTGTTGTTGTGGGGAAAATAGGAGGACGAAGGTGTGTTGGATATGTTCTCTAGCTGGAGTTATTTGTGAAAATAATAAAGGCAAGATATAAATAACCAAATAAATACTCTTCAGGAGCCCACTCCGGAGGCTTTTCTCTCCCTCCCTCCCCCCCCATCCTTGGGGGAGGGGGCAGCTACATAGGTAATTGGCACCAACGAAAAGCCCTTGGTGGGCTACCAGAAATTGGTGAGGGTCTTCTTACAGCAGACATTCCTGCCTCCTTCTCCAAATTCCCAGACTAGCATATCTGCAAGGTTCAGAAGTTGTTAATGAAGACTTTGGGGACCCCAAGTTGAAATTTAATGATTAGGACCAGGGAGAACGAAACACCACCCGACTGTTTGGCCAAAGTTATCTTTTGTAATGCGGTGCCTCCATTCAATATTGGGGGTTGGGGGGGTGGGGGAGAAACCAATGCTTTTAAAAATCAGAACAAAAGTCCTTTTCAAGATGTAATGAGTTTTCTTATTTTTACCCCCAAAGTATCTGGTGTCTGTGGCTGGGGTGGACTGGGGGCTGTAGGGAGCAGGGAAGGGGAAAGCCCTTATCTGTTTAAAGGTGTGTCTGTGTGTGTGTGTGTGTGTGTGTGTGTGTGTGTCTGTGTGTCTGTGTGTGTGTGTGTGTGCGCGCGCGCAGGATGGGGGCAAATGGGATAGGATTGCAGAAAAGGTGACAACTTTTTTAAAAAAAATCACTTCTTTTGTTTTTGTTTTTAATTCCACCTTAAATCAATCTCCCGACAAAAGTACATTTGGCTTTTAAAAGAGTGAAACAATTCAAAATGTGCATTTTATCGCTTTGAAAGCCGGGTTCCAGTCACTGCCGCATGGCGTGAACGCGGAAGGAGCTAAACTCCTGTGAGTAAATTCTTTGCTTTCCTAGTTGGCTTTTGAGTAAAGAATCGCCTCCTTCCCTAAATGTTTTCTTTTTCCCCACCAAACTCGCTCTTTGTCGCCCAGCCTTAATCGTGGCCTTTGGCAGAAAGATGCTGCTAATAGGAAAAAAGAAATAAAATAAATTAAAAGCGGAGTTTCGTGATCTCTTCTTCATTGCGGCTTAGCCTTACGTACCCATGTAGTTGTGCGGTAGTGACAGCAGCCCCAACAGCGCTGCTGCTGAAACAGGAGGAGAACACAACAGAGCATCGCTGTTACAGTATGAAGCAATTAAAATGACACGTCAGAGGTTCAAAACGTTAAAATAGACTTTATTTTCTGTCAGAGAAAAGGACCCTTGAGCTTCTTCCAGCTTCTCTCTCTTTGAGATTTCTCCGAAAGAGAATCCAGATGAACAAAAGTCCTTTTTAGCCGGAAATTGCTTGAAGGGCTTCAAGCAAATCGCACCTACCCATTCTGCAGGATGCTGCCTAATTGTTTTTGACCCCAGTTAGGTTTTTTGCACACTTGGTATATTGCATCCCGTTTTTTGGTCCTCACGATACAGATTTTTATTTTATTATTTTAATCCCATTTACATCCCGCCCTTCTCCGAAGACTCAGGGCGGCTTACAATCTAAGCACAAATCAAATGTGCTTAGCAATAGCCTTCATTCTATGTCTATGCCTACAGATGGTGAGACTCTGAAAGGAGTGCAGAGAAGAGCAACAAAGATGATTAGGGAGCTGGAGGCTAAGACATACGAAGAAGGGTTTGCCGGGATTGAGTAGGTCTGGTTTAAGAAAGAGAAGGATTAGGGGTGACAGGATAGCAGCGTTCCAATATTTGAGGGATTGTCACAAAGAAGAAGGAGTCAAGCTCTTCTCCAAAGCCCCCGAAGGCAGGACAAGAAGCAACGGATGGAAACTAACCACAGAGAGAAGCAACCTGGAACTAAGGAGAAATTTCCTGACAGTGAGCACAATTAATCGGTGGAATGACTCGCCTCCGGAAGTTGTGGGTGCTCCATCATCAGTGGAGGCTTTTAAAGAAGAGACTGGACGATATTTGCCCGAAATGGTATAGGGTTTTCTGCTTGAGCAGGGGGTTGGACTAGATGACCTCCAGGGTCCCTTCCAACTCTGTGATTCGTGTTACTCATGGCTGCTTATCTTTGGGAGGAACCGTAGCAGGTCTTCATAGAAGAGGCCTTCTAGCATCCTAATTTAGAAGGAGAGAAGCTATTTTTTTGTTGCCACTGTTAAATCACTCAGAGGCTCTTGTTGGTTTAATCCCGTCCTTCATAAACCATAAGAGAGGAGGTTTTGCCTCAATCCCAGCCATAATTTATCCTCCTCCACCCAGAAAATTAACTCTCGGTGTTGGAGAACTCATCGCAGGTACCTCCCAAGTCCCCAAATGAACACCTGAAAATGGGATTCTTTTTTTTTTAAAATCCACACTTGACTCCCTCCCACCTTGCTGTACTCAATCGGTCTTGAAAGATGCCCCATTATAGCTTCATCAGTCCCCACCTTCTTGTCACTTCCCTGCATTTCATCCATGCCAGGAACGTTGCTTCCTCGTGCCAAGGAAGGAGAATGTGTAGTGTAGACCGATGGCTTCCGTTGTTGATTCTCCCCCACACACACACACACTTTATTTTGGGTTTGGTTTGTTTTTTTTGTCCCCCCCCCCCTTCTACAGTACCAACTTGGCCAGATTCGGGCAGGTTGAAAGTGATAAAGTTATTGCCCATAATTTCGTTTTGGCAGGGCCTGGTGCCCGCCGCTGTGTGTTCAACTAACTAGAACAAAATTCTGAGTAATTACCAAACCCTTCACAATTAAACAATAAAACTAAAGCCTCACCGCGGAAGCAGCGACTCTTCTATAAATAAGAAATATGTCTGGGTTAATGCTTTAGTAAAACACAGCTAATAGAAGCTTAGTATTACAAAATACGTTGGTTGGCAGGCGTCTGAAAAGCCTTTTGGATTGGGTTGGGGGGGGAAAACGAGCATTGCTGAGATTAATGATCTCTAGTGGATTGTGGCTCTCTCTCTCTCTCTCTCTCTCTCTCTCTCTCTCTCTCTCTCTCACACACACACACACACACACACACACACACACACACACACACGTGTACAGGTAGAGAGGCACACACTCCAAGCTCCAAGTAGAATGCCAGACATACAATATTCCTGTGTTAAAGCTGGGATACGGATAAACCCCCTGCTTGCAAATTAACTCCCAAATATCTCAAGAGTCTAATGTCTAATAAAGATAAAGATATACACCCCAAGGCCAGCAGGATTTTTTTGAAACTCCTTCAGGCTGATGCCTGTTGCTTAGGAGGGAAGCAAATGTTTTTCCAGATCTCTGGGGTTAGTATGAAAATCTTCAGAGCCACAGCAACTAGTTCTAGTGTTTTAGTGGACCTGGCGGTGGGTGGGTGGGTGGGTGTGGGTGTTTCCCAGGGGACCAAGGATATATATCATAAGGTGGCTCTAACATTGTATTTAATCTCTTCTCCTTTGTACTGGATGGTTGTATTATTATTATTATTTTTTTACTAATGATTGCTTTTTAATTGATGTTTTTTATCCGTTTGTTGTTTTATTTTAGTGTATTGTTTTATTTTAAGTTTAAAACGATTAATTTGTTTTAACTGCAACCGCCCAGGAGATGGGCAGCCGTACATTATATACAGTCCCTAAATAAACAAACGGGTGAGTTGAAATATTAGACAGATCAACGCCTAGTAGACTCATTAAGGAGTCAATGAGTCTCGTAGAGATTTATCTGTGTACATGCAAATTGTTTGAGGAGAAAGAGAAGTCTAGAACTGACAAGTGATTGACTGAAACAGAGAATGAATAAATCCGAAAACCTCGAAAAGCAGATAATACTTCTTACAATTCTGAGAAAGCAATTTGCTTGTTATCCTTTTGAGACACAGATCAACTACAGTGAGTTGCTGAGCTCTCAAAGTCCAGTAGAAACTCATATGAAGGCATGTGTTTGGGTGTATATGTGTGGGTATGTTTAAAATATCCTTACGCGATTATCAACCTTTTTAAATCGAGTGTTTCTCCCACACTTATTCTGCAAGACTTGAGTTGGCATAATTGCTCTCCTTTCATAATGACTTAACACCCAACATGCAACTCAAAAATATATACAGTGAGTGCCTTGGCTTCACAAGAAAACCATTATATAGCTTCCATGCATGCACTCTTTTGAGGAAATGAACGAATGAAACAAAATGAAAAAAAAATTATTATTCTGTATATCGTGGGTGTATTTGATTCCGTCTTCTGCTGCTGGTGCTGGTGCTGCTGCGCTGGAACAATTCGCCCAAATGAATATTTTCCAATTTCAGAATGCAGTTGATCTTCTTCCAAAATAAAATACTTTTTTTTTTAAAAAAAAATAAAAATAAAATAATAATACTGATATTTTGAACGGCTCCTCTCTTCGTGTTAGTTCTTCAGGCGGAGTTTGGAGAACAAAATTAATTCAGGCTTTGAGCTTGGTAAAAACTCGGATAGTCGTCTCTGTTTTTATCTTGGCTGCCTAGGGTTTCAGAAAAGCAGACCACAGCAGTAGCCTGCGGTGTGGCAGTAACCTTGGGGTCAAACCAACTTGAATTTTAGCAGCGGGTCTGTCACTGTGTCCGTCAAGCGACGACGACGCTGTGAAAGACCCGCTCGCCGGTGGAGCTGCTAACTGCATCCTGGCTACTGCTGGCTACCTGTGAAACTTTAACCGGACCACCGTGATACTTTTGATTGCTTTTCGGCCCGAGATCCGTTTTCCCGACAAAGTGGGTTTGTGTCTTTTGAGTCTGGGGCCAGGATTGACAATACTAGGGTGTAACTCGGAGGTAGAGAACAGTTGTCGGCTGTTTGTAAAGAGGAAACGTGACTGGAAAAGAAAGAATTCAAAGCGAAAGCAAGCGGTTCACAGATGCAAATTTAACCAAAGGCATGATAAGGGAAGGAATGTGATAAGCACTCAATAATTACCTTTTTGAAGGTAGGGTACACAATTGTGGTTTAACATCAGAATATTGGTTTGTTTGTTGGTTGGTTGGTATCCGGCCTTTCCTATTTTTGCAAACAATTCCAGGCAGCGAATATATCCAAACACCCTTTCCTCCTGCCATTTTCTCCACAACAACAACAACAACCCTGTGAGGTGGGTTAAACATGAACGGCAGGCCCGGATTTGAAACTTGTTTAAATGTGTGTTGTAGATGTGTTCAGTTAGTTGCCGTTTTAAGCAGGGGTCTTCCAACTAGGCCCTTTTATGACTGGTGGACTTCAACTCCCAGAATTCCTCACCCAGGCATGCTGGCTGAGGAATTCTGGGAGTTGAAGTCCACCAGTCATAAAAGGGCCAAGTTGGAAGACCCCTGGTTTTAAGTCTCCACTTTATGCTGAGTCTTAAGACGTAAACATGTCAGAGGACTAACGTCAAGTGTTTTTGGTGGCAATTCCTTTCTTATGGGATAATCTGTCCTCTGAGGCGAGGCTGGCCGTCACTTTCGAGGCCTTCTGGAAGTTGGTAAAACTTGTCTCCACAGGTCACACCTGCCGACATTTATTTTAAATTATTTATTTGTATCCCATCATTATTTTTACAAATAACTTAAGGCGGCAAACATACCCAACACACCTTCTTCCATCTATTTTTTCCCTACAACAACAACCCTGTGAGGTGGGTTGGGCTGAGAGAGAGAGGGGGGGGATTGGCCCAAAGTCACCCAGCCGGCTTTCATGTCTAAGGCAGGACTAGAACTCACCGTCTCTTGGCGATTGGCTCAAAGTTACCCAGAGATTGGACAACCATTTGTCTGAAATGGTATAGGGCAGGGGTAGGCAACCTCGGCTCTTTTATGACTCATGGACTTCAGCTCCCAGAATTCCTAAGTCAGTTGACTCAGGAATTCTGGGAATTGAAGTCCATGAGTCATAAAAGAGCCGAGGTTGCCTACCCCTGGTATAGGGTCTCCTGCTCGAGCAGGGGGTCGGACTAGATGACCTCTGCGGTCCTTCCCAACTCTTATTGTCGTATGTTCCCCATTCAGTTGGCTTTCATACCTAAGGCGGGACTAGAACTTAAGCGTCTCCTGTTGATTGGCCCAAGGTCATCCAGCCAACTTTCATGGTTAAGGCAGGACTTGAACTCAAGGCCTCTTGCTTTCTGACCTGGGGCCTGCCTAAAGGTGCCTATATATGTGTATGTGTGTATCTGTATATATTGTTTAAATGTACTATGAATTTTGTTATGGACGTTGTAAGATACACTGTTAGTTTATTGCTGTTTTAATACCGTATTTTCCGGCGTATAAGACGACTGGGCGTATAAGACGACCCCCCAACTTTTGAGATGATTTTCAAGATTTTTCGTCTTATACGCCGGAAAATCAGCGAGCCCGGGAAGGCACGCCCTCCCCTCTCACTGTGGAGGAAGCAGGGCAGGCTGGCGTCTGGCGGGAGCCTGCCCTGCTTCCTCCACAGTGAGAGGGGAGGGCGTGCCTTCCCGGGCTCGCTGATTTTCCGGCGTATAAGATGACTGGGCGTATAAGACGACCCCCCAACTTTTGAGATGATTTTCATGGGTTAAAAAGTCGTCTTATACGCCGGAAAATACGGTATCTGTAAAACTACCACTGAGACCGTAGGCACCTTGGACAAAAGAATGCTTGGAGATTATAAATTATAATAAATAAACGCACCACACGCACTTTGGTTTACATCACTTATATATTTATTTATTTAGATTTATATACCGCCCTTTCCCGAAGGACTCAGGGTGGTATAGGGTGTCCTGAGGCAAAACTTCAAAACAGAGTTGCATCTAAGCTATAACCACAAATTAGGGTTGTACGATACGCTCCAAAACAGTTTTAGGGGTTACCAATTGGCTTATTTTGATTTTGTTTCAGTTTCAGCTACGTGAACACTTAAAGTTAACTCACCTTTTTGCTGACGTTTTGTTTATGCTGGATCTGAAATTAAAACGTCTGGGCAGTTTTATACTGCAGGTTGGCTAATACATTTATGAAAGAAATGATAAATAAATTGGATTTCCCCAGTCAGCCTCTTTGGGGATTTGAAGCCTAATATTACACGGAGCGGCCTCCCTGCGTTTCCCCAAAGAGAAATAAAGCTGCTGGTTGGTACTCTTGGACCGAAAAGTTTAAAACTTGAAAATGTGCTTGCTGTTTTGAAGTGGCCTGTCGACCCGAATATTGCCTCCTTATCAGATGAAGCCACGCTAATGAAATTGCAGCGGGGTCCAAGATGGCTAAATCTTAACTGGGGTTGATTGATGACAGAGCTATGGGAGGGAACAAAACAACAACAACAACAACAAAACATTTCTTTCTGCAATTCTGAGCACCCCCTTCCCCCTCCTGCAAGCACACACCCTTTTGTGATGTGGATGGGGGGGGAGAGAAAAAACCTCTCCCCCTCCCGTTTAAGATGTTTGATTATGGCATAAAGCAGCTAATTTAAGCATCTGTTTATCACTGTCTGGCTACCCTGAATGCGAAATTTCAATTGACTTGCTTCCCCAGAGAGCTTTTTAGCTCGTGAGGGTAAAACAAATCATTTTTTTTTTCCCCGGCTGGTCCCTTGGGATTGGCAGTCAAAAGAATTCATCTAAATAGTTTACACGAGACTTGAAAACATTGCATCGACTGGCCTGTCTCTTTTGTTGTTAGTGGAAAATTGCCAGGGTAAATGGCACATCTTGCACTAACTTGACCGCTCTACCACTACATGTTTCTACTGTGTGTAACTTAAGTGTTGGATGCCTTAAAAGGCTTTTGGAGTGTAATCATTTGTGTTTGGTTGTTGTTGTTGTTGTTTTTAAAAAAAATCTAATTGTACGTGTTGCATTGTAGAACAGAAGATGGATTGTATAAAACAGTGACCTTAGCTTGCATTGGAACAGGCTATATTTCTACTTCCGTGGAGATAAGGATTATTGCAAATTATTAAAATGCAAGAAGTGTTTTTGCTGATTTTGCAAATAAGATAAGTTATAGCTTTCCGGGATATCTTCTGCTTCCCTGTGGATATAATGCTGCTGGACTGGGAAAAAAGAGGGTTTGTTTACATTTTGGTCTTGGTTTGCTGTTTAGGTGGCTTAACCACCAGAAAATGAGTGTTCAGTCTACAACTAGCAAAACGATTCGAATTTGGAAAATAATGCTCCTCCTACGCGCAGTTGCTCTCCCGAAAGCTCAGCACGTGTCACTTGAATAAAATGGGAGGTTTTAGAAAATCACTAAAGGTTGTCTTTAAGTTTCATAAATATTGAAGCATAAATTTCGCTCCCGTCCAACATGCTGTGCAATTAATCTTGTGGGGTTTTTTTAAGTTCACTTTCCAATTTTCCACCAATTGTTATAAAACAAGTTGCAGTTTAGAATAGAATAGAGCTGGAAAGGACCTTGGAGGTCTTCTAGTCCAGCCCGCTGCTCAAGCAAGAGAACCTATACCGTCTCAGACAAGTCACTGTCTAACCTCTTCTTAAAAACCTCCAGTGGTGGAGCGCCCACGATTTCTGGTGGCAGGCTGTTCCACTGGTTAATTGTCCGCACTGTCAGTAAGTTTCTCCTTAATTCCAGGTTGCTTCTCTCTGGTCAGTTTCCAACCATTGTTGCTTGTCCTGCTTCTGGTGCTTTGGTGAATAACGTGACCCCCTCTTCTTTGGGGCAGCCCCTCAAATACTGGAATACTGCTATCACGTCTCCCCTATTTCTTCTTTTCTTTAGACTAGCCAAACCCAAATCCCGCAGCCGTTCTTCGTCTGTTTTAGTCTCCAGGCCTTGGATCATCTTAGTTGCTCTTCTCTGAATTTTTTCCAAACTCCCAACATCTTTTTTGTGATATGGGGACCGAAATTGGCTGCAGTATTCCAGGTGTGGCCTTACTAGGGTTTTGTAAAGCGCTTCTAATACTTGGCGTGATCTTGGTTCTATCTTGAAATACAGTAACTTATAAGAAGGGTGAATTAAAGTGATCAGAGGCAAGAATTCATTTCAGGAGATCCTTCCCCACCCAAAGTCAGCAGTTTTCCCCTTCAATGAAGCTCATTGCCCTGGGGGTACACGTCTTGGCCACTCTTTAAAATTCTTATAAAAACAAAGAAATTAATTATCCCATGTAAAAACAGGTCGTATGTCTACTGGCAAACATTCAATTAACTTTTTAGTGCTGGCTACTTAATGTTATGTTTGACCACCCAACCATTAAAAACGACTTCTCTTTGAAAGAGGCCAAAGTGGAGACCGTATAGCCTGTTGAGATTTGATGGCCTGTACTATTGGTCATCAACATTTTTTTCCCAGGATCTTTTTAGCGAGTTAGTTATATTTTACTCAGATTTGTGAGGCTGTCGTTTACTTCTGGGTGAGGGTGGGAGGGGGTGGTGGTGAATAAGAACTACCAATTAGCTTGGTTTAATCAGCTACTGAAGCACTAACCTCATCGGAACAAAATACTCTGAATTCTGTTCTTTGACAGAGTAAAAAAAAAATAAGGGGTGACCCGATGAGGTTTCGTCTTTACCTTTTCATTTGTAGTTTGGAAGATACGCAGTTCATAGGTGCCAATAAAGGAGAATATTTCTCACGCAGGGTTGAACTATGGAGACCTTGTTGCTCTTGTGCTTGAGTTGTTTTCTTGCAGACGTTTCATGACCCGAAGTAGGTAACAACCTTGGTGCCAGGACTACTACTACTACTACTACTACTACTACTACTACTACTAATAATAATAATAATAATAATAATAATAATAATAATAATAATGTTGGAAGGGACCTTGGAGGTCATCTAGCCCAACCCTCTCTGCTCAGGCAGGAAAACCTATAGTACCATTTCAGACAAATTGGCTGTCCAGTCTCTGCTTAAAAACTTCCAGTGTTGGAACATTCACAATTTCTGGAGGCAGGTTGTTCCACTGGTTAATTGTTCTCCGTCAGGAAATTCCTCCTTAGTTCCAGGTTGCTTCTCTCCTTGATCAGTTTCCATCCATTGCTTCTTGTCCTGCCTTTGGGTGCTTTGGAGAATAGCTTGACTCCCTCTTCTTTGGGGAAGCCCCTGAGATACTGGAACACTGCTATCATGTCCCCCCTCGTCCTTCTCTTCATTAAACTAGACTTACCTGATTCCTGCAATGGTTGTTCATATAGTTCATCCTCCAGTCCCCTGATCATCTTTGTTGCTCTTCTCTGGACTCTTTCTAGAGTCTCAACATCCTTTTTATACATCGTGGTGACCAAAACTGGATGCAGTATTCCAAGTGTGGCTTTACCAAGGCCTTGTAAAATGGTATTAACACTTCACGTGATCTTGATTATAACCCTCTGTTAATGCAGCCTAGCACTGTGTTGGCTTTTTTTGGCAGCTGCCGCACACGGCTGGCTCATGTTGAAGTGATTGTCTACCAGGACTCATGATGTTACCTGGTTTGGGTCATGAAAGCTATCTCAAGAGAGCAACAAACAGCCCTCAATTCCTAGGTGGTTTTGGCCTGGCTTTACCACATGCGCAGCTGAAAAGATTCCACACAACGTGCTACGAAAAGATTGAATTTACCCATGTATCGGCGTGACTGTGTGTCTCTGACACATAGGTAGTCCTCGATTAATGACCACAAGGCAATTGTTAAGTGAAACCCACCCTTTTTTTGCTACGGTTGTTATGCAGACCGTTGTAGTTATTAAGCGAATTGCACAGTTGCTAAGTGAAACCGGCTTCCTTGATTGACGTTGCTATTCGGAAGCCAACTTTGAAGGTTGCAAATGGTGATCACAGGTTCTTTGGGATGGTGCAGCCATCATAAATGCATGCTGGTTGCCAAGCAGCCGAATTTTGATCATGTGATGGGAGATACTGCAATGGCTGTAAGTGTGAGTCACCTTTTTCAGTGGCGGAGTAGCTTCAGACGGTCACCAAACAAACGGTTGTAAGTCAAGGGCTACATGTGTGGGAAATTGAATAGGAGCAGTAATTGAACACGAGGTGAATAAAGTAAGATCTCCTTTGAGTCAGGCTTGACTTCTTGATGATTTCGTGTCCATGTATTTACGGACAATCCTTGACTTATGACCACAATGGAGCCTAAAATATCTGCTGCTCCGCAAGACGGTGGTTAAGTGAGTTTTGCCTCATTTCACAACTTTTCCTGCCACATTTGTGAAGTGAATCACTGCAGTTGTTAAGTTAAAAGGTAAAGGTAAAGGTTCCCCCGCACATGCGTGCTAGTCGTTTCCGACTCTAGGGGCCGGTGCTCATCTCCGTTTCAAAGCCGAAGAGCCAGCGCTTGTCCGAGGACGTCTCCGTGGTCATGTGGCCGGCATGACTAGACGCCAAAGGCGCACGGAACGCTGTTACCTTCCCACCGTAGTGGTCCCTATTTTTCTACTTGCATTTTTACGTGCTTTCGAACTGCTAGGTTGGCAGAAGCTGGGACGAGTAACAGGCGCTCACTCTGTTACGCGGCACTCGGGATTCGACCCGCCAAACTGCCAACCTTCTGATCGACAAGCTCAGCGTCCTAACCCACGGAGCCACTGCGTCCCTTGTTGTTAAGTTGGGTAACACTAAGTTAAGCGAATCCGGCTTCCCCATTGACTTTGCTTGTCGCAAGGTCGCAAAAGGGGAATCCGGCGCCCCGGGACGGTGCGACCGTCGTAAATGTGAGTCAATTGACCAGCATCCTAATGTAAATCCCGTGACCATGGGGATGCTGCAATAACGGTCATAAGTCTGAAAAATGCTCATCAGTCCCTTATCAAGTGAACTGTTGTAAGTCGAGGACTTCCTGTACTTTAAACCTAGGAAATCTTCAGGGGGAAAAGAAGATTTACTCCAAAGTGAAACCTGTTCAAGTTGAGCATGTTGTTAAATCAAATCTTTCAGCAAGCCCTTTAGAATACCAGATCCCTCAAAATGCAAATTCTTCATTAATTAAGACAGGGGTCTTCAAACATGGCCACTTTAAGACTTGTGGACTTCAACTCTGGCTGAGGAATTCTGGGAGTTGAAGTCCACAAGTCTTAAAGTGGCCAAGTTTGAAGACCCCTGACTTAGGATTTAAAGCTCACCCATTAGAACTTTGGCAAACTGCCATATATTTGAAAGTCACTTGCCGAGTTATCATACGAGTTTTGGATTTGTCAGTAATTTTTTTTTTGTTACACTGCATCCAGCATATTGTCCTTAGCTACATCTTATTATATAGACAGTGCTTGAAGTATGACCGGTTGCTTAGTGACTATTCCAAGTTATGACGGCCCCTTCAAAAGCTACTTACTAATGGCCACACAGACAAGCACTTGGCCACATTTTGGCTTCCCTTCTACTTGCAGCATCCCCCAGTCACCTGACCGCGATTTTTGCCATTTTGTGCCATTTTCCAGCATTTATTTCTGATTTCCCATCAACTAAAATGGATTCACTCAAGGACCACAGTGTTTGCTGAAAAAAATGCTGAAAAATCAGGTCCTGTCACACAATGTGACCACAGTGACTTACGACTATAATACAGTACTGGGCTCAATTACTGTCGTAAGTCGAGGAATACCTGTACAGGTATAGGTCCTTGACTTAGGTCCACAATGGAGCCCAAAATTTCCGTTGCTAAGTGAGACATTTGTTAGGTGAGGTTTGCCCCATTTTACAACCTAAAGTGCCACAGTTGTTAAGTGAATCACTGCAGGTGATAACTTAGTAACATGGTTGTTAAGCGAATCTGGCTTCCCCCTTGACTTTGCTTGTCTGAGGGTCTTAAAAGGGGATCACATGACCCTGGGACACTGCAACTGTCATAAGTACATGCCAGTTGCCAAGCATCTCCATTTTGGTCACATGACCCTGGGGATGCTGCAACGGTCGTAAGTGTGAACAGCAGTCAGAAGTCCCTTTTTTTCATTGCCGTTGTGACTTTGAATGGTCACTAAATGAACTGTTGTAAGTCGAGGGCTGTGTATTCAGTTTTGACCATATTGCAGGTCAAGTGGAGATTTTTAAGAGGAGACTGGACATTCACCTGTCTGAGATGGTGTAGGTTCTCCTGCTTGAGCAGGGGGCTAGACTAGAAGACCTCCAAGGTCCCTTCCAGCTCTTATTCTATTCTGTTCTATTCTATTCTATTCTATTCTATTCTATTCTATTCTATTCTATTCTATTCTATTCTATTCTATTCTATTCTATTCTATTCTATTCTATTCTATTCTATTCTATTCTATTCTATTCTATTCTATTCTATTCTAAAGTAACCCCCTGCTGAAATGAAATCTTGTGGTGGCCCCATTCCTAGACGCAATGAATTTCCATATGCTGGAATGACTCCGTTACAAGGCAGCGGGAGCACACACAGCCACGAGTAACCGTGATTGAGAATGCAAAGGTTGGTCTGTGGAATACAAATAAAGGGCCGAGTGCGGGGTTCTGCCTCAAAGCCCTGGCGCTTGTGGAAACGCGGCAATAAATGCACCGATAAATCCGAGGGAGCGACCGCGATGGACGGAGACTCAAAACTGTCCAATGCGTAGGAATTGCGCCGCTTGGTCGGGCAGAATGAAATTAAAATCGAATTTGCTTTAGTGAAATTACATCAGGGTTGATTAAAGGAGCTCGTGAGGAATCGTTTCTCTCTGAAGTCACTTCAGTAGGTGAATCTCTTGTTTGCTTATGCCTGTGGAATTCCCCCCCCCTTTTTTTCATTTTGTGTGTGTGTGTGTGTGTGTGTGTGTGTTTCTGCTTCTCCCCCCCCCCGGGTTGTTTTCTTGCATATGTTTTATTTGTTTAATCTTTTCTTAATTTTTGTATCTTTGTATTTTAGTATTTATTGCCCTGTTCACCGCCCTGAGTCCTTCGGGAGAAGGGCGGTATACAAATAAAATTATTATTATTATATTATTATTATTATTACCCAAACTAAGTAAGCAACCTAGAACTCAGAAGAAATTTCCTGACAGTGAGGATAATCAACCAGTGGAACTGCTTGCCTCCAGATGCTGTGGGTGTTCCACCCCTGGAGGGTTTTAAGAAGAGACTGGATAGCCACTTGTCTAAAATGGGGTAGGGTCTTCTGCTTGAGCAGGGGGTTGGGCTAGATGACCTCCAAGGTCCCTTCCAACTCTGATGGTGTTCTGTGTCAGTGGTTCCCAACTTTTCCTTTACCACGGACCCCCTTTATATACATAGAACAGAACAGAACAGAATAGAATAGAGCTGTAAGGGACCTTGGAGGTCTTCTAGTCCAGCCCCCTGCTTGAGCAGGAGAACCTACACCATCTCAGACAGGGGATTGTCTAGTCTCCTCTTAAAAACCTCCAGCGATGGAGCGCCCACCATTTCTGGAGGCAAAGCTGTTCCACTGGTTGATTGTCCTCCCTGTCAGGAAGTTTCTCCTTAATTCCGGGTTTTTACCTTTTGTGGCTATGGAACATGGCCACTGACCCCCCCAAGACTTAGCTCAAAATTTAAATCATAATATTTTTCCAAGCCTTCGCAGACACCCACCCCACCCCCGTAACTGAGTAATGAGAACCAGATATTCACACAGTTTGGCTTGTCAAAAGAATTCTTAATTTTCTTAATATCTTTACTATATATGAACTTAGCTGCTTAGGGAAACACCAAGTTGTCTGAACATTTGATCAGATAAAGTAGTTTGATCTTTTCACTATTGGCCCACCTTTACGGTGATGCATAATATTCCGGTTTAAAGCATATCAGCATCCCAATTTCATATTTTCTTTCTTCTGGTTTTTTTTTTTTTTTTTTGGTCCCGATTTAACTGGAGCACCATTTTCCCTCCGTCCCTTTGGCCGTTTACTCTCCCCGTTCTCCGTTAGAAGCTGTCAGTACAAACTAATTATTTTCACAGCTTGAAATGTATTGGAGCTCTCCTTGAAAGTTGTTTATTTTGTGGCCACTCTTTGATGTTGCAGCCTAAAACTTTGCTCAGCCTTCTTTTGCTTCCCCCTCCCTACTTTTAAGAAGCAGAATAAAAAGGAGAAATGAGATGCAGAAATGTTAGAAGGTGGGTGGAGGAGAACCTGTCGTGGCTTCCGTTCCTTCCTCGGTGTAAATACACCACGCTGCGAATCTCTTCGAGTGTCTTAAGAACAGGGAAACAGAGTCACTTTCCAGAGAAAGTTTTCCTTCGATTTCGTTGAAGGGGCAGGTGGAAGTTAATGCCGCCCTAACAAGATTAGCTTCCACGTCAAGCCTGGGCAGATTTTCAGTCTGCGAAGCAAAGAGGGAAGAGGAGGAAATGGTGGGATGGAACCAACATACTTGAAGCGCCTAATAGCAGATTATCAGAGTTGGAAGGGACCTTGGTGGTCTTCTAGTCCAACCCCCTGCTCGGGCGGGAGACCCTGTAGCACTCCAGGCAAATGCCTGTCCAGTCTCTTCTTGAAAGCCTCCAGTGACTTACAACCACATTCGAGCCCAAAATGTATGTTGTTAAGTGAAGACACTGGTTAAGTGAGCACTGCCCCGTTTTACAAGCTTCCTTTCCACAGTTGTTCTGTGAATCGCCGCAGTTGTTAAGTGAGGAACACGGTTGTTAAGTGAATCCAGCTTCCCCACTGACTTTGCTGGTTAGAAGGTCACAAAAGCTGCTCAGATGACTCACACATACACACACACACACACACACACACACCGGGACACTGCGACCGTCATAAATGTGAACCAGTTGCCAAACATCCAAATTTTGATCGTGTGATCGTGGGGATGCTGCAACGGTCGTAAGGGTGAAAAAGGGTCATAAGTCACTTTTTCCAGTGCTGTTGTAACTTTGAAGGGTCACTAAATGAACTGCTGTAAGTCGAGGACTGCCTGTAGTCAGCATTTCCAAGTACGGAAAGCTGGTAGAGCAAGTACTTGGAGATGATGATGATGATGATGATGATGATGACAACGACTAGAGGTCATCTAGTCCAACTCCTTACTCAGGCAGGAAACCGTATGCCATTTCAGACAAATGGCTGTCCAGTCTCTTCTTAAAAACTTCCAGTATTGGAGCATTCACACTTCTGGTGGCAGGCTGTTCCACTGGTTAATTGTTCTAACTGTCAGGAAGTTTCTCCTTAGTTCCAGGTTGCTTCTCTCCTTGGTTGGTTTCCACCCGTTGCTTCTTGTCCTGCCTTCAGGCGCTTTGGAGAATAGCTTGACTGCCTCTTCTTTGGGGCAACCCCTGAAATATTGGAACACTGTTTATCAACACACACACACACACACACACACACACACACACACACACACACAAAGTCCTTCTCTTCATTAGACTAGAGCAGGGGTAGGCAGCCTTGGCCCTTTTATGACTCGTGGACTTCAACTCCCAGAATTCCTCAGCTAGCGTGGCTCAGCTTGGAAACCTCTCCCTTTCCCCTCAGCGTGGCTGGCTCAGGAATTCTGGGACTTGAAGTCCACGAGTCATAAAGCGGCCTAGGTCTAGGCCAGGAGTAGGCAACCTTGGCTCTTTTATGACTCACAGACTTCAACTCCCAGAATTCCTGAGCCAGCACAGCTCAGGTTGGAAACCTCTCCCTTTCCCCTCAGCGTGGCTGGCTCAGGATTTCTGGGAGTTGAAGTCCACGAGTCATAAAAGGGCCAAGGCTGCCTAACCCTGGTCTAGCCGAATCTGCCCGACGACGTGTATTTTACCTGTGTGAGAGAGAAAGGCGATCTCTTTCATTCTTAATGTTTGCAATTGATCATCCCTTGTGAAACAGCTTTTCCCGTAGAAAGTTAACAGAATAACAGAGTTGGAAAGGACCGTGGAGGTCTTCTAGTCCAGCCCCGCTGCTCAAGCAGGAAACCCCGTACCATTCCAGACAAATGACGGTCCAATCTCTTCACGCAAACCTCCAGTGATGGCGTGCCCACAACCTCTGAAAGGCAAGCTGCGAATTTGTCAAAACCTGAGATGGAATTCTTTCTGAAGGAGCCACAAAATCCTGCCATTTGCGTCAGAGGTGGAATTATCTCAAGCAATCTTTTTTGTGGATTTAGCCGTTTTTTTAACGATTTATATTTTGCAAACGTACATAACGTTCCTTCTGTCTAGTCTTTCTGGGAACAACAACCCTATAAAACAATTTGGCTTGAAAGTCACCCAGGGAGTCTTGCCTGCCCCCATTCCTGATTTAATATTTTGACCCGTACAGAGTGCAACTGCATTTCGTTTGTGTGTGTGTGTGTGTACGTGCAATATTACAGGTAGTCCTCCGCTCACGACCACAAGGGAGCCCCCAAAATTTCCGTCGCTAAGTGAGACAATTGCTGAGTGACTTTTGCCCCATTTTACCAGCTTTCTTGCCCCCGTGGTTAAGTGAAACCTAGTTAGCAGTTGTTAAGCGAACCTGGCTTCCCCCGTTGACTTTGCTTGTCAGGAGGTCGCAAAAGGGGATCGCGTGACCCCCAGGACACTGCGACCGTCATAAATACGAGTCAGTTGCCAAGCGCCAGAATTTTGATCACAGGACTGTGGGGGGTGGGGGGGGACTGCAGTGGTTGCAAGTGTGAAAAACAAGTCACTTTTCTCCTTGTAACTTCAAAACGTCACTAAATGAGCTACTTGTAAGCCGAGGACTTGACCATTTCCATTCAGCTGTTTGGAAAGAAGCAGGCTAGAAAAAGGACTAAGCCACTAAACGCCGCAATGTTATTTCTCTTTCTCATCCTCTTTCTTCCATAGTCCCTTAAAGCAGGGCTTTTCAACCAGTGGCACGGGTACCACCTGTGGTACGTTGGCACCTGGCAGGTGGTACGCGACCATCCTAGGAAAGTGGTAGCGGCGGAGGGGAATGAGCTGAACCGGTGGCACCACCGCACAAGCCTGAGCGAGAGACGGCTGGAGCTGCAGGGCTGTCAGGGCTCAGCGGAAGCGCCAGGATCAGCGCCAGGATCCAGCTGGAGCTCGGCGCTGATCCCGGCGCTTCTGCTGAGCCCAGAAGAAGCGCCGATCAGCTGAAATGTTGCAGCATCTCCAGGGTCTTGTGATTTACATTCAGATGCTTGGCAACTGATTCCTATTTATGACGGTCACAGTGTCCCAGGGTCATGTGAAGTGACCAAAACCTGCTGCAACCATCCAGCAGACGGGGGGGGGGGGGAATAAAAACCAAACACTCCCCACCCCATACCCGCTGCCAATCCTCAACAGAAATGCTCACAACAATGAAAACCTCGGACAGGAGGAAGAGCGCCACCGGGTGGGCAGGCAGGCGTCTTGCTCGGCTGTGGCTTGGGGGGCACTTTTTTTCAGTGCCATTGTAAC
The DNA here is from genome assembly GCF_964194415.1 of Vipera berus. Taxonomy (NCBI): domain Eukaryota; kingdom Metazoa; phylum Chordata; class Lepidosauria; order Squamata; family Viperidae; genus Vipera; species Vipera berus. The sequence goes on along the minus strand of NC_138208.1, from coordinate 86,603,330 downwards.
TTCGAACAGTCAGTAAGCGAACTGTTGTAAGTCGAGGACTACCTGGACTTCATCACTTTTTCCCTTTATTTTTTGGGGTCATCACGTTTTTGACCCCTTGCTAGGCGACTGGTGGTACTCGGATGTCGCCCTATCCTATAAGTGGTACAGTGGGTGAAAAGGTTGAAAAGCCCTGCCTTAAAGAAAAACGAAGGGAAAAAAAAACCCCAACATCTTTGAAGAGGTCTCTAATGCAGATTAAACGGTGACAGTAGACAGCGGCGGTTTGCGTTGCAGAAATGGTTTTACAGATTCATTTCCGTTGTGTATCTTACTTGGGTCGTGCCAGCCCGCCAAGGGGAGCCTCTGCGAGGTTTCCAGCTCTATGTACCTTTTTGGAAAGCTTCTGTCTACAAAGACGCAGAGCGCAAAGAATGTCGGTTTTTCCCCCCGCCCGAAAAGAGAATAAAATGTTTATTTTAAGAACACCCAAGTACCTCGTTTACGCTACAGCTTGCTGGATTGCAGATTGCCACAGCTCCTTCGCTGGGAAGATGGATGAGGACGTTAAAAGGATTCATCTCAACAGCAGTTAGCCAGCTCCAAACCCACCCACCCCCTCCGAAAAAAGTCAGCTTGGCTGCTTAATTTGCTAAAAAAAAAAAAAAATCCCTCACATTGACTTTGCTTCTTATGGTGTGTTTTTAAACTGCTGTGTATAGTATATATGTGTCTACGTAGATCCCCATCCCCGGCAAGGGATACAGATAATTTGTAGGCCCTGTTTGTCCTTGTTTACCAGATGGCCTAATATGATACCTTCCTTTTTTTTAACGTGGTGTTAATACTTGAGCTTTGCCTGGGGTTTGTGTGTGTGTGTGGGGGGGGGGTGTTTGCTATGACTATTTCAAGTTTCTTTTGACTTGGAAATCTATTAAGAACACAGCAGAGAAAGGTGAGATGAGATGAGATAAGATGAGATAAGAGCTGCAAGGGACCTTGGAGGTCTACTAGTCCAGCCTCCTGCTCAAGCAGGAGAACGTATACCATTTCAGACAAGTGATAACCTTTAATGATAGTCTTTATTGTCATTTTTTACTACGGGCAGACTGGCCCACATTAAAAATGAAATTCTGTTGCCTGCTCTCAAAAGAAAGAACCGTATATATCTACTCACACACATACATAACACACATATACACATGCTACATGCACACACTTAATAATAATAATAATAATAATAATAATAATAATAATAATAATAATAATAATAATAATAATAATAATAATTAATAATAATAATAATAATAATAATAAGAAGAAGAAGAAGAAGAAGAAGAAGAAGAAGAAGAAGAAGAAGAAGAAGAAGAAGAAGAAGAAGAAGAAGAAGAAGAAGAAAGTTGGAAGGGACCTTGGAGGTCATTTAGTCCAAACCCCTGCTCAGGCAGGAGACCCTATACCAGGGGTAGGCAACCTCGGCTCTTTTATGACTCATGGACTTCAACTCCCAGAATTCCTGAGTCAGCATAGCATAGCATAGCTGACTCAGGAATTCTGGGAATTGAAGTCCATGAGTCATAAAAGAGCCGAGGTTGCCTACCCCTGCCCTATACCATTTGAGACAAATGGCTGTCCAGTCTCTTCTTGAAAACTTCCAGTGTTGGAGCATTCACAGATTCTGGAGGCAGGTTGTTCCACCGGTTAATTGTTCTGACTATCAGAAAAATTTCTCCTTAGTTCTAGGTTGCTTCTCTCCTTGGTGAGTTTCCATGATCCGTGGCTTCTTGTCCTGCCTTCAGGCGCTTTGGAGAATAGCTTGGCTCCCACTTCTATGTATACCCACATCCATACATATGTACGTGTATCTGTTAATCACTGTCCATTTTGAATGCATCGTGGAAAGAGGAAACGTCAGAGTTCGCAAAGTTTATACTACGTGGATTAAAACCCCGACCGATTCTGGAGGTTCTGCTTCAGATGCCGCGAAAAGCGAAGATGTTCTTCCAAGTGTCTTAATGAATTTATCGGTTGTCATTTTCGAGGCCATCTTATTTTGATCCCTTCTGCTACAACAGTTGTTGCTGTCAATGCCCGATACATGCAGCCCTCGACTTACAACAGTTCATCTCGTGACCGTTCGAAATGACAACGGTCCTGCAAAAAAGCGACTTGTGACCGGTTTTTTCACGCTTAACAACCGCGGCAGCTTTCCCACGGTCAGGTGATGAAAATTCAGACGCTTGGCAAGGGATTCCTGGGACGGTTGCAGCGTTCCCGCGGGATCACGCAATCCCCTTTTGCCTCCTCCTGACAAGCAAAGCCCACGGGGAAGCCAGATTCACTTAACAACTGGGTTACTAACTTAACAGCTGCAGTGATTCGCTTAACAACGGTGGCAAGAAAGGTGGTAAAATGGGGCAAGGCTCAACTTTTGTCGTAAGTCAGGACTACCTGCAATTTAGGCTTGGGGGGAGGGAAAGATATTCATGCTGGAAGAGGGGGACCCCGTCTGTGGAGGAATTCTGGGTAATGAGGTTCAGGAGAAGGGTCTACCCTTTTCTGCTGCATTTTTTTTGCACCATAAATGTGTTTGTGTGTGTGTGCGTATTGTGTGCGGCAAGGAAAAATTATTTTTCCTTTAATTACTCGTTTATATTACTTAGACCAGGGGTAGGCAACCTTGGCTCTTTTATGATTCGTGGACTTCAACTCCCAGAATTCCTGAGCCAGCCACGCTGAGGGGAAAGGGAGAGGTTTCCATGCTGAGCCACGCTGGCTCAGGAATTCTGGGAGTTGAAGTCCACGAGTCATAAAAGAGCCAAGGTTGCCTACCCCTGACATAGACTAATGGCTTTAGAGACCAATTACCGTATTGTAGCTTATTTTAAAGCAGGTACGTTCACTATGTAGGTTAGTAGCTGATTTTCCATTTCGTATTGATGTGCTAATTAGGAAATCCCGTGACTCCTCTTAATAAAATGCTAATAACGATCTCTGGTATCAGATTACCGTTAATTTTGATGTGGTCCCGCTTTGTTTCTTAAACCGGGAAATTCTTTTAGCAAACCCGTTAAAATGCAACTTTTTTTTTCTTATTTGTATTTTCTAAAAGACTTTTGTCTTTTAGCGCTCCTTAAAACTGTGGTCGTTTTTTCTAGGCTTGCGACCACTGTATGCCACTTAACAAAATGCAAATTGCACAGGCTGTAATGTTACACGTGCACAGATGGCAATCAGATGAAGTTGGTGAAACCAGTGCCAAGTTCCCACTTAGAGTGAAATATAGAAATGACACAGTTGGCACTCCCGACGGATGTGATAGGACTTAATGTGTACGGTTCATTTTCTTCTTTCTCTCTGCTTCCCATGGAAAGAAAGAAAGAGAGAGAGAGAGAAAGAATAAAAGAAAGGAGGGAGGGAGGGAGGGAAAGAGAAGGAGGGAGGAAAGGAAAGGAAAGGAAAGAAAGAAAGAAAGAAAGAAAGAAAGAAAGAAAGAAAGAAAGAAAGAAAGAAAGAAAGAAAGAGTATTGATCCAGAATAGAGCAAGCACATTTCCAGCGTTTTAAAACTCAAAGCCGAGGTTTGAACGCTTTTGAGTTTTGAAGTGCTGGAGACACCTTTGCTTTAGGGATGGTGCTCGCCACTTTATTCCCACGCTTTTAAGCAAGAAAACGAGTTGTGAAATATCGGACGGGTGATCCATATTGTATGGCAGCAAATAAAAAGTTGAACAAATGTGGTGTTTTTCAAAGAGAGAATCTGTAATAGTGCTGTTCTAACCCTCCTCTCTACGTTGGGTCGTAAGCCGAGGACTACTGGTGCTACCTCCCCGTGGTGTGCTACCTTTTTTTTTTTTTTCCTTCCCCTCCTGTGACAAGTTGCCTACGAGAGAAGGGTTTGTAAAACCTCGGGATAAAGTAATTTAATCACTTGAAGCTAGCTAATATTTGGCTGTATCAAAACTGTCAGCTTCCCCAACTCTTTGTGTCGAGCACAGTATTATGATTGTTATGTCATGGTTTAGCCCTCTTAACTGCTTCGACAGCCGCTGCTTCTTGTCGCCGCTTTAAAAAATTACCGTTTTGCTCTTTTCCTAGATTACACCGGTCTTTTAAAGCCTTCTGGAGCGCTGGTGTTTTCCCCTTGGTTTTATAGACATTTTCAACAATTAGATGAACTCACTGGCTCAGCTAGCATCCTTTACAGTTATTGCTCCCATTTATCAAATGCAGGATGTAAAGGTGTAGTTTTGGCTGCCTGGCCCAAATAAAACCCTCTTTTATTGATTCCTTCGCGGGACATAATGAACTGGCAAATATATCTCTGGCCATCTCTGGGGTGGCTCGTTTTTTTAAGGAACGCGAAGTCTGGATGTGTATAGTCTAAAAAGCCTTCTTATCTTGCTGGGTTGATGTACATGTACGTTTTTAAAGCCGGGGACCTGATAAAAATCATGGCTAATTGGGTGAGATAGTACCTTTTTTATTTTTATTTTTATTTTTTATTGTGTTCTCAGGCCGGCAAGATGCAGTGGCTGAAGCCCAAATACTGTGCTGAAGTCAAAACACACAACTCTTCTGCACTTGAGTGTCTGTCTGTCTTGTCTCTCTCTCTCTCTCTCTCTCTCTCTTTCTCTTTCTCTTTCTCTAACACAGGGGATACTCGGTTTAAGGATGAGTTTCATTCCCAGTGACTCTCCTTCAGTCCAAAGAAACAGCATCCCCAGGGTCACGTGGTCAGAATTCAGACACTTGGCCACTCACTCATATTTATGACCGCTGCAGTGTCCCAGAGTCATGTGATCCCCTTTGGCGACCTTCTAACAATGGAGGGGCCAGATTCACTTAACAACCGTATTACTAAATAAAGCCCCTGAAGGCAAGACAAGAAGCAACGGATGGAAACTGATCAAGGAGAGAAGCAACCTAGAACTAAGGAGAAACTTCCTGACAGTTAGAACAATTAACCAGTGGAACAACCTGCCTCCAGAAGCTGTGAATGCTCCAACACTGGAAGTTTTTAAGAAGAGACTGGACAGCCATTTGTCTGAAATGTTATAGGGTTACTACGTTTCCTGCCTGAGCAGGAGGTTGGACTAGATGACCTCCAAGGTCCCCTCCAACTTTTTATTATTATTATTATTGATCATCGCACAGTCAGCCAGATGTTCAGACTGGATTTGGCATTTTTGTCTACCTATCGAGTCCTTACTAAGGACCTGGGATAGGCAGATGTGGATGTTTGGTGGTATTACAGATCTCGTCGCAGGATGGAAGCAGTTCCTAGTAAGGCCGCCTTTTGCAATTGACTAATGGCGAATTTGTCAATGCCAATGGCATTCAAGTGTTGCTCCAGTTGTACACCATTCGCATTGACAAATTCGCCATTATTACTACTACTACTACTGCTACTTCTACTACCTTTAACAACTGCAGTGATTCACTTAACAAATGTCTCACTTAGCAACAGAAATTTTGGGCTCAATTGTGGTCGTAAGTTGAGGATTCTGTGTACTGTATTAAATGGGGTAGTCGGTTGTGCTCCCCAAGCTTGGCTGCTTCCTTCAGACATTTCATTGTCCAACTGGCAACATTGTAAGTGCGAGAAAGGAGTGGGGTGTGCTTCTTAGGTACTAGTGGCTTGCTCTGTCAGTGTTGGCGAGAGTGTTCTTGGTTTACAGTTTTACTGTTGGCTTGTTTGTCTCCCTCCGAGCACTGATGATGTTACCTACTTGGGTAATGAAACGTCTGCAAGAAAACAGCCAAACTCAGAGAACATCAATAATCCCACAGAGCTACAAATATTCTCTTCTGCCAGTACTAGATAAGTAGGATTGTGTAATGAACTCGAACCATTGTGTCTTTAACTCGAATGCTGCCACAATAGGTTCCGTTCTTGACTATGGGTTGTCCTTCAACAGGGGCATTCTTAATTTGAGGACCAGCGGTACTTTTAATCTGAAAGGGCTTTATAACAAAAAACAAAAAACCAGTACCCTGGGAGCAAATGAACAAAATTAGCTTTTCGTGCATGTGTCAAGTTAATGATTTTTTTTTTCTCTCCCTCCCCCCTCCCCTCTCTTTTTAGGGGAGATCAGACTGCTGCTGGGGGGGGGGGGTTCCTCCAAGCCCTAAAAGTTAGTTGACCTTACAGCTGAACTCAGCTTTAATGTAAACAGTTTCTTGAGGTGGTTTCAAAGCCAGCCCCCCCCCCCCCCCGCGAAAAAAGGAAAAAAAAATCTGGAAGATATTAATTCTTCGGTGTTTGAAGGAAGTTGGAAATCCCTGGATAATTCTGGGAGCTGTTTTCCAGCCTTGTGCTGCCGTAGCACATGGCTTTCTTATCCGTCTCATCAGATTCGTTGGTCATGCTTTCTGTCTTTCGGAAAGATAATTAGTAAAAGAGTAAATAGTACATAATTAATTCAACCATGAAGTATAATATCCATGGTGATTAAGAGCAGCTTGCTGTAGGGACATTTTAGCCAAAGCTTGGTAGCATTCACGATGTTGTTAAATGCTGAGGTTGAAAAAAAAATGTATTATTTATATGTCACACTTAAATACAGCTTGCATTTTGTTTCTCCTCCCACCAAACCCAGGACAGATTAAACGGTTCCTCTTGGATATTTATTAATCTGCGAATTCTTGATAGAGTTAGAAATGCCACTGTATTTTTGCAAGTAACTATGCATAAATGTCCCTACTAGACAGGGTTCAGATTCTATTCCATAACATTAAATTAGAATTTGATTTTAAGAATAACTTTATCCAGCTAATTCTTACCTAGCTGGATGCCCTCCTGTTGTGCAGGTCGTCCTTCAACTTCACAGCCAAAAATGTCTGTTGCTCAGCGAGGCAGCTATTAAGTGAGTTTTGCCCCAGTTTACGACCTATCTTGCCCCAGTTGTTAAGTGAATCAATGCAGATGTTAAGTTAATAACACGGTTGTTAAGTGAATTGAACTTCCCCATTGAGATTGTTCATCAGAAAATTGCAAATGGTAATCACACATAGGGACGCGGTGGCTCAGTGGGTTAGGACGCTGAGCTTGTCGATCGGAAGGTCGGCAGTTTGGCGGGTCGAATCCCGAGTGCTGCGTAACAGAGTGAGCGCCTGTTACTCGTCCCAGCTTCTGCCAACCTAGCAGTTCGAAAGCATGTAAAAATGCAAGTAGAAAAATAGGGACCACTCCGGTGGGAAGGTAACAGCGTTCCGTGCGCCTTTGGCGTCTAGTCATGCCGGCCACATGACCACGGAGACGTCCTTGGACAAGCACTGGCTCTTCGGCTTTGAAACGGAGATAAGCACCGGCCCCTAGTGTCGGAAACGACTAGCACGCACGTGCGGGGGAACCTTTACCTTTACCTAATCACATCACACACACACACACACACACACACACACACACACACACACGGGTCACTGCAATCGTCATAAGTATGAATCAGTTGCCAAGCATCCAAATTTTGATCGCGTGACCCTTGGGATACTGCAATGGTCGTAAGTGTGAAAAAGGTCATAAGTCACTTTTTCCAGTGCTGTTGTAACTTCGAACTTTCACTAAGTGAACTCTTGTAAAGTGAGGACTTTGTATTGGTTTGCAACTCCCAGGACAAACGGTTGATGTAGCTGATGGTAGGACATAAAAGGAATTAAAATGTAATCTAACCATTTTAGGTTTAATCATCCAGGGACAGCTGGTTTAAATTCAGCAGTCTTGTCTACCTGGCTTTTTATTATTGAACCATATTGGATTTTTTTGTTTCGTTTTGATTTATTTGTCAAATTTATTTGCTGCCTTTCTCGCAATTCAGGTAACGGGAGCTGCTTTCCTCAAGGCAAAACAAACATTCAACAAATAAATAAATATAAGAACACATTAAAACTACAAAAATCAAAACCAGCTTAAAAAAAAAATCCCAAGGGTTTGGAGGGGAGAGATTAATGTTTTGGTTTTTTTTAGTAAAAGCAGAGCAGGATTTCATTCGCGAAACATTTTTATGGAACAGAGAAAAGTCTCCACCTTTTGTAACAATAAATAAATGGTCCAGTGCTTGGTAGCAGTTTACTGCTTTTGCAATTTGATGATACTTTAGGAATAAACGAAGCCCACTTTGAGAAATAACTGTGATGTTACACAAAACTCATGAAGAAACTAATACAGGCAGTCCTCGCCTTACTACAGTTCAAAGTTACAACAGCAGGGGAAAAGGTTCCTTATGTCCGTTTTCCACACTTACAGCTTTTCCAATATCTCCATAGTCATGTGATCAAAATTCAGAGGCTTGGCAACTGGCATGTACTTACGACTGTTGCAGCGCCCCGGGTCATGTGATATCTCCCCCCCGTCTTTCTCCCTCTCTCTCCCTCTCTCTCTCTCTCTCTCTCTCTCTCTCTCTCTCTCTGTCTCCCCCTCCCAAGAGCTGCAATTGTCATGTATATGATATAGAACAGACATGTCAAACTCATCACATGACATCGCACAACGTATCAGGACAGTTTTGCCATTGCCGGCAATGGGGTGGGAGGATTTACATTGCTGTAACAATGACATCCATGTTGTCACCATATGATACGTTTGTTTGTTGCATATTTTTAAGCATGTTGGTTCTTGAATGGAATCGTCTCTTCTTCAGATAAATTTTAATGATGAAACAGTTTTGGCCTGTGCAACTTCAAACCTCTAAGTACAAACTACTAAAGCATTCTAACATTCTAGTTTCAACCCTTGATGATCTCTCTCCCTCCTTCCCTCCCATCTCCTCCCTCCCTCTCTCCCGCCCATCCATCTCCTTCCGCTCTCTCCCTCCCTCCCTCCCATCCATCTCCTTCCCTCCCTCCCATCTGCTTCCTCCCTCCCTCCCATCCCTCTCCTTCCTCTCCCTCCCTCCTTCCCTCCCTTCTTCCATCCATCTTCCTCTCCTTCCCTCCCTCCCTCCCATCTCCTTCCTCTCTCCCTCACTCCTTCCCTCCCTTCCTCCTTCCCTCCCTCCCATCTCCTCCCTCCCTCTCTCCCTCCCTCCCATCTGCTTCCTCCCTCCCTCCCATCCCTCTCCTTCCTCCCTCCTTCCCTCCCTCCTTCCCTCCATCTTCCTCTCCTTCCCTCCCTCCCTCCCATCTCCTTCCTTTCTCCCTCACTCCTTCCCTCCCATCCATCTCCTTCCTTCCTCCCTCCCTCCCTCCCATCCATCTCCTTCTTCCCTCCCTCCCATCCCTCTCCTTCCTCTCTCTCCCTCTCTCCTTCCTCTCTCTCCCTCCCTCCTTTCCTCCCTCCCATCTCCTTCCTCTCCCTCCCATCTCCTTTCCCTCCCTCCCCCATCTCCTTCTCCCTCCCTCCCTCCTATCTCCTTCCCCTCCCTCCCTCCCCAACTCCTGCTCTCTCCCCCCTCCCATCTCCTTCCTCTCCCTCCCTCCTATCTCCTTTCCCTCCCTCCCAATCTCCTTCTCTCTCCCTCCCTCCCATCTCCTTCCTCTCCTTCCCTCCCTCCTATCTCCTTTCCCTCCCTCCCCCATCTCCTTCTCTCTCCCTCCCTCCCTCCCATCTCCTTCCTCTCCCTCCCTCCCTCCTATCTCCTTCCCCTCCCTCCCTCCCCCATCTCCTTCTTTCTCTCCCTCCCTCCTATCTCCTTCCCCTCCCTCCATCACTCCCCATCTCCTTCTTCTCCCTCCCTCCCTCCCTCCTATCTCCTTCCTCCTTCCCTCCCCCATCTCCTTTCTCTCCCTCCCTCCCTCCTATCTCCTTCCCCTCCCTCCCTCCCTCCCCATCTCCTTCTTCTCCCTCCCTCCTATCTCCTTCCCCTCCCTCCCTCCCCCATCTCCTCCTTCTCCCTCCCTCCCTCCTATCTCCTTCCTCCTTCCCTCCCCATCTCCTTCTTTCTCTCCCTCCCTCCCTCCTATCTCCTTCCTCTTCCTCCCTCCCTCCCTTCCATCTCCTTCCTCTCTCCCTCCCTCTGTCTTTTTTTAACATTGTAACTCATTCAGTATATTGTGTTCTGACAACGGCCCATGCTTCCTTGCTTGTAATATGGTTTTGATTTAGTTAACTTCTGTTTTCCAGGCTTTATTTCAAAATCCACTAATGTAGCTAAAGTGCTTGTTTTCTTATCTTGAGAAAGTTAACTGTAGAAATAGTATATTTCCCATTTATCAGCAGGGCAGCTTTTTTAAAAAGAAAAAAGAAAGGAATCTTTTCTTTTTCACGACAGGAGTCAGAAACGGAGCCTTCCCCTCGTACACAAGGTGCAGGCATTCATTTTGTGCCGAGCATAATGGCTCCGGAGCGATAAAATTGTTGTTTAAATCAAATATCCATGACTTCAAGTCAAATATGCCAGATGAATTGGATGGATGGAGAAAAGAAATAGTTTGAATCAATATACAAACATTGCCGTCTGTAAGATAGGCCATTGTGTGGCGGTAAATGGGAAGAATATATTGCATTTATGCACACATGATTGACTTTTCATACAGCAGGCTCAGGTTAAACATTGTGAATGTAGCCCATGAATAGAGCTAACATTTTCATAAGAAGCTGTAATGAAAACGAACAGAGTTCCATTTCGGCTGAGAGCGAAGAACATTTGGTAGTCTAAAGCATGAAATATGTTTAGCGCCTTGGGTTTTGTTAGGCTCGACAGAAGCTTAAAAGCCGGACAGTCTGACTGCTCTATAACGGCTAATTCTATAGCCAATGACAGCCTCAAGGGTACATACAGCTTGATGTCTGAGCACATTTTCTTCCATGCTGCCAGGGCCAAAGGTCTCCCATAGCTGTGTGCGTGTTTGTTTGTTTGTTTGTTCATTTAAAACATTTATATAGCCACCTTCCTTTCAACCGGCTCTGGAGGGCTCCCAACCAAAACTTAAAAGACACATAAAATCATAATAAAGCTGTAAAACTCAACTAATTAAAACATTTGAAAAGATCAAAAATCGGTTCTAGTGTGCATTTATCTAGCCTTCTCCCAACCCTTGGAGGGAAAGCCAGCTTTCTTTCTTTCTTTCTTTCTTTCTTTCTTTCTTTCTTTCTTTCTTTCTTTCTTTCTTTCTTTCTTTCTTTCTTTCTTTCTTTCTTTCTCTCTTTTTCTTTCTTTCTTTCTTTCTTTCTTTCTTTCTTTCTTCCTTCCTTCTTTCTTTCCTTCTTTTTTCCTTCCTTCCTTCCTTCCTTTCTTTCTTTCTCTTCCTTCCTTTCTTTCTTTCTTTCTTCCTTCCTTTCTTCTTTCTTTCTTTCTTTCTTTCTTTCTTTCTTTCTTTCTTTCTTTTTTCCTTCCTTCCTTCCTTCCTTCCTTCCTTCCTTCCTTCCTTTCTTTCTTTTTCTGTCTCTTCCTCTTTCTGTTTCTTTATCTCTTTTTTCTTTAAAATTTAGGGGGAGGGACTAGGACCATGCCCGCCCCATATGCCCTGGTGGGATGGGTTTATGTCCTTCAGAAAAGCATCCTGCAGATAACCTGGCCCTGTGCCATAGAGGGTTTTAAATGTGATGTCAGTCACTTTTTTTCAGTGCCGTTGTAACTTCGAACAGCCACTAAACGAATGGTTGTAAGTCAAGTACTACCTGTAATTCTTTTTTTTTTCTTTTTTTTAAATCCCCTTGAACCTAGCCTTGTACTGTACGAGCGTGCACAACAGAACTGTGCTGTGTGGGAAATGCCTTGATCCTAAAAAAAGAAGGAGAAATGGATATAAGTTGCAGACGGATATCCCGGGGCCTCTTCAAAAACCTTCCATTAGGCCCCAGAGTTACCCCAGATTTACTATTTTTAACATGACAAAAGAGGTAACCTATTAAATGGCTGGAGGAGTAATCGTGTTAACTGTGTTTAATTAACATTCCGCTTAAGTCAAATTTAGCTTTGTCCTGGATCTGCCAACTTTGGGGAGCGTAATCCAGAGCCAGCCATTCAGTGGTTCAGTGTGGTCTGGGCTCGGGGAAGCTGAAAGAAAGAGAAAAACCTGTGGATCTCAACTCCCAGAATTCCTTAGCCAGCCATGCTGCCCAGGGAATTCTGGGTTTTGAAGCCCAAAAGTCTTAAAGGGGCCAAAGTTGGACACCTGTGGTCTAAGGTGTGCATGTATACAGTATATCAATTCTTAACAAGGATGGATGGATGGATAGATAGATAGATAGATAGATAGATAGATAGATAGATAGATAGATAGATAGATAGATGGATGGATGGATGGATGGATGGATGGATCTACCTGGATACAGGGATAGAACAGTATGGCCCACAAAATAAAAACTAAATGCGCAGTGTTTGATAACTTGGTCTGTGCAATATTTCCTGTTTAGGCAATGAATTTCTTTTCTTTTTCTATTTTTGGACCATATGGGCCCTCCCTTTGCAGTCCTATTTGCATAGTTTTCCGTAAGCTGGTTTGCTGCATCCTGAGCATGTTTTTGGTTTTTTATTTATTTATTAAACGTATTTGCTGTCCATCTCACCACAAGGTACTTGGGGACTACTTCCAACATCCACTAATGGGGTCCTTGGGCCACTCTGAGCTTGATGGCTTTCTTGCAGACGTTTCATGACCCAACTAGGCAACATCATCAGTGCTAGAAGGCAGTGTGGGAAGCAGTACTCCCCACCCCGCATAGAGCCTCTGTCGGTCCCCATGGGCTTCCCCCATTCCCCTGCAGCACGCCAGAACTCGTTGCCCGGGAGTCCTTCCATTAACAAGCTGCGACTCTCAATTAATGACAGCAAAGGGAAGGATTACAGTTGTCAAGCGATGTCTCGTGACATCTTGCTTTACGACTGTATCACTTAGTGATGGAAACTCCAGCCCCATTGTGGTCATAAGTGGAGGACTATCTGTAGCCAGGAATTTTTTTTTTAATGTAAATCAAATTCTGACTTCCTCATAATAACGCTTTCTGAAATAGTGCTGTAAAGTTTTCTTATTAAAGTGCTTTAACCTTGAATTAAATCTCTAGGAACTATTTCTTGCAGGATCTTGATTTTTTACAGTCCTGAATGCAAGAGGTCATTTTGAAATTTGATTTCGGAATTTGCTTTGCTTTGCTTTATATAAATGGGATTAAAATTAAAAATTAAAAAAAAATTAAATTAAAAATTAACATTTTCCTTTCCTCCCCTTCCCCTTCTTTTTCCTTTTACCTTTCTGCTGGTGACAATTACAGTTGTAAAAAACAGTGGGCACCATTTTGTAAATAACATAATGTTTTAAAACTCTGACCTCTTGTTTATCTGAAGTAAACCCAGAAAAAAAAACCCTTCTCTCTCTCTCTCTCCCTCTCTCTCTCTCTCTCTCTCTCTCTCTCTCTCTCTCTGTGTGTGTGTCTGTGTGTGTGTGTGTGTGTGTGTGTGTGTGTGTGTAGAGCAAACGAGAGTCTGTGTCAGCATGGAAGCCTCCCCTGAATAAAACCCCCACCAGAGAAATTCTTCTAGCGCTCCGGTGGGTACAGAAGTGATCTAGTTTCAGCTGAAAATGCATTTTTGCTAGGAATCCCATCAGGAGTCCCAAACTGGGACTTGAGACATTCACTTCCTGTAAGGAGAAACTTATTCATGAGGGCAGAATCCGTCACGAAACGGAGCGTATCCGTCTTCCGGCACCATTTTCCCTCTGGACTTTCCGTCCTCTGGCTAGAGAGGTTTAGCCCAAGCATCCATACTGATGCTTTCGAATAGAATCCCAGGCGAGTCAGAATTAACACAGTTCTTGAAACGGATACAGAGGAGTTCATCCCCTTTCCGGCATTTAAAATATATGTTTTAGCCCTGCCTGCCTTGTTTCGTTCCCTTTTTCCTCATCACCTGCCATGGCTCCCAGTCTCCAACGTATGGTTTATGCTGTTCACTGCCTTCCTGATGCAAAAAAACACCAGCTTGGATTTTATTTTTTTTATTTTTGGGCTGTGCGTTGGAAATACAGTTGTTGCATTGTAGTTGCAGCAGCTGCTTTGCTGTCAGCGGGAGGACTGACAAAGGAAGCAATATCAGAGCGCCCGGCTTCCGTTTCTTTTCCTAAAGCTAAATAATCCAACAGCTCAAGGTTGAACTGTGGGGTCCTTGGTGCGCTCTGAGCTTAGTTGTTTTCTTGCAGACTTTTTCATGAGCTAGGGGACATCATCAGTGGTGGAAGGGAATATGGTTTAAGGAATGGAGGAGGAGAGGAAGGGGAAGGAGGAGATGGAGGGAAAAGGAGAAGAACTGTGTGGTCCTTTGAGCTGGGTTGTTTTCTTGCAGACGTTGCATGACCCAATTAAAGTATCACCAGCAGTGCGGATGTATCAATGCAAGAAGCACTGATGATGTTACCTAGTTGGGCAATGAAACGTCTGCAAGAGCAGGGCTTTTCCACCAGTGGCACGGGTACCACCCGTGGTACGTTGGCACCTGGCAGGTGGTACGCGACCATCCTAGGAAAGTGGTAGTGGGGGAGGGGAATGAGCTGAACCGGTGGCAGCACCGCACAAGCCTGAGCGAGAGACGGCTGGAGCTGCAGGGCTGTCAGGGCTCAGCGGAAGCGCCAGGATCGGCGCCAGTCTCCAGCTAGAGCTCAGCATTGATCCCGGCGCTTCTGCTGAGCCCAGAAGAAGCGCCGATCAGCTGGAATGTTGCAGCATCTCCAGGGTCTTGCGATTTACATTCAAATGCTTGGCAACTGATTCATATTTATGACGGTCACAATGTCCCGAGGTCATGTGAAGTGACCAAAACCTGCTGCAACCACCCATCAGACGGGGGGGGAGGGGAATAAAAACCAAACACCCCCCCACCCCACCCACGTTGCCAATCCTCAACAGAAATGCTCACAATGAAAACCTCGGACAGGAGGAAGAGCGCCGCCGGGCGGGCAGGCAGGCGTCTTGCTCGGCTGTGGCTAGGGGGGCACTTTTTTCAGTGCCATTGTCACTTCGGACAGTCACTAAGGACTACCTGTACTTCATCACTTTTTTCCTTTTTTTTTTTTTGGTCATCAAATTTTTGACACCTTGCTAGGCGACTGGTGGTATTCGGATGTTTCCGTATCCTAAAAGTGGTACAATGGGTGAAAAGGTCGAAAAGCCCTATGCAAGAGAACAACCCAGCTCAGAGAGCACCCAGCACCCCACAGCTAAATATGCCATTTAACAATCCAGTTTTAGCAGTTGACTTTATAGTAAGCCATTGCTCCCTCTGCCTCCCCACCTCCCCGACATTTGTGCTTTTCTTATCATTTTTCTAACTTCTTCCTTCACTAAAAGTCCAGCTGGCCCCTTTGGGAATTTATAATGAAGGCATGTCCATACATTTATCTTGCATTTATTGATTAGGTTGGTGTGGCCTCCATCGGGTCTGGATGGGGAGGAACAGGCTTCGGCTCAACCCTGACAAGACTGAGTGGCTGTGTGTGCCGGCGTCTCGGGAAATTCAGTTTGTTCCATCGTTGACTATGGGGGGCTGAGGTATTACCCCCCCGTAGATAGGGCTCGCAACTTGGGTGTCCTCCTAGACCAGGGGTCAGCAACCTGAAACAGTGAAAGAGCCACTCGGAACCGGTTCCCTCACAAAAGGAAAATCTGGGAGCCGCAAAAAATGTGTGCACATGCACGTACATGCGCGCATGTGCAGAACAGGGTTTGACTGAAGAGTGGAGCCAAGGCGAGATATGCACCTACCCTGCATATTTGAATTGATTGGTTGAACTTTTTTAGTCCCACTTTTTTTTTTTTTTTGGACTGCACATGGCAGAGGACTGGGAGCTGCAGGAGACGGCTGAAAGAGCCGCATGTGGCTCCGGAGCCGCGGGTTGCAGACCTGTGTCCTAGACTCACAGCTCTCTTTGGGAGATCATATAGGAGCCGTGACCAGGGGGGCTTTTGCCCAGGTTCGCCTGGTGCGCCAGTTGCGGCCCTATCTAGACTGGGATGCCTTGCGCACAGTCAATCATGCACTCGTGACCTCCCGTTTGGACTACTGCAACGCTCTCTACATGGGGCTGCCCTTGAGGACTACTCGGAGGCTCCAGCTGGTGCAGAATGCGGCCGCGCGAGTGGCGGTGGGGGTTTCCCGATACTCCCATGTAACACCTCTACTCCGCGAGCTGCATTGGCTTCCGGTTGTCCTCCGGGTAAGATTCAAGGTGCTGGTTATGACCTATAAAGCCCTAAATGGCATGGATCCGGGTTACTTACGGGAGCACCTGCGGCCGGCATCAACTTCCCTTCGTCCAGTGCGCTCCCACAGAGAGGGCCTCCTTAGGGTGCCGTCGGTCAAAGAGTGTCGACTGGCGGCCCCCAAGGGGACGGCGTTCTCTGTGGGCGCCGCCAGACCTTTGGAACCGTTTACCGGTGGAGCTCCGGATGGCTCTCGACCTTCGCTCCTTCCGACGTGACCTAAAAACATATTTATTTGAACAAGCCGGCCTGGTCTGATGGGTTTAGGGGTATTTTAACGCTATTGTATTAACTTATTGAATTGGGCTGTAGTATTTAATATTTTTTTAAACTTTTATATATTGTATTTTATTGTATTGCCCTGTACACCGCCCTGAGTCCTTCGGGAGAAGGGCGGTATAGAAATTAAATTATTAAATTAAATTATTAAATCTCATCTAATAAAACCATTGAACTATATTCAATAGATACTTAAAAATCTATAGAACAGGCAGGTCAAACTCGCAACGTCACGTGACGCTGCGCGATGTATCGTGACTTTTTCCCCCATTGCCGGTAATGGGGTGGGCGCGGTTTCTGTGTGACGCATCCGGCCCGTGGGCCGGCAGTTTAACATGCCTGCTATAGAGGCTTGCGTTTGTTTGTTTTTTTAAAAAGCACAGTAGAGTAAATTAACTTTCCACGATGTGTCAAAAGACTGGAGTAAAATTAGTCCGTGAGGGGTGTTTTTTTTTTGGAGTGGGGGGGGACATCTTTACATTATAGTGGGAGCTGGGAAGTTTCTGTCACAATCTCGCCTCTTTTATGACTGGTGGACTTCAACTCCCAGAATTCCTGAGCCAGCCACGCTGAGGGGAAAGGGAGAGGTTTCCAAGCTGAGCCATGCTGGCTCAGGAATTCTGGGAGTTGAAGTCCACAAGTCATGAAGGGGCCATAGTTCCCCCATGCTGGCTGAGGAATTCTGGGAGTTGGAAGTCCACGAGTCATGAGGGGGCCATAGTTCCCCCATGCTGGCTCAGGAATTCTGGGAGTTGAAGTCCACGAGTCATGAGGGGGCCATAGTTCCCCCATGCTGGCTCAGGAATTCTGGGAGTTGAAGTCCACGAGTCATGAGGGGGCCATAGTTCCCCCATGCTGGCACAGGAATTCTGGGAGTTGAAGTCCACGACTCATCAAAGAGCCAGGGTTCCCCACCCCTGCTCTAGTTCTAAAAGAATCGACTCCATTACTGAAATTGAAAAGCTAACCTTCATTCAATTACAGATTGTTGTTGGGTCTACACTGAATGCAGGTAGTCCTCGACGTACGACCACAATTGATCCCAGAATTTTGGTTGCTAAGCGAGACAGCTGTTAAGGGAGTTGTTCCCTATCTTACTATCTTTTTTGCCACAAGCAGTCGTTAAGTGAATCACGTGGGCATTAAATGAATCTGTCCCCCCCAGTTGACTTTGCTTGTTGGAAGCCAGCTGGGAAGGCTACATTGCTGGTAGTTGAGCCCAAATTTTTTTGTTCGCTGAGCGAGACGGTGGTTAAGTGAGTTCTGCTCCTTTTTACAAACTTTCTTGCCCCCGTTGTTAAGTGAATCTATACAGTTGTTCGGTTAGTGACACACTGGTTAAGCGAATCTGGCTTCCCTCATGGACTTTGCTTGTCAGAAGGTCGCAAAAGGGGATCATGTGACCCCAGGACCCTGCAACCGTCATAAGTACATGTCAGTTGCCAAACGTCTGAATTTTGATCACCTGACCATGGGGATGCTGTGCCGGTCCTAAGTCTGAAAACCGGTCAATAAGTCACTTTTTTCAATGCCAGCATAATTTCGAACAGTCGCTAAATGAATCGATGTAAGTCGAGGACTGCCTATATATATATATTATGCTGGCCTCATTTACAAACGCACCCTTACTTTTATTTTTGAGGGGGGGGGAAAACCACTCTCTGTGGGCTGTGAACCAGAACATGCTTCTGAAGTTTAAACACTCCTTACTGCGACTGTCTTCTTTTGGCAATTCCAAAGTCCGCAACCTCATTTAAAACTTTTATTTTCTTATGAAAGCTCTCTCATATCTTATCATACTTATCACACGTCTTGAGTTTCACATTGAAACGTTCACACTGAGACGACCTGACATTTCCTTTGCCTGTTCATATGAGAACTTCTTTGACTGCTGTTTGGAAATTTTATGTCATATTTCAAACAGATTCTGCGGTTATCATGTAGATGTATATTTCTGACTTAGTGGGTTTTTTTTCTATTTTCTTTGCTTCTTTTTCTTCCTAATTATCTCTATCATCCTTTCTGTTCTTTCTTGAACATAAGTGAGTTTTGATGAATTCTTTGGAATTTATGGCCGGGGACATTTGCACAATTAAGGTTCACACTAGTCAGAGCAGACAATCATCCTAAGTTAACTTGTGGACTTCGAGTCCCAGAATTCCTCAGCCAGCAAAGCTGGCTGGGGAATTCTGAGAGTTGAAGTCCACGGGTCTTAAAGTGGCCAAGGTTGAGAAACACAGTGATTTTGCTGGCTGGGGAATTCTGGGAGTTGAAGTCCACGGATCTTAAAGTGGCCAAGGTTGAGAAACTCTGTGGCTCTGCTGGCCGGGGAATTCTGGGAGTTGAAGTCCACAAGTTGCCAGGGTTGAGAAACACTGTGCTAGGACATATGACTTTCTGAAGGATATAATTTCACCCCAGAAGAACTTCTACGCTGCTTTTTCTAGTCCTTTGCTTTAGATGGACTTTGGAACATATGTATTCTTGCCATACAGGCAGCCCTTGACTTATGACCACAGCTGAGTCCAACATTTCTGTTGCTAAGCGAGACAGTGGTTAAGTAAGTCCTAGTCCATTTTACAACCTTAAGGGAATCCCTGCAGTTGTTAAGTTAGTAACACGGTTGTTAAGTGAATCTGGCTTCCCTATTGACTTTTGCTGCTCTACACGGTCAGCTTCATCCCACTGGGCTTATGGTTTCAATGCCATCAGGACTGTAGTTCCCATGGAAAACGAGTACTTGCAGCTCCTGCTCCTGCACTGAAAAGAGTTTATTCTTTTCTCTACTCGGCGGCTCGGGGGCTGAAATGGCGTGCAGTGACGGGTCCAGGGGTGTGTGATGTGAAGGCTGGATTTTCCCCTGTCCTCTGCTAAACGGGTGGACTGCCCCTGGCCCAGCGGAGGACAGAGTCTTGGGCTCCGTAGCTTTCATGGGCGAAGGTGTCTGTTCTAGGCCGGGCCCTGTGGGCAACTCTGAGGTGAACAGGTGGTTGGCCTTGGGTTGAGATCGTTAGCTTTTGACGTCCCGGAGGACAAGGCCTCTTTCTGCATGTGGGCTGATTCCACCACCGAGGCGTAGCTGTCCACGCCACTTAGGGAGCTGCGCAACACCGATGCTGGACAGAAGCCAGAGGAGCAGGCCGGGGACGTGGTGGCAGTGGATGAAGAGGAGGACGAAGAAGAGGATCGCAAAACGGAGGGGGTGAGACCTTCCGGGGAAATGATCTTCATGTTGGTGTTATGCAACTCAGTGGGCCGCTGCTGAATGTTCCCCTGTGCGCGAGGGGAAACTGGGGAGTGTTTGTGAGAGTGTGCGGATGTACGGCCGCTGCTGTGCTCGGTGCCTGGCCTTCAGATAGGCGCGTGGTCCACCATGGACGTGCTGGCCACCACCGATTTCTTGCCGCCCCGCCGTGTACAGTGGGCCCTGCAACTCCCACAGCACCAGCCGCTCCGGCCCCAGGGGGCACCCCGCTGCCGACACCCCTCGCGCCCATGACCGCAACAGCACCGCCGCCCCGCCTCCTGCGCCCGCCAAGATGAGAGTTCCAGCACCCTTTTTTTTTTTTAAAGAAAAAAACCTCTGCTTTACACTAGTGCTAGTTTGGGATAACTGTCAGGGTTGGGGGTCTTGTTTTTTTTTTTTTTCCTTTTTTTTGGCGAATGATAATGTCAAACAAATAGCAATTGCTGAGCCTGATTTGCTTTCCTGTGCCAAGAAGGAAACGGATCGCTAGTCTGCTGTAATTTGGGTTTTTAAATTTGTCCGCTGAATGAAGACCAATTTGTACAGATACTTTATTGTGTGCTAAAACTGAAAGCTCTGCTTTTGTGCATTCCATTCTCCTACCAAGATGAGACGTCGGATAACCAGCCGGTTTCAGATAATACGGAGTCAAATAAAACCCCTTAAGCGTTATTTACCGAAGCCAGTCAGCACAATGTCTTATTTTATGTTTTCAGGGGAGATCCTGTTTTGAGAGCCCCTTAAATGCCTCTTTTAGAGAAATCAGTTCCAAGCAGTTTCTTCCTATTACTTCTTTCTTCGTTGTTCTTTCAGGTTCACTGTACAGATGGTCCTCGACTTACGACGAAGTGAGAAATTTGTTAAGTGAGGTTTTTTTCCCCCATTTCACGATTTTCCTTGCCCCTCCTTCTCAACCATGATCAAATAAGTGACTCCTTATAACCTGGTTTAACCCCACCCCCCACCCCCCCCGGAAAAAAAAAAGGCACAGCATTAAACGTTCTTCTGTTAAGATTAACTTTCTGCCCGGCCGGATCCATTAGATTCATATTCCTTTATTTTATTTTATTTTTAGTTTGATTTCCTACTCATCCATTTACGAAGTAATATAGATGCGTTCTAATTTTGCCTGGGTGGGAAAAAAAGATTACGTTCTCACACAGATGCCCCAATATGTCTTCGTATATAATTGGATTATCATGGCGGTGCCAGTGGGTTTCTTTCTTGAGGGAAGAGATCCTCCTTCACCCCCTTTCCTCCCCCCCCCACCCCAAATCATATAGAGTATGCTGCTATAATTTCACAATTCTTGGTTTAAAAGAAGCTAATACTTCTTAATCTCTCTCTGTGACTACAGAGGAAAGGGCTTTTGACTAATTCTTATGCACAAGCTAATATCTGCTTGCTATTGCCATAGATTGTACAGACGTGTGATTTCCAGAAATTCCTAATGAAGACTGGTCCTTTCGGCGCCTCTAAACAGACTTAAGAGAAAGCAAATGCCAAAGCTGTAGGGGAAGACCTAGATCATCTTATTATTATAATAATAGAAAAATAAACAGGAACGGAAGGGATCATCTGCGTACCTTGCCGAAAACTGAGAGTTTTATGAAATGTTCTTATGGCTTCAAGGGGGGGGGGAGATAATTTTAAGTACAGGAAGCGTGCAATAGGCAACCGTTTCTGTTATTCTAATTGATTTTCACCCCGGTTTTTAAGGCAAGGGCTTACAAAGGCAGTTTATAATATAATAAAGATGTTAGTAAGAAAACAGTTAAAGTTAATTAAAAAAATCAAATTAAAACATAAAAGCTAGGATCGAGATAAGTACTACAGAATAACTACGTATTGGGACGTATTTTTAAGTGAATAGAACTAAGCAGTGTAACGATGAATGTCAGAACTTGGGAAGTATTGATATTTTTCTGATTAGTTTTAGAAATTCTGGCACTAGCTATTAAAAGGTGGAGCTCCCAGTTCTGTGATTCTGTTATTCTAGCTTGCCTGTATCTGGTTAATGTCAGTGTGGTAAAATTGAAACGGAATTCCAAGATCTCTTCTCGTTTCCTCCATTTATAAAACGGTCAGCTTTTGGATGCCGACAGGTTTCAATAGATTAGTTGTACTAGCAAGGCCTTTCAAACTGAGGAGGGGGAGCATAGCATTCTGCCAAAATTTACACAGGTTGACATTAGCTGAGTTAAGGGGAGGGGTCAAAAACAACACCCCTTAGAGAACAATGATGGCAAACCTTTTGCCAAAAATTCAGAAAATGCCTACTGTGACTCTCCTGGCATTCATTCTCTCTCTCTCTCTCTCTCTCTCTCTCTCTCTCTCTCTCTCTCTCTCTCTCTCTCTCTCTCTCTCTCTCTCTCTCTCCCTCCCTCCCTCCCTCCCTCCCTCCCTCTCCTTCTCCCTCTTTCTCCCTTCTTCTCTCCCTCTCCTTCCCCCGCTCCCTCCCTCTCCCCCTCTCCTTTCTTCTCTCACTCCCCATCTGCCTCTCCCTCTTTCCCTTTCTCTCCCTCTCCCCTCTCCTTCCCTCCCTCTTCCCCTCTCTCCCTTCCTCTCTCCCTGACTTCCTCTCCCTCTTTCCCTCTCTCTCCCTCCCTCCTTCCCTCCCCCCTCTCTCCCTTCCTCTCTCACTCCCTGTCTGCCTCTCCTTCTTTCCCTCTCTCTCTCTCCCTCTCCTTCCCACCCCCTCTCTCCCTTCCTCTCACTCCGTCTTCCTCTCCCTCTTTCCCTCTCTCTCCCTCCCTCCTTCCCTCCCCCCTCTCTCCCTTCCTCTCTCACTCCCTGTCTGCCTCTCCTTCTTTCCCTCTCTCTCTCTCTCCCTCTCCTTCCCACCCCCCTCTCTCCCTTCCTCTCACTCCGTCTTCCTCTCCCTCTTTCTCTCCCTCCCTCTCCTTCCCTCCCCCTCTCCTTTCCTCTCTCATTCCCTCTCTTCCTCTCCCTCTTTCCCTCTCTCCCTCCCTCTCCTTCCCTCCCCCTCTCTCTCTCACTCCCTGTCTGCCTCTCCTTCTTTTCCTCTCTCCCTCTCCCTCCATCCCTCTCTCCCTCTCCCTTCCTCTCTCACTCCCTATCTGCTTCTCTCTCTTTCCCTCCCTCTTTCTCTCTTCCTCTCCCTCCTCTTTCATACATACACACATATACAAGCGGGAGACCTCTCTGGACCTCCTCCCCTCCCCTCCCCTCTCCTCTCCTAGTTACGCAAGAGGGGCTTTCCCTGCAGAGGCCTTAAATCAGGGGTCTTCAAACTTGGCCCTTTTATGACTTGTGGACTTCAACTCCCAGAATTCCTCAGCCAGTGTGTCTGGCTGAGGAATTCTGGGAGCTGAAGTCCACAAGTCATAAAAGGGCCAAGTTTGAAGACCCCTGCCTTAAATCACCCAGGCCTGATTTTCAGAGGCCCAAGAGGCCTCCCTTGTCAAGCAAAAATAGCATGCCGTGTCACCTATGACACGTGTGTCATAGCTTTGCCATCACTGCCTTAGAATTATAATTTTGCTTTTGGATTATTTTTTCTAAAAAAAATATGATTCAGCGTCTGCAATATTTTTAATAAATGGACTATATCTATCATAGCACAGTTGGGCCTTAAAGATCACCCAAGCAAGAAACATATTCTGAAGAGTTGGCCCCCAAACGGTCATTATACACAATCCGAGTCTCCCTGGAACAGCTCGACACACTACTCTTATCGGCATGCCAGCCTTGCTTCTTTTGAGGAGTGCCCCATGGCCTGTGTAGCCGCCGTTGGCATCAGCTAAATTCCATATAGCATCCTGATGCCAAAAAGAGGGGTGGGGGGTGGGAATCCTAAGTCATAGCTGCCTGGTGCTATTTTCAACAAAACTGTGCAATGTATTCAAGTCATTGGACCCTGTACAAATGTGGCACCTGGAGTTAGTATTACAACTTTGGACAAAGCTATATTTGAGCCCGTGAAGAACTGAATGTTTTTTTCCCCCTTTTCCGCTAGATAACATTGGGAAGGATAGTTTCAAAGATAGGGGCTTAGTCGGCAGAGGAGTATAGATAAGCTAGTATTAAGAACTTCTACAGACTTCTTACCGAAAATCAATAGTATCTTTTATATTTCTCTGGAGATAATTCTTCCTCCTCTCCACCCTAATCTTCAGAAAGGTGGGCGAAAGAAGAGAAGCTCCATGTTATAGCAGTTTAAACTCCCAGCAAAAAAATAAAATAAAAAATAAAAAAATAGTGAGTGGAACATGGTCTGGGTAAGCGCTTCAATTAAGCCTTGGCAATAGAGCAGTCAGCAATTCTAAATTGGCTGTAATGCGAAAGCTGGGCCTTGCCAGCTAAAGTAACAAAATGGAGAGAATTAACACTTTGGGCTGGCTTCGCAGAGCGTGTGTCGGTCCAGGGTTAAAATGGGTCCGCCATGTTGTAATAAAGTCAACCATTACGTGAGCGCGTCCCAAAGGTGTTTTGTTTTTGTTTTTCCCCCGAACGGCAAACTGGACTTTTGTTTTTCCTTGAAGGCGTTTCGCTTCTCATCCAAGAAGCTTCTTCAGTTCATGAAGAAGTTCGGTTCAAGAACCGAGGAATCTCCTTGGATGAGGAGCGGAAACGTCTTCAAAGGAAAAACAAGAAAGTCCAGTTGCCTCATGAAAAGGCAACCTTTGGGACAACCAGGACCTGGATGACTGAGAATCGCCATAACATTATGTTAGCGTGTTTTCTGAAACAGGCTATGATATTAATCCATGAGAAGTTGCGTTTATGTAGACATCACATATTATGTGAAAAGAGGAATTGTGCTTCCCCCCCCCTTTTTTTTTCTTTTTAAATCCAGGTTATGTGTGTTGTGCGAACCCTGTTTTTATTTCAAAACCCTTTTCTGTACTTAGTAGATTCTGGTATTTGCAATATGTTCATTGCCTCTGCAATAAAAATATACAGGTGGTCCTCCAGTGGTGGGATTCAGACTGGACAGCCATTTGCCTGAAATGGTATAGGGTTTCCTGCCTGGGCAGGGGGTTGGACTAGATGACCTCCAAGGTCCCTTCCTCCTCCTCCTCCTCCTCCTCCTCCTCCTCATTATTATTATTATTATTATTATTATTATTATTATTATTATTATTATTATTATTATTATTTACGGTACTTTGGCAGAACTGGGAGCTATTTTTTTGTTGCCCAGCCCCAGAATGGACTTCCAGAAGCAGCATCCACACAGAGAACTGGTTGTTCACATATTTGAATCCCACCACTGTGGTCCTCAACACATAACTCAGCCCAACATTTCTGTCACTAAGCAAGGCACTTTGTTAAGTGAGTTTTGCCCCATTTTATGACCTTTCTTGCCACAGTTGTTTAGTGACTCACTGCAGTTGTTAAGCTAATAACACGGTTGTAAAGTGAATTTGGCTTCCTCCATTGACTTTGCTTGTCAGAAAGTCACAACAGGGGATCACGTGACCCCGCTATACTGCGACCGTCATAAATAGGAGCCAATTGCCACACGCCTCGATTTTGCTCACGTGATCATGGGAAGGCTGCAATGGTCGCAAGTGTGAAAAACAGCCGAAAGTCACTTTTTTCAGTCCCATTTTAACTAAATGAATGCGATGTAAGCCAAGGACTACCTTTGTGTTTTAAATCTCAAATGTTGAAGAATTTACTCTAGTGGGCTAAGAAATTTGGCTTATTTGTTTATTCCTTTACTTACTTATCGAATTATATTCCAAATTCTTTGGAAGAAAGAGATGAAAATGCTTCTTCATAAGCCGCATATGGGCATGGTAGAGGAACTGGGCGTGTCTAGCCAGCATCCCCAATTATTATTGCCAGTTATAAGGGATGATGGGGTTTGTAGTTCATTAAGGGTCTTTTTTTTTCACCCATCCCTAACAAATCTGACTCTGGCCTAGACTAGAAACTTTGACTGAAGGAACCTTCCTTCCATTTTGTTTTTGTTTTATTAATACTAAGTACAGATTTGTAGGCATTTCCTTTGTTTTGAAATAGTTCTAGAGACCGCGAGCTTGTTTTTTCTTTCCAGTTGATAATTTATTCTCCAAATTCCTTGGAAATTATCCTGTTCTATTGTAGATTTCTCCCCCAATATATTCTCCCTGGGGCTATTGTTGCCATGGAAACTCTGAGACCTGTTTGTGTGGAGAAACAGGCCTTGCCACACAAAAAAAAGTGAATTGGCAGCCTGGATGCTTATGAATTCATGGCAACTGACCTCCCAAACCTTGGTATCCTCCCGACAAGCTATATTACAACTCCCATAATCCCCATTCAGTTGCCCTTTGGCAAACGGATGGGTAGAGATTATGGCAGTCCAGAATTTGTACAGGTAGCCATTCATTTAGCGACCGTTTGAAGGCACTCAGTGTGAAGAACGGTTATAAGTCACTTTTTTCAGGGCCGTTCTAGCTTCGAACAGTCACTAAACGAACTGTTGTAAGTCGAGGACTTCCTATGCACTATCCTTTCTGACTCTAATCTTCAGTCCCGCCTTTACCACATCATTGCCTACTGTAAGTTCATTAAGCATAATTGTTGACATTATGTTAATATTAAAATTAATCTGGACTTTTGATTCCCCATCTTTACGTTATGATGAGCTCTTCCCCAGGCCTTTACTTTTACTTTACTCAACTCATCCCAGAGATTCTTTTTTTTTTTTTAACTATTACCATCTGGCTGACAGTACAGGCTAATAAAAACAGCCTAGAAATAGGCTGAAAAAATAGTTTTTATCCCAGAGCTGTAACCATATTAAATACCACAGTTTAGTGCAACATTAAAGTACAATATCAGGGCAGCACAATGCTGAATAGAATGTGAAGGATGTGTGCATATAATGTATGTTATTTGTGGTTTTTACTTGTGTGTACTGTGCACTGTGGACAGCACTTTCTTTGTGAGTTACACAATGACAGTAAAGATATTCTATTCTATTCTATTCTATTCTATTCTATTCTATTCTATTCTATTCTATTCCATTCCATTCCATTCCATTCCATTCCATTCCATTCCATTCCATTCCATTCCATTCCATATTTTCTATCTTATCCTATCCTATCCTATCCTATCCTATCCTATCCTATCCTATCCTATCCTATCCCATTTTATTTCATATTTTCTATTCTGTTCTGTTCTGTTCTATTCTATTTTCAATTAACAAACTTAATTTGGAAAAATATTGCCCACATAACAATATGCGGCTGGTAATAAGCTGCTATAGTGGTAGGAATTTTTTTTTAACAGATGCAATTGCTTTTTTGGTCCTTTTAATTTTTAATCTTACCAAGGTGCTCTTGATAGATTTCCATATTCAGGGACATGAATTTCTTCACAGGTATATGCCTTCTTCACAAAGAAAAATCACCTTACAACCAGGAGTGTAAATTAAACTAGGAAACGGGAAGAAAAAAAAATGTAGGTGCAGGCAATTGCTGTTAAGAAAGGGCATGAATGTGTTTCAGGTAATCACTTCAAAATTGACTTCAAGAAGTCTTTACATTTATCTAAGAATAAAAGGAATAATGCAGCTACTAAGCAAATGTTCTCTAATGTAGTCCAGTCATAAATGTTTTGTCAAACCTTTTTCTTGGCAGTTTCTTTTACACCTGTGAGCTGATGTCTTATTAGACAACATCCGATACATTTTTCTTGATGCACTCAAAATTAGTGTTCACCTTAGAAATTCCGTATCTTCAACTCTTTAAGAATAATCAACATTATTTGTCTGGGATTTTTAAACCATGCACATTATTTATATTAGTCATTTGTTTATTCATTCAAGGTGGTGGGTGGCTTTTTTTTTCAGATTACAAAAACTTTGCTTCCTAGCTGCTTAGATGCCGGGCCAAATGGCTTTCTAAGCATCATATTTTCCCTTTGCTTTCAAGGGAAGACAGCTTTTTCTTTTGTAACTGTATATGAAGTGTTAATGTCAGGGAGGAAGTTGGTTTATTGTTAGCACTGTCCTGAAGCTAAACCTGGATATTGTTCAGGGACTCCCAATTGGGAGGATATTACTAAATCAACATGCCTTCTAAAGTAGGGCTATCCAACCCTGTCAACTTTTAAGACCTGTGAACTTCAACTCCCAGAATTCCCCAGCCAGCTATGTTGGCTGCAGAATTCTGGGAGTTGAGGTCCCCAACTCTTAAAAGTTGACAAGGTTGGACATCCCCGGTTTTTAAAGTATCATGAATTAATAAGGATATTGTTAGGGAAATAAACAATTTTTCAGCCTGACAGCCCATCAGTTAAAGACTATAGGACATCTAACAACAGATTTTTAACTGAAATATGAATGTTATGAGGTAATTTTCTTTCTTTTATTTCTGGATGCAAGTATAGGTAGGTAGTCCTCGACTTACAACAGTTTGTTTAGTGACCATTCAAAATTACAGTGGCACCGAAAGAATCTTACGACCATTTTTCACAGTGATGATTTTTGCAGCCATGTGGTCAAAATTCAGATGCTTGGCAGCTGATTCATATTTATGACGATTACAATGCCCCGGGGTCATTTTGCAACCTTCTGACAAGCAAAGTCCATGGGGAAGCCAGACTCACTTACTAACCGAGCAACTGCAGTGATTCACTTAACAACCGTAGCCAGAAAGGTCACCCAATGGGGCAAAATTCGCTTCACAGCTGTCTCGCTGAACAACAGAAGTTTTGGGCGTACCTTGAGAGCTTCCTGTATTCTCAGACTTAGGCGACAGTGCAAGTTGTGCGTTTTGTGTTTTCTTTCCTGAAATGCATCAAAGTCATTTCCCTCCCTTCGCCCTCTCTGCGGAAGGGCTGTCATAATGTGGGCGCCGGACATATTGCTGCTAAAAGGATTTGATCCAACTGCTGCTTAGTGCTTGGCATGGAGGCCCGATTAATAGGTTGGGTGTTCCGAAAATGGCAAGCTGCAGCCAAGGGATAATCCCCCTTTCCCCATCCAGTGTGGAGCTGTGCTCATCAGCAAATTGTAAAGTGGTGGCGGAGCTTGGCAGAAGCGTCCTTCTGCAACCCTCTTATCCATTAAAAGGGAAACTTCCCAAGCAGGGGCTTTAATCCTAACTTGGAAGGGGAAGTTGGCCAGCCATGGCTGAGAAGATTCGCTCTTCATTCTTAATCAGAATCATGAAAATATCCACAGTTCATGCTCCATGCCATAAATCTCTCTGCCTTTCCTCTTCCCCAGCAGCCCATCAGTACATTCGGAAATGACACACACATACACAAAACACACACACACACACACACACACAGAGACCATCCAAATCACTAGATTCTGCAGTCCACAGACCAAGTTGGGGAGGCCTTTTATTTTTACAAGCTTCTTTTGCTAAGCCGGACAGTGATTAAACGAGCTCCCCCCCCCAAAAAAAAAAATTCTAGCTGGGGGCAAGTGAATCACTGCAGTTGTTAAGTTAGTGACACATTTCTGAAGGGAATGTGGCTTTTCCCCCATTGAATTTGCCTGTCAGAAGGTCGCAAAAGGGCATCACGTGACCCCGGGACCATCAGAAATACGAGCCAGTTGCCAAGCATCCGAATTTTGATTCGTGTGACGGCGGGGACTCTGCCACGGTCGTAAGTGTGAAAAACGGTCACCTTTTTCAGCGCCGTTGTAAGTTGGTACAGTCACTCAACGAAGGGTCGTAAGTCAAGAGCCACCTGTATCCCGTAGCAAGGTTGTTGTTCGCGTTGTCGTTTTCTACCGCACACTGAAGTTGTGGGTTGTAGACCACAATATCCTGTGGGTGAGGCCCAGGGAAGATTTATAGCACTTTTCTTCAGCCGTAGAAAAATAAGTTTCCCCGGATGTGCACAGAAATACTTTTCTTATGCAGATGAACTTTGGATAACAATGACTGTATCCAGGTTGTAGATTAATAACTGTGTGGTTCCCATCCAACAGGCAGTAGCAGAAGATTAGTGCTTTGCTCCATGATTATTCATTTCTATTCCCCTCAGACCAAAAAGCCACAGCTGTGCACGGCAAATCTTGCACGCTCTCCAAATATCCCCCTCCAAATTGTTGCTTCCTAATTTTTAAACGTCTTGTCATTTTAAATTCAGTCAAGTTTACTTTTCGTTTCTGGCCATCTCCCATATTTTTGTTGCATTTAACCATTTACAGGTAGTCCCCGACTTACAACCGTTCCTTCAGTAGCCCTTCAAAGTTACAAGGGCACTGAAGAAAAGTGACTCAGGACCCTTTTTCAAACTTACAACCTTTGTAAGCAGCCCCACGATCCTGTGACCAAAATTCAGACGCTTGGCAGCTGGTTCATACTTATGACCGTTGCGGCTTCCCCTTTTGCGACTTCCTGACAAGCCAAGTCAATGGGGGAAGCCAGATTCCACTTAACTGTGGCAAGAAAGGTCATAAAGTGGGAGCAAAGCTCGCTTAAAAACTGTCTTGCTCAGCAATGGAAATGTTGGGCTCAGTTGTAGTCATAAGTTGAGGACCGCCTGTATGTAGAGAGACACTTGAAAGTCACTTGTCGAGTTGAACTGCTATCATACGAGTTTTGGATTTGTCAGTAATTCATTTTTATTTACACCGCATCCAATATTATCGTCCTCAGCTACATCTCCCGACCTTCGCTCTTTTCGCCGCGACCTGAAGACTTGGCTATTTGAAGTTGCCGGCCTGGACTGAGGGACTGGGGTTTTAGATTTTAAATTTTAATTTTAGAACGTGTTTTATTGTTTAGGGCTACTTGGTTTAATTTATTTTAATTTTTGTATATTATGTGTTGTATATAGTGTTTTCATTGCCCTGTACACCGCCCCGAGTCCTTCGGGAGAGGGGCGGTATATAAATCCTAATAATAATAATAATAATAATAATAATAATAATAATAATAATAATAATAATAATAATAATAATCATTATCATTATCATTATCATTATCATCATCATCTTATATATAGGCAGTGATAAGTGACTGTTCCAAGTTATGACGGACCCTTCAAAAGCTGCTTACTAATGGCCACACAGACAAGCAGTTGGCCACATTTTGGCTTCACTTTTTTTTTCTTTTTTTAATTCATTTTTTCCATAAAATTTCAACCAGTGTGCTATTTAATTCCTAATCCTTTCTTCTTTCCTTCAGCCAATGGTAAAATAAGTCCCAAGTTTGATAATAGTCCGTTTCTTCTTTTTCTTTCAGTCTCATAGTCACTCTGTCCATCTCTGCGCATTCTAGTATTTTTTTGATTATTTCTTCGTCTGATGGTATTCCTTCATTTTTCCAGTGTTGCGCAAATATAATTCTTGCCGCTGTTGTGACATGCAAAGTATGTATCTTTTTCCAATAAGACTTTACTTTATCATATCTCCACCAAGCATGATAATACGTGCCTGACTTACGTTTACGTTTCCAACATCTATCTGACATATTCTTAAACATTTTTGCTAACCTTGCTGATGGCAATTGCCATCTATATAGGTTTTCTGTATAGGAATTTGACATTGTCAGTTTATAGTTTCTTTCCCATAAATCTTGCCATTTTTCTAATTCTATATTATAAGTTTTGGCTTCACTTTTATTTGCAGCATCCCACAGTCACGTGACTGTGATTTTTGCCATTTTGTGCCATTTCCCAGCATTTATTTCTGATTTCCAGCCAAAAAAAACCCCCATCAACTAAAATGGATTCACTCAAGGACGACAGTGTTTGCTGCAAAAGATGCTGAAAAATCAGGTCCTGTCACACATTGTGACCACAGTGACTTACGACCATAATACTGGACTCAATTACTGTCGTAAGTCGAGGAATACCTGTACAGGTATAGGTCCTTGACTTAGGTCCACAATGGAGCCCAAAATTTCCGTTGCTAAGTGAGACATTTGTTAGGTGAGGTTTGCTCCATTTTACCACCTAAAGTGCCACAGTTGTTAAGTGAATCACTGCAGGTGATAACTTAGTAACATGGTTGTTAAGCAAATCTGGCTTCCCCCTTGACTTTGCTTGTCTGAGGGTCTTAAAAGGGGATCACATGACCCCGGGACACTGCAACTGTCATAAGTACATGCCAGTTGCCGAGCATCTGAATTTTGGTCACATGACCCTGGGGATGCTGCAACGGTCGTAAGTGTGAACAGCAGTCAGAAGTCCCTTTTTTCATTGCCGTTGTGACTTTGAATGGTCACTAAATGAACTGTTGTAAGTTGAGGACTGCCTGTATTCAGTTTTGACCATATTGCAGGTCAAGTGGAGATTTTTAAGAGGAGACTGGACATTCACCTGTCTGAGATGGTGTAGGTTCTCCTGCTTGAGCAGGGGGCTGGACTAGAAGACCTCCAAGGTCCCTTCCAGCTCTATTCTGTTCTGTTCTATTCCATATTTTCTATTCTGTTCTGTTCTATTCTATTTTATTCTATTCTATTCTGACATTCTGACAAGCAAAGTCAATGGGGGAACTGGATTCACTTAACAACCCTGTTACTTGCGCCCCTATCTGGACCGAGATGCCCTATGTACAGTCATTCACGCACTCGTTACCTCCCATATAGATTACTGCAATGCTCTCTACATGGGGCTGCCCTTGAAGACCACCCGGAGGCTTCAACTGGTGCAGAGTGCGGCCGCGCGGGTAGTGATGGGAGCACCCCGATACTCCCATATTACACCCCTCCTGCATGAGCTGCATTGGTTACCGCTTGTCCTCCGGGTGAGATTTAAGGTGCTGGTACTTACCTTTAAAGCCCTACATGGCTTAGGCCCGGGATACTTGCAGGACCATCTGCTGCCGGGAACGACTTCCCATCGCCCAGTACGCTCACACAGAGAAGGCCTCCTCAGGGTACCGTCGGCTAGACAATGTCGGCTGGCGACCCCCAGGGGGAGGGCCTTCTCTGTGGGAGCGCCAGCCCTATGGAACCAGCTCCCCCCTGAGCTTCGGATGGCCCCGGATCTCCAGTCCTTTCGCCGCGGCCTCAAAACACTCCTTTTCCATCAGGCTGACCTGGACTGACAGGGATTTTAATTATGTTTTTAATTTTTTAACTCTAATTTTTAATTTTAATTTATTCTACTGGGGCCATTAATTTAATTTTTTTTAACTTTTTTATTATTGTCTTTTATTGTTGTTAGCCGCCCTAAGTCCTTCGGGAGATAGGGCGGCCTATAAGTCCCAATAATAAATAAATAAATAAATAAATAAATAAATAAATACTTAACAACTGCAGCGATTCACTTAACAGTTGTGGCAAGAAAGGTCATAAAATGGGGCTTCTCCCTCAGTAACAGAAATTTTAGGCTCCATTGTGATCATAAGTCGGGTCATAAGACATTTTTGTCTTTCTTATCAACAATTGCTAGGGCTGGGGTATTATGTGGCAGGTGTCTGCCGGTTTGAATTCTAAAGTCCCAGAGTATATTGTTCTTACTATTATTCTCAAATTTATTTGCTTCCCATCGCAGGTTGAAAATGACCCTGAGTGGATCATATCCTCGTTTCAGTCCGTTTCAGCTAAAAATGACTTGACACTGATTCTCAGATATAACCAAGCAGACACACAGGTATTAAATAAACAATAATGGGTATTGTGACTACAGCAGAAAAGAATATTTGAGAATCTTTCGTGCCAATATCAGTTTTAGATCATTAGCCCTGTGGGGTTGTGTAAACAATTTCAGGTCCTTTTACCAACTTTTTCAATAATTGCTTTGTTGTTGTTTTTTTCCAGGGCAAATTCTATAAGCTATCTTTGTATATATCTCTTGATTGAGGCTACAGACTGAAAAGGTCTTTCCAGCAGCTAAGTGATTTGTCTGCATTTTGTATAAGAGGAGAGGGTGCTGTTTTCATTTCAGTACCCTCAAAACAGTGCCTCCATTGAGTTTAGTAATATATATTTCAATTAGCTAATTAATCCAGCCTCAGCTGTCTCCTCACTGGGTGGCTTTACACAAGACCCTTATCTAAATGTTCCGTTCCCATCTCTGCAGTGGGAGGGGGTGGATTGCAACTTACCTCGCAGGGATGTTTTGAGGATAAATTAAATCAGGAGATTTTTGCCCACCCAGGGGCCTGTGACATGGGGTGGCCCATCAATCTTTTTTTCTTCTTCTTCTTCTTTTTAAAAAAGCTTTGTTTTCAAAGTCAGACAATTACCTAATTAAAACAAACAGGGGGGAACAAATTAGCGATCCAGAGAGTGTTTTGCACCGATAATAATCCACGGTGTAAAAACGACATGTGAAATATTAAGATGATCCGAGGTACAGCCAGCAATATATAAAATATTGACATTAATTCTGGGCTTTTCCAAAGGCTGGTGCTACAGGCCACGTGCACCATCTTGTAACTTTTGACCATGTACAGTACAAGATTTGAAAAGGGGGGAAAAAAATCCAATCGTCCATCGTAAGATTGAAATGGAAGAAAATAAACGATAGTCACGTAGACCAGGGGTCCCCAACCCTCGGTCTGTGGACCGGTACCAGGCCGCAGCATGCCAGCAACCAGTCCGCACTAAACAAGCAAAGCCCCATCCGCGGGATGCAGGCAGCACACAAAACCACGCACTCTCCGGTCCGTGGAAAATCCTCTCTCCACGAAACCCGGGTCCCTGGTGCCCAAAAGGTTGGGGTCCTCTGACGTAGACCATAGGAGGAAAAAAAGAGACAGAGAAAGATTGCAAAATACAGGTAGTCCTCAACTTACGACAGCTCATTTAAGGATCGTGTAAAGTTACAACGGCACTGTCAGACCTGCCCCAGTTTTCTCTCTCCGGAAAGAAGGACTCGTGACTCCATTTAGCTGAAGCAAAGGAACGTTTATTGAAAAAAAAATGGTTGCACTAAAGTCAGGCGGAATCTGGTGTTCCCACACAAAATGCAAAGCTATTCTTTCCTCTCCCCCCCCCCCATGACCAGCCAATGTGATGCCAGTACAGATAGCCCTCAACCTACGACCACAATTGAACCCCAAATTTCTGTTGCTAAGTGAAACATTTGTTAAGTGAGTTTTGCCCCATTTTTACAACGTTTCTTGCCACAGTGGTGAGGTGAATCACTGCAGCTGTTAAGTTAGCAACACGGTTGTGTTCCCCATCGACTTTGCTTGTCGGAAGGTCGCAAAAGGGGATCACGTGATCCCGGGACGCTGCAGTGGTCATAAATATGAATCAGTTGCCAAGCATCCGAATTTTGGTCACATGACCGTGGGGATGCTGCCATGGTCGTGGGTGTGAAGAGCAGTCATAAGTCAATTTTTTTCAGTGCCGTTGTAACTTTGAACGGTCACTAAAGGAGCTGTTGTAAGTCGAGGACTACCTGTATCGTATTTTGAGAAACTCTGAGGTGTAAGACTGGTAACATCCCATTCTCCGGGCAAACGGCCTTGAAGATCCTGCTACAAGCTGGTTTGGTGATCTGGTCTTCTTCTGTTGCCACTTCCCCCTCCCCATTTCCCATCATTTAGATCAGGGATAGGCAACCTTGGCTCTTTTATGACTTCAACTCCCAGAATTCCTGAGCCAGCCATGCTGAGGGGAAAGGGGGAGGTTTCCAAGCTGAGCCATGCTGGCTCAGGAATTCTGGGAGTTGAAATCCACCAGTCATAAAAGAGCCAAGGTTGCCTACTCCTGGCCTAGGCCGCTTTATGACTCGTGGACTCCAACTCCCAGAATTCCTGAGCCAGCCATGCTGAGGGGAAAGGGAGAGGTTTCCATGCTTAGCCATGCTGGCTCAGGAATTCTGGGAGTTGAAGTCCACAAGTCACAAAAGAGCCAAGGTTGCCTACCCCTAATTGAGATACATAGGTGTGGATTGCCCCAAATGCCTCCCCTCTTCCTTTGTTGGCAGGACCCCAGCAAGGCACCAGGCTGACGAGGGAGGTCCTGACATGCATTTTAAGAAGTGACTTATGACCATTTTTCACACTTATGACCATTGCAGTATCCCTATTGTCGCAGAATCAAAATTCAGACGCTTGGCAACTGACTCATATTGATAGCGGTTGCAGTGTCCTGCGGTCATGTGACCATCTTTGGTGACTTTCTGACAAGCAGAGTCAGTGGGGGAAGCCAGTTTCGCTTAACAGCCGTGTTCCTTACTTAACAACTGCAATGATTCACTTCACAGCTGTGGCAAGAGGAGCCCTGAAAGGGGGCAAAACTCACTTTAGCAACTGTCTCGCTTAGCGACAGAAATTTTGGACACAATGGTGGTCGTAAGTCAAGGACTACCTTTAGGTACAGTTTATGAGATAAAAAAGAAATCAAATGAATAACTCAACCAAATTGCCTGCTTATAAGGAACATTTATGTACCCGTTGCCCTTCATGACTGTTCAAAATTACTTTCCTCATCTCAAGAGAAAACCATTTCTGAAGTGCCAAGGCACCCGTCCTCGCAGTCATGTGACCCCATTTCTGGAACTTCGCAATTATCCCTCATTTCCTGCCGCTTGCGGCATCCCACAATCACATGGTCATAATTTACAACATTTTTGCCCAAACCTGGTGTTTTCTTCCAGATTTTCGGGAAAACATCCCATAGCAAACAACAGATTCTCTTAACAACCACAGTGTTTGCTTAACAGCCTCTGCAGACACCATTGTAAAAATCGGGTTGGTCGTGTGGTGACCCACTTTTTAACCATCATGACTTACAGCCATAATCTGCAAACTCCATTACGGTCATAAGTCCGAGACTACCTCCAATACGGTCGTAAGTCAGGGACTACCTCCATTACAGTCGTAAGTCAAGGACTACCTCCATTACGGTCGTAAGTCAAGGACTACCTCCATTATAATTGTAAATCAGGGACTACCTCCATTACAGTCGTAAGTCAAGGACTACCTCCATTACGGTCGTACGTCAAGGACTACCTCCATTATAATTGTAAGTCAGGGACTACCTCCATTACAGTCGTAAGTCAAGGACTACCTCCATTACGGTCGTAAGTCAAGGACTACCTCCATTATAATTGTAAGTCGGACTACCTCCGTTATGGTCGTAAGACCGGGACTGCCTCCAATACGGTCGTACGTCAGGGACTACCTCCATTACGTTCGTAAGTCAGGGACTACCTGTTCTGTTCTGTTCCATTCCGAGTAATGTAGGGCACCTGTTGGCCCGAGTAGATTGTTAACTCCCTTCTTTCTACAACGTGCCTTCGAAAGTTTAATTAGCTTTCTGAAAATTTGCCCAATTTCTCATTACATTTCCCTTCGGCCATCTGAACGCACTTCTGCGCCGTGGACAGCTGGATGCACAGCTTGAGCAAACCTGGGAAAACAATTAAGGTATCTTTCAAAGTGACTCCGTTTGATTGCATAATTACTCAAATCATGCTCAGTAATGGAATACGTAAGGTTATCTTTTGGCTAATCCTCAAGTAATGGAATTGTGTATCTCTGGGTTTTCCTTTCTTTCTTTCTTTCTTTCTCGCTCTCCCTCTCAGCTGTTCCCGGTGTGCAAGTGGGGGGTGGGGGTGGGGGGAGAGACACAAGTGATTATGGGAAGTAGGCAGAGTCACTGGAGGCCAGCTAGTAAAAGGAGACCTTATCTGAAGCAATTAATCAGGAAACTCATATATGTAGGATAATTATTCAAAGCTGATGCTAAAATACTTTCAGAGCCTCAGGTCCTAAGATATTCCTCCTCCTCCTCGTTGTTTTTGTTTTTTCCCCCTTCATTTTCTTTCTGGTCAAGGTCGCGGAGAACACCAGAGGCCAGGCCTCGTTGTGGGTCCTGCTTTAAAATACATCTTTTACTGACGCATTGATCTTTCGCTGGTCCTTAATGATCTTTTACCAATCTTTTAATGACCTTTTATTGATGTTGTTCCCTGTTTGGGTAAGGAAAGGTCTGCAGGCAAAACCACCAAGTTCAGAGACCAGCCAGGACTCCACCTTTCAACCCCGAGATACATATATTCTCTTCTGTGGAAATGCATCTTTCTATTTTGCAAGGGAAAAAGCTACGGCAAAACCTAGACGGCATATTAAAAAGCAGAGGCATCACCTTGTATACAAGGTAGTCCTCGGCTTAACGACCACAATTGAGCTGAATGTGTCTGTTGCCAACTCGCACATTTTGTTAAGTGAATTTTGCCCCGTTTTGCGACCTCTTTAAGCCAATCACTGCAGTGGTCAATCTAGTAACATGGGGCTGTTAAGTGAATCTGATTTCCCCATTGAGTTTGCTGGTCGGAAGGTCGGAAAAGGCAATACACACATGACCCCGGGACACTGCAGCCATCCTTAATAATACGAACCAGTTGCCAAGCATGGGAATTTTGAACACATGACCACGAAGTTGATGCAGTGGTCATAAGGATGAAAAAAACAGTCGTAAGTCCCTTTTTTTCAGCACTGTTGTAACGTTGAACGGTCACTAAACAAATCGTTGTAAGTCGGGGACTCTCTGTAGTGAAAGCTTTGGTTTCCCCAGCAGTAATGTATGGCTGTGAGAGTTGGACTCTAAGGAAGGCTGAGCGCCGAAGGATTGATGCTTACGAATCGTGCTGGAGAAGACTCTTGAGAGTTTCTGTTCTGTCCCAGCCTACGTGAGTCCCTGTTCTGCTCACAAGGAGAAACCCCTCTTCCAAGAAACAGGCAGGAACCGCAAGAAAAAAAACAACCCCTTTTATTCTCACAGACCTGAGTCAAAGTCCAAGGCAAACAAACACAGTCCACAGAAACTCGATCCTCAACACAAACGGTTGCCTTTGGCAACCAGCACCTCCCACACCTTCCTTTTTATAATTCAGCCAAGGCGTGGCTTCCTAATGCCTTCTCCTTTGCCTTTGGAGCCACCCCATTGCATTCCTCTGCCCTGCTCGCTTTGCTTGCTGGCGCTTTCGTGCATCCTGGATATTTCCCAGCTGTGCTTCATCACTGTCCATCTCAGGCTCCTCATCCGACTGTAAGTCTTGGAGTTCCTCAGAGCCTTCCTCAGACTCTAATGTCACTCCAGGCCCGTCTCCTCCTCCTCCTCCGATTCCTCAGACTCAGCTGCCAGATCCATGGGCTGGCGAGGAATCACAACAGTTTCCCTTGGACTACAAGGCGATCCAATCAGTCAATCCTAAAGGGAATCAACCTTGACTGTTCCTTTGAAGGACCGATATGGAATCTGAAGCTCAAATACTTTCGC
This sequence comes from Vipera berus, assembly GCF_964194415.1. Lineage (NCBI taxonomy): Eukaryota > Metazoa > Chordata > Lepidosauria > Squamata > Viperidae > Vipera > Vipera berus. The sequence goes on along the minus strand of NC_138208.1, from coordinate 86,564,579 downwards.
CACCAAATGAGAACAGGGGCCTCCTTGGAAAAGACCCTGATGTTGGGGAAGATGGAAGGCCAAAGGAGAAGAGGACGGCAGAGCATGAGATAGTTGGATAGTGCCATTGATGCAATGAACATGCATTTGGGCAAACTCTAGGAGATTGTGGAGCACAAGGTTGCGAAGAGTCGGACACGACTTAGCGACTGAACAACACAGTTTTTCTGCCTTTCCCAATTTGTTCTCTCTTCTCCTTTCTCAAGTATTAGATTATAATTCACCTCTGGTCCCGGTGACCGACCCAGATTGGATCCTGCAACTTTACCCTGGGACATGTATATTTGCCTTCGTTCGTATAATTCACATTATCCGTAACCAACATGGTCAATTTATTAGGGGGCCTATGAAGGACAGATTTAGCACAGCTTTAGTCTTTTTATGCTTCCTCAGGCAGATTATCTTCAGTTGATGTCCACTGGAATGGAGTACAAATTAATGGTAGCATAGATTTTATACCTCTCCCCATTGTAGCACCACTCAAGGCAAGGGCTGCAGCCTTCATTTGATTAGATATATTAATTGATTAGGGGTGAGCACCCAATTCTGTTATTTGCTACATTGTGCTAAAAATAGCCAGTCCCTAATTAGATTTGCAAATAGACCTTCATAAGAAAAATGCCATTTTAGGTTATCAGTGGCATCCCGAATAAATTGTTTATCAATATTTTTTTTTTGGTTTCTTTATAGTTGGCAAGGAAAGTTCCAACTTTTCCATTAACTTCAATCCAGATGGATTCCAGTGGAACATAAGAGTAACAGTTCATTTAGCTTAAAGTTTTGGTACATTTGAATCTTCCAGAAGGACCCGAGACCGTCTTTGGGACTGTGTTGACGCTGTGATTCTTAGAAACAAAATGCAGTGACAGTTCCATCATATTTTTAGCTCTACAGATCCAGCTGAATCCAGACATGGTGCCTGCTGAGTCAAAAAGTGCTTGGCTAACTGAATTATGAATACTTCCCTCTGATCTCACGGCGTGTTAAACGTGAAGTGTCTTTATTGATTATTTTAAAGCGCCTTCAGCTTACTTTAGTGGAAGCAGAACAACTTGTTTGCACACAGAGACGATTTGTCTTATTCTGCCACGTTATAGGAACAACTTGGCAAAGATGTGTTCTGCAGATGTTAATATCTTTTTATTTGGGGGGGGTTGTTTTTTGTTTTCAAATTCTAGGCTCTTTTCACAAGCGGGCTTTGAACCTGTAATGAAATTGAGCCCCAGATTCCTCTGTAATCGGGGAAAGTGAGTTTTGTCCCATTTTACGACCTTTCTTGCCACAGTCGTTAAGCGACTCACGGCGGTTGTTAAAGTAATGAGACCGTTGTTAAGCGAATCTGGCTTCTTCATGGACTTGGCTTGTCGGAAGGTCGCAAAAGGTGATCACATGAAGCCGGGACACAGCAACCGTCATAAAATACGAGGCGGTTGCCAAGTGTCTGCATTTTGCTCATGTGACCCTGGGGATGCTGCAACGGTTATAATTGTGAACAATGATCATAGGTCACTTCTTTCAGTGCTGTTGTAACTTTGAACAGTCACTAAATGAACTGTTTTAAGTCGGGGACTGCCTATACCAGGGGTAGGCAACCTTGGCTCTTTTATGACTCGTGCACTTCAACTCCCAGAATTCCTGAGCCAGCATGACTAAGCATGGAAACCTCTCCCTTTCCCCTCAGCGTGGCTGGCTCAGGAATTCTGGGAGTTGAAGTCCACAAGTCATAAAAGGGCCAGGTTTGAAGACCCCTAGTATGATGATGATCATCATCATCATCATCATCATCATCATCATCATCATCATCATCATTATTATTATTATTATTATTATTATTATTATTATTATTATTATTATTATTATTATTATTATTATTATTATTATTATTACAATGGTTGCAATGGCCCAGGGGTGGTGTGATCACCATTGTTAACCTTCCCACCCACCTGGCTCCTGACAGGCAAAGTCGATAAGGGGGAAGCCAGATTGGCTTAACGCCAACACAACTCACTTAACAACCGGTGGCCAGAAAGTTCGTAAAATGCGGCAAAACCCCACTTAACAACTGTCTTGCCTACCCTACCCACGGAAGTACATGCCTGTTGCCAAGCGCCCAAATTCTGACCCCGAGGGACGCTGCAAAGGTGAGGAACTGTTCCTCGGGTCACTTTTTTTTCGGGGGGCCGTCGTAACTTTGAACCATCCTTAAACGAACGGTTGTAAGTCGAGGACGACCTGTAAAGCTGGTAAAGATTACCCTGGGAAATGTCCGAAGCCATGGATGAATCAAACCTCCTCTCCCAGGCTTGTCCCAAGCGAACCACCTTGTTGACTTGCCTTCTGTTTGTTTTGTTTCTGAGTGTCTCTTTTAAATGAGTTGGGAGTTGCACTGGGATAAAACATGTTTTCCCGTCTTCAGCTGCCAGCTGGAAAACTCCTTCCCCAACACTTATTACCTCGATAAATACAGAGTATAAAAGCTGACTAAGGACTTCCCACACACACGGGCTTGTTGTTGTTTTTTTCCTTTTTCTCCCTCTTTCATGTGTGTGGATGTGGCTTTCCCATTCTCACACACACCCCAGTGGCAGGACACGTCAGAAGTCCCAATTTCCATTAGGAAAGCTTCCAAGCTTTTTACCTTTCCAAACAAGCTTTTCTTTCTTTCTTTCTTTCTTTCTTTCTTTCCCCCCCCCCCGGGAAACGGGCGAGAGAGAATTGGAGAAGGCTCGGAAATTCCCCCAGCCGAAAACGCTCCAAGCAACAACAACAAAAAATAATAATCCCTGAAATAGTCCACTTTAGTGACATTGCCTCACGTGGATCTCCAAATTCATATTTCTATTTTTGTAAGAAATGAGCGGGGCTGAGGAATCTCAATGCTCCCCATATTGCCATATCTGGGCCCCTGTTCTATTATTGTAATCAGGCCTGAAAAACACACACACACACACACACACACACACACACACACACACACACCAAAAAAAAGTAGATTAACGACAGCAGTTTATTGTACCGGAAGAGGGGAGAAAATGGGAGCCGTCGTTATCATAAATCATATCATAAATAAGCAAAAGAGAAATCCCGTTGTGGTGGTGTCCGCCTTGCAAGGCCCTCGCTGGCGCATTCGCTCAGGATGGTAGCCATAGAAACCCCAAAGTCATATTGTTATCTTAGTCTTGCTGCATTTCTGTGATACAACCATATTAACATATAGATTAGGCCATTTATAATACTAGGTGTCATTTCAGGTTAGCTTGCTTATATAGCATTTTAAGATGCTCTTCTTTTTTTCTTTTTCTTTTTTAATTGTGGATATGTTAGAAAAGGCTCCTTTTTCTGCTGGTCAGTTTCTCTCTCTCTCTCTCTCTCTCTCTCTCTCTCTCTCTCTCTCTCTCTCTCTCTCTCTCTCTCTCCATTTATAACCCATCATCATCGTACAGTCCGTCAGTTTAGTTAATCTACTCCTGTTATTGATTGGCTGTGGCGGACAAGTTGTCACGGCCTAATTACCTTGTCTTTGCTAATAATTTCATTTTTAACGGGGCGGGGGGGGAGGATAAAATATGTTTAAATAAGGAACACACCGCGAGTTTGCTTTGTGGAGGTCCCTGGTTAGGGCAGCCTGACTGATGATCGAACGGGAAGTGGATTGGATATTCTATTGATGGAAATCGCCTGCGAAGGTCGCAAATGGCCATCATACGACTACGAGACACTGCGACGGCTACAACTTTGAGGACCCGGTCGTAAGTCTCCTCTTGCAGTGCTCTCGTAACTTGGAATGGTCGCTGACTAAGTGGTTGGTAAGGGAGGACTATCTGTACAGTAGGGGTCCCCAACCCCTGTGTCACGTCCTATTAACGGGCCTTGAGCCGTTTGGCACCACCTCCCCCCCCCCCAATCAGTCCACAAAGGTTGGAGAGCTCTACTATACAGCAGCAATAAAGGAGAATACAAGTACAGTGAGAGGAAAAAATATTTGATCCCCTTCTGATTTTATACTTTTGGCCACTGACAAAGAAATGAATAATGGGGGTCTTCAAACTTGGCCCTTTTATGACTTGTGGACTTCAACTCCCAGAATTCCTCAGCCAGGAGTTGAAGTCCACAAGTCATAAAAGGGCCACGTTTGAAGGCCCCTGGTCTAGATCCAAGCCTGCAGTTTCATCAAAATGGCCAACTGATGAATTCTGGGAGTTGAAGTCCGCAAGTCATAAAAGGGCCGTTTGAAGGCCCCTGGTCTGGATCCAAGCCTGCAGTTTCATCAAAATGGCCGACTGATGAATTCTGGGAGTTGAAGTCCACAAGTCATAAAAGGGCCGTTTGAAGGCCCCTGGTCTGGATCCAAGCCTGCAGTTTCATCAAAATGGCCGACTGATGAATTCTGGGAGTTGAAGTCCACAAGTCATAAAAGGGCCGTTTGAAAGGCCCCTGGTCTGGATCCAAGCCTGCAGTTTCATCAAAATGGCCGACTGATGAATTCTGGGAGTTGAAGTCCACAAGTCATAAAAGGGCCAAGTTTGAAGACCCCTGGTCTATAATTTTTGCGGTAGGTTTATTTTAACAGAGAGAGACAGAATAACACCAAAAAAAATATATCCAGAAAAACACCTTTCAAAAAAAAGTTATAAATTGATTTGAGCCCTACATTTCCATTGCTGAGCAAGGCACTTGTTGAAAGTGAGTTTTGCTCCATCTCATGACCTTTTTTTGCCACAGTTGTTAAGAAAATCACTGCAGCTGTGAAGTGAATCGTACGGTCGTTAAGCGAACCTGGCTCCCCCCACCAATTTTGCTAGTCGGAAACCAGCTGGGAAGGTCACAAATGGGAATCACACGATCCCAGGATGCTGCAACTGTCATAAGTTCATGCCAGTTGCCAAGTGTTCAACTTTTGATCACATAACTAGGGGGATGCTGCAGTGGTCATAAGTACGAAAAACGGTCCTAGGTGATTTTTTTTAGTGCTCTTGTAACTTTGATTCAGTCATTAAACAAATGGCCGTAAGTTGAGGACTACCTTTATAAGTTCAGTGCTGAATGTATTTTTATACTATAAGAGTATTTTTAGCCTTTTGACTGAAAATTCACATTTTGTAGGATATGTTTTTAATTGCCAAAAATCTCTTCGTTCTTTATTCAGAGTCTCTCAGTTTTGGCCATTAGCTGAAAAATTCACAGGCAGGCCTGGAAGGGGTGCTTGGGGACGAGGGTTATCAAATTATTACACGCGGAAACGGGTAATAGACATTTCAAAATATCGAAGTTAATTTAGCCAGTCATTTCACTCGCACATTCAGCTCACTGACATGTTCTATATCATGCAACGTAAATTGATTATGGATTCTAACTGAACTATACGCAAGTACAAAAAAAAAAGGAAGAAAGAAAGAAAGATTGAACTGTCCGTTTAGATTATTCCAGTATCTGCAGCCCCGGTTCCGCTTTCTTTTTTTTATTCTAATATTTAAATCATTAAGCTCTAATTTTTTTTTTGACGGTTTGTGAGCAGTCAGCCTGAGAGAACTTCATCTTCCCTCCCAAACTGTGAACTGTTTTTATTAATAGCTGCCCAGAGTCTTTATGGGGGGGGGGGGGGAAGGGCGGCATAAAATTAATTAATTAATTAATCATTTTGAAACACCTTCACCTTATTGACGCATATTAGCATGTTTTCCAGAGCAATTTTCCAGGTTAAAGTACATGCTCACAATATCTGAACATAAAAGCATAAGTGTTGTCTTTAACATTTTGGCTACTTTGTAGAAGTTTGCTTACTTAAAAAAAGGAAAAAAAACCTAGCCAGGACTTAATCTTGATTACTCTTAACTCTTCTTATTGCATGGTCTGTCCTGGTTCTGACATCCTCCAATAAACGTTATTAAATACCGCAGCAGGATCAAGAAAGTTATTGGGGTAAAATTTCTAATAGTTCTAATAGTTGCACCTTGAAATCTCATTTATTGGGATAAAATTTCTAATAGTTCTGTAAACCTAGATTAAAAATGTGAATGCGTATTACAACACCAAAAGAAAGAAGGTCCACATTCTGTGGAGAACTAAGAAATACGATCTGGTTAATGTTAATATTCACCTAAAGTACTTCACTTCGGCCTGTTCTATCAGAATCATGATATTCATTCATCAAATAAGAATACTTTTTGAGGTATTTTTTTTGGGATGGGGGAAATCTTTAGAATTCCATGTGTACCAGCAAGGAATAATAGAACAGAATAACAAAGAGTTGAAAAGGACCTTGGAGGTCATCTAGTCCAACCCCCTGCTCAGGCAGGAAACCCTATACCCATTTCAGACAAATGGCTGTCCAGTCTCTTCTTAAAAACCTCCAGTGTTGGAGCATTCACAGCTTCTGGAGGCAGGTTGTTCCACTGATTAATTGTTGTAAATGTCAGGAAATTTCTCCTTAGTTCTAGGTTGCTTCTCCCCTTGGTGAGTTTCCATCCGTTGCTTCTTGTCCTGCCTTGAGGCGCTTTGGAGAATAGCTTGACTGCCTCTTCTTTGGGGCAGCCCCTGAGATACTGGAAGACTGCTATCGTGTCCCCCCTGGTCCTTCTCTTCATTAAACTACGGTAGACATCCCCAATTCCTGCAACTGTTCTTCGTACGTTTTAGCCTCCAGTCCCCTAATCATCTTTGTTACAGGAGTGTTAAGATAATTTTTTTCTTCTTTCACCTCTGCACTGGACAACTCTCTGTAACACTGAGGTCAAAACGACGAATTTGAAATATTTTTCCAGCTCAGCTCATTTCTCTTTTAAATCATGCCACCCTAGGCAATATGAGCATATTTCATTCCCCGAAGAGATCAGGCAGTGATTAAACCCAATTTTTGGAACCTGCACCAAATCCAGTAGCATGGTCTGTTTCTAGCAGATGCCAGTACACACGAGGCTGATTTGATTTTTTTTCCCTTTTTCCTCCTCTTCCTCCTCCTCCTCCTCCTCCTCCTCCTCCTCCTCTTCATTTTTTTTTAAGGACAAAAACATATATGTCCATCCAAGCAAAACTGAACTAACAAATTTCTGTTTCTTATGGAAGGGTAAATAAAACAGAAGGCTTTATCCCCCCAGGCAGACTTTCCACTTTGGACCCGCTGCCGTAAATCCTCCAGGCCTTGGCAAAAGCTTAACTTGTGTTAGGTTTTTGTTCTTTCTTTTTACTTAATTTGCACCGCTGGCACAAATTCATGTTTAGACCCAAGGCTCTTGACGCGAGTCTCCTGAATCAGGGCTTGACACATTCTAGGGGAAAAGGAAAGTCCCGCTCCAAAGATTCAAAGGCAAACCAAAACTCAAATGGGATTTTTGGAGAGAGGTTCAAAACACGAGAAGCAAAGTTTGTTAAAATAGCAAGAATGCGCCCAGCAAATGCATGTTCGGTTGTTTCTCAAATGGTATCTGTGGCTGGCTTTTTATTCGAGCGCTTTAAAGATGATGATGATGATGATGATGATGATGATGATGATGATGATGATGATGATGATGATGATGATAACAACAACAATTGTCGATAAGAAAGACAAAAAAGTCTGGATAGTGGACGTGGCAGTGCCTGGACACAGCAGAATAGATGAGAAGGAACTGGAGAAGGTAACAAAATACAAAGACCTCCAAATAGAAATAGAAAGACTGTGGCAAAGGCAAGCAAGGGGAGTACCAATAGTAATAGGCGACTTGGGTGCAATCCCAAAACAACTGGAGCACCACTTGAACGCCATTGGCATTGACAAATTCACCATCAGTCAATTGCAAAAGGCGGCCTCACTAGGAACTGCTTCCATCCTGCGACGAGATCTGTAACACCATCAAACATCCACATCTGCCTATCCCAGGTGCTTGGTAAGGACTTGATAGGTAGACAAAAATGCCAAATCCAGTCTGAACATCCAGCTGACTGTGCAATGATCAATAATAATAATAATATTGGAAGGGACCTTAGAGGTCATCTAGTCCAACCCCCTGCTCAGGCAGGAAACCCTATACTCATTTCAGTCAAATGGCTGTCCAGTCTCTTCTTAAAAACTTCCAGTGTTGGAGCACTCACAGCTTCTGGAGGCAGGTTGTTCCACTGATTAATTGTTCTCACTGTCAGGAAGTTTCTCCTTAGTTCTAGGTTGTTTCTCTCCTTGACTAGTTTCCATCCGTTGCTTCTTGTCCTGCCTTCGGGTGCTTTGGAGAATAGCTTGACTCCCTCTACTTTGGGGCAGCCCCTGAGATATTGGAAGACTGCTATCATGTCCCCCCTCGTCCTTATCTTCATTAAACTGGACATAGACATGATGAGGGAGGGTTTTTGCGAGCCATCAGTCAAGTCACTGGAAGAGGGTGGCCTGGTGCATCAGCTGCCACGTTGCCAAAATAGAGCCAGAAAAAGCCTTTTGTCAAGAAGCAAAGGAATGTAGTTATTGTGTGACAGCAGTAACATTAGAATTGCACTTGCATAATGCAGCCATCTTGATTCTTTTTAAAGCAATATACCTTCACTTTTGCAGGTACAGGTGGTCCTCGACTTAAAACAGTTTGTTTAGTGACCATTCACAGTGGCACTGGAAAAAGTGACTTACGACCATTTCCCACACTTACGACTGTTGCAGTATCCCCACGGTCATGCGCTCAAAATTCAGACGCTTGGGAACCGGTTCCTATTTATGACGCTCGCAGGGTCCCGGGTTCGTGTGATCCCCTTTTGCAGCCTTCTGACCAGCAAAGTCGGAAGCCGGATTTGCTTAACCATTGCAGTGATTCACTTAACAACCGTGGCAAGAGAAGTCGTGAAATGGGGCAAAATCCACTTAACAAGTGTCTCACTTAGCAACAGAAATTTTGGGCTCCGTTGTGGTTATAAGTCGAGGACCATCTGGATACATTCTAATTTAGAGGCTAATTGGTCAGTGCCAGATGAACGAACTGTGTTGTCCTTGTGGGGGGGGGGGGGAAATCAATAAAAATATTTCTTTGGCCTCCTAATTAAATTGATCTGTGGGGGTTTTAACCGTACTTTTATCACTTCTGTATAGTGATTGTTTGGACTAGCAGGCCAATTAAGACTGTACAATTAAACATAATTAAAATCATTAAAATCCCAGTATGATCATGCTCTACATGAGGGTGGCTCTGGGACACTCCTTCCCGCTTTTGTTCCACATCCTACTTTTGACCACAGTTGAGCCCAGAATTTTTGTCGCTAAGTGAGTCAGTTGTTAAGTCAGCTTTCCCCCCAATAATATTTTGGATATTATAGTTTATCAAGTGAGATAAGGAAAATCTTGGTTCAAAAGTTAAATTGGAATATTGATAAGAAATTAAAAATTAAGTAAAAATTAATAACAGAATATGGATTGTTTAGAAGATTGAATGTAATTAAGATATGTATAAGCTACAAATTTATTGATAAATGTAATAATGATGTTTTTATTGAGTTGATATAATTGGAAATGTACTAGCTTGAATAGGTAAAGGTAAAGGTTCCCCCGCACAAGCGTGCTAGTCGTTTCCGACTCTAGGGGCCGGTGCTCATCTCTGTTTCAAAGCCAAAGAGTCAGCGCTTGTCCGAGGACGTCTCCGTGGTCATGTGGCCAGCATGACTAGACGCCAAAGGCGCACGGAACGCTGTTACCTTCCCACCGGAGTGGTCCCTATTTTTCTACTTGCATTTTTACGTGCTTTCAAACTGCTAGGTTGGCAGAAGCTGGGACGAGTAACAGGCGCTCACTCTGTTACGCGGCACTCGGGATTCGACCCGCCAAACTGCCGACCTGCTGATCGACAAGCTCAGCATCCTAACCCACTGAGCCACCACTAGCTTGAATACAAGACAGTAAATGTTAAGGGAAAAAGAGAAGAAATATCTGATGTTGTAACCTGAGATTTGCACTAAAGATTTTGTTATTGAACTATTGATTAAACCCAGTCACCACGTTGTTTATTAAATACTCAAATGTAAAATTGGAAAATGAATAAAATATTATTTTAAAAAATAAATATGAGACAGTGGCCAAGTGTCTGAATTTTGGTCATGAGATCGTGGGGATGCTGCAATGGTCATAAGTGTGAAAAATAGTCATAAGTCCCTTTTTTCAATGCCGTTGTAATTTTGAACAGCTGCAAAAGGGAGTCACATGACCCCGGGGACACTGCGACCGTCCTAAATAGGAACCAGTTACCAAGTCTGGATTTTGATCACGTGACCACGGGGACAGTCATAAGTGTCAAAAAACAGTACTCACTTTTTCCAGCGCCATTGTAACTTGGAACGGTCACTTACCGAATGGTTGTAAGTCGGGGACTACCTGCGTGACGTGGCAGATGAATAAAATACAAATGCAGCATTTATTGGTTCTTTGTCCGTTTCGGATCTCCAGTTAATTCAATGCCACCTCAGTCCTTGATCAGGCCTCGCGGTGAACTGTTCTTTCTGCACAAGTCAATTGCTCATGAACGCTAAACCAGCAGCCCCCAAACCTTTGGGGCACCAGGGACTGGTTTTGTGGAGAGGTTTTGGTTTTTTTTCCCGCGGCATGGTTTTTCAGTTTTGTATGCTTCCTGCACATCCTGTGGATGGGGCTTTGCTTGTTTGTGTGGCCCGGTTTCTGGCATGCTGCGGCCCAGAGCCCAGTAGTGGGATTCAGCCAGTTCGCACCGCTTCAGCAGAACCAGGTAGCTAATTTTTTGTTGCCCAGGCCCAGAAAGGACTTCCGGCAGTGTCATCCACACAGGAACCGGTTGTTCACACACTTGAATCCAGTAGTGCAGGGGTGTCAAACTCAATTTCATTGAGGGCCGCATCAGCATTGTGGTTGCCCTCAGGGGGCCGGGTGGGTGTGGCCAGGATGGCCGTGGCCTACTGGGTGGGCGTGGCTAGAGTGCGTGTGGCCTACTGGGTGGGCGTGGCTAGAGTGCGTATGGCCTACTGGGTGGGCGGGGCCAGCTCTACATCGTTCGCATCAAGGGTGTCTATGGGGGCCTGGGCAGGAGTGGGACAGATCTGAGGGTCTCTGGGCCAGGGCCAAGGCAGTGGGGGCCGTTCCCTCACTGTTTCCAGGATGGCTTCGCGGGCCGCATGAAACCACTTTGCGGGCCGGATCCGGCCTCCGGGCCTTGTGTTTGACATGTCTGCAGTAGTGGGATTCAAATACCTGAACAACCAGTTCTATTATGTGATACAGGTCTGGGCCTCCAATGCCTAGAGCAGACTTCCGGAAGTGGCATCCATGCACTTCCGGTGGGCTGTTCTAGGCCTGGGAGGCGTCCGAAGCCTAGACTGGATTTCCAGAAGCCAGCCGGTTCTCCGAATTCGGGCTTAATTTAGCTACTGGTTCTCCCGAACCAGTGCGAACAAGCTGAATCCCACCACTGCCGGTGCCGGTCTGACAGACTGGGGGTTGGGACCCCCTGCCCTAAACTATTTTCTCGTTCAGAGCCTGAAAGTAACTTTCTCTTTTCTTGTTTTGTTTTGTTTTTTACTCCAGAGGAGGAAGAGGAGCAAGTGCCAACGGATGGAGGGACTTCCGCCGAAGCCATGCAGGTTCCTTTGGAAGAAGAAGGAGAAATGGAAGAAGAGGAGGCCGTGAACGATGAAAACTACTTCAACAAGAGGCCCTTAGAAAGCCCCGAGTCCGAGGAAATGCCTGCGGCGAAGCGCCCCAAACTAACAAACACAAAAGGGGAGGAGCTCGAGGTCACCGTGGAGGCCCGCGAGCCTCTTAGCTTGATCAATACCCAGAAGGTGCCTCCAATGCTTTCCCCCGTTTGCGTTCAGGAGAGCGGTGAGCAGGTGCCGTCTTCTCCAGAGCCCCCAGTCCTGGCTCCCATCGCAAAGTCGCAGCTGCCCACGCCAAAACCCCCCGAATCCAAAGCCCTTCTTCCTAAACCCAAGGTGGTGAAAACAGTCTCCCTGGTGCAGAAGACTAAAACGCCCAAAGTTTCCCCATTGCCAGCCGTTGCGGGCAGCCCCATTCGCTCGCCCAAAGTTGGAACGAAGGAGAAAAAATCTCCGGGCCGAGCTAAGAGTCCCCGAAGCCCGAAAAGTCCAAAACTTCCAATCCACGTGGTCCCTCAGATTACAATTAAGCAGGAGACCCCGATCAAAACCCCGTTAGTCGTGTTGAGTGAAAAGACGGGGAAAGAGATTATCCAGGTTAAGCAGGTGCCGATGCCAGCTGAGCCTGCCAAACCCTCTAGTGAGAACCCAGCAAAGAAATTCACCGTGATTGACAAGACAATTGACGATTCCATTGACGCGGTCATTGCCCGGGCGTGTGCAGAACGGGATCCCGATCCGTTTGAGTTTTCCTCCGGGTCCGAATCCGAAGGAGAAGTTTTCATGAGCCCCAAAAGACTTTCTGTGTCTGAGCCTCCTGTCCCGAAAGCTTCCGTTTCCGCAAGTAGCAGCTTAAATAAAGCAGGAAGCACCCCGATTCCTCCTTGCGGAGGAACCTCAAGTTCGGATATTTCATGGACGATGGATGACTCAATCGACGAGGTGATTCGCAAAGCCAACCTGGGCCCCCAGGCCAATTTGCCGGCAAACTTCCCTTATTTCTCGTCTCCCTCGGCTTCTCCGCCCACGCCCGAACCTCTGCTCAAAATCTACGAGGAGAAGACGAAGCAGGCCGCCTCGCTGGAGGTGAAGAAGAAGCTGAAGAAAGAGCTGAAGACCAAAATGAAGAAGAAAGACAAGCAGAAAGATAAGGAGAAGAGCAAAGAGAAGAACAAGGAGAAGGAGAAAAACAAGGAGAAGGATCGAGAAAGGGAAGGAGGCAAGGAAGGCAAGTTGGCATGGAAGGACCTGGTCAGAGAAGAAGACCCGGATTCTTTCAAGTTCAAAATGAAGGACTTTGAGGACGAGACAAAAGCCAAGGTCAAAGAGCCCGGCGCCAAAAAAGAACGCGAGAAACACAAGGACAAGAAGAAGGAGAAAGAGAAAGGCAAAAAGGACCGAGAGAAAAAAGAGAAGGAGAAAATAAAAGAGAAAGGCAAGGACAAGGCTAAAGCTTTGTCGGTCCCGCTGGTCCTCCCTCACAAGGACCTGCCCCTCCCCTTGTACTGCACCCCGACCGCCATGAAGCTCCCCTCCCTGTTGCAGCCCCCCTCTGCGCTCCTTCCCGAGAAGCTGTTCGAGGAGAAGGACAAGCCGAAGGAGAAGAAGAAGGACAAGAAGGAGAAGAAGAAGAAGAAAGAGCGGGAGAAGGAGAAAGAGAAAGAGAAAAGGGAGAAGGAGAAAGAGAAGGAGAAGAAGGAGCGGGAGAAGAAGGAGAAAGAGAAGGAGAAACACAAATATGAAAAAGTAAGTGCCTCCCACGTTAGAAGGCAGTGTGGGACTCGCCTTCCTCGTCGTCCAAAATTAGATGCTGATTTATTTATATATATATAAATATATATATGTGTGTCAAATGTTAACTATTTAGATTACCTTGCTAGGCCCCAAACATGGGGCAAATCTTTTATTTCCTGTTTTCAGCCTATCTTGAAGGCCATCGAACAGGCAGTAGTCACACCGGACAGCTCATATATTTGTGTAAATTACTAACAAAGAATTAAGGGAGACTGAAATGCATTTCTAACTTATTAGTTTTCATCAGTCAGCCATACCCTTCTGAGATTCGAACCTGGGCTGATTGCACATTAGGCAGTTGTTTTTACCTCTTGAGCCACAGGATCTCTCTCGCTTTGTTAGCTTCTGCAAGGGGAGATATGCGTCAAATACTTTGTTAACTCTTTAGATTACCTTGCTAGGCCCCAAACATGGGGCAAATCTTTATTTCCTGTTTTCAGCCTATCTTGAACGCCATCGAACAAGCAGTAGTCACACCGGACAGCTCATATATTTGTGTAAATTACTAACAAAGAATTAAGGGAGACTGAAATGCATTTCAAACTTATAGTTTTCATCAGTCAGCCATACCCTTCTGAGATTCGAACCTGGGCTGATTGCACATTAGGCAGGTGTTTTTACCTCTTGAGCCACAGGTTCGAATCTCATTAAGGAAGACTGAAATGCATTTCAGTCTCCCTTAATTCTTTGTTAGTAATTTACACAGACAGACAGACAGACATATAGATATAGATATAGATATATAGATATATTTGGTTTAATGATATATTTAGCTTAAAAGTGGAGGGCCTGTGCAGAATTCCGAGCTGAAAAACAGGGACGCAGACGGCAAAAGGGGGAGAGTGCAGATCGTTGGACCATATGTGAGTAGTCCTCGGCTTCCAATAGTTCCTTTAGTGATTGTTCAAAGTTAGAACGGCGCTGGGGGAAAATAAAAAGGGACCATTTTTCGTACTTGTGACCGTCGCAGCATCCCCAGGGTCACGTGATTTGCATTCAGATGCTTGGCAACTGCCTCGCATTTATGACGGTCGCCAGTGTCCCGGGAGGTCAGGTGGTCCCCTTTTGCGAGCTTCTGACCAGCAAAGTCCATGGGGGAAAGCCGGCTTCACTGAACGACCGTGTGGCTAATTTTAACAACTGCAGTGACTCGCTTAACAAATCTGGCAAGAAAAGTCGTCAAGTGGGGCCAAGCTCACTTAACAAGTTTCTCACTTGGCAACGTAAATCATGGCCCCCAATTTTGGTCGTTAAGTCGAGGACTAACTGTATAGGTTTTGCAGCTTTTACTTTTATAAAAAAATTTTTAAAAAGCAAAACTTCCACAGATAGTCCTTGAGCCCCTTAACCAATACCGAAAAAGTTAAGACTGGCCTGAAAAAGAGGACTTAGGATCTGTGCTGAAGTTTTAAAGATCGGGCCCCTTTCACAATGATGCGACTAAATATCATTCACATTTACGACTGTTAGCAGGGGTCCCACAGTCATGTGACCTTGTTTTACAACGATTTTGGCAAAACGGTGTCTATTGCTTCGCTTAACAATGATGGCATTTGCTTAAGGCAGGGGTCTTCAAACCTGGCCCTTTGATGACTTTTGGACTTCAACTCCCAGAATTCCTCAGCCAGGCATGCTGGCTGAGGAATTCTGGGAGTTGAAGTCCACAAGTCATCAAAGGGCCAAGTTTGAAGACCCCTGGCTTAATAATTGCCACAGAAAAAGGTCATCAAATTGGGTCAATCACGTGGCTTACCCGTTTTGTGCCCATCATGACATATGGCCATAATGGGTAGCGTCCATTACAGTTACACATTGAGGACTATCTGTAGAATTCCTTTCATATCATCCCACAAGCTCCTTTTAAACCTGGAAAGTGTTAAAGCCAACTCCGAATGCGCTTACATAATTGCAGGGTAGTGTGTGACAATCATTACAAAGTACAGAGCAATTTAAGAACCATCTTTTCTTCCCCCATCCATGCAAGACATTTGCAACCTCAATTTGTCCAGGAGGTCAATGGTTATATGATGCAAGGAATGGAAAGAAAGATAATATCGAATAAGTTAAGACGGAACAATCATACGTTGGTGCTACCGTTTAGCTTCTCTAATTCAGTTGCTCATTTCCAATTCATAGATACATCAGATTCGAGCTTTACACTATTATCAGAACTAAACTTTTCGTAACGTTTGATTTTTCTTTTCCCTGTGTATACAAAGTTCTTAGAGTTAGAGAGACCATGGGAGGGTGGGGGGAGGTGGTTTCACACGCTACATAGATCCCGCATACGCACAGATGAAGCTTTGCTCACTTGGACGGACCAGTTCTTAAGAGGCCACGGACCAGTGTTGGTCCACGGCCCGGGGGTTGCGAACCCCTGTTCTAATGCAAGAGCCACTGTTGGAGACCTTGCTGATCCTTTGCCCATCAGGATATTTTCTTGGACAATCTTGATGGCCTTGCAGCCTCAGTCATACTAGACAGTCATAAGGTCATAATATTTGGCAAAAAAATAAAAATAAAATGGAACATAGTTATAAGTAGAGGATATGGAGCGAGAGATCTTTGAGCCTCCAAAAGACATTGCATTTGAGTGGAGTGGAGTGGAATGGAATGGAATGGAATGGAATGGAATGGAATGGAATAAGAATAGAATAGAATAGAATAGAATAGAATAGAATAGAATAGAATAGAATAGAATAGAATAGAATAGAATAGAATAGAATAGAATAGAATTACAGAGTAGAATAGAATTAAGGAGTAGAATAGAGTTACGGAGTAGAATAGAATAGAATTAACAGAGTTTGAAGGGACCTTGGAGGTCATCTAGTCCAACCCCCTGCTCAGGCTGGAAACCCTATACCATTTCAGACAGATGGCTGTCCAGTCTCTTCTTAAAAACTTCCAGTGTTGGAGCATTCACAGCTTCTGGAGGCAGGTTGTTCCACTGATTAATTGTTCTAATTGTCAGGAAATTTCTCCTTAGTTCCAGATTGCTTTTCTCCTTGGTTAGTTTCCATCCGTTGCTTCTCATCCTGCCTTCAGGGGCTTTGGAGAATAGCTTGACTCCCTCTTCTTTGGGGCAGCCCCTGAGACATTGGAAGACTGCTATCGTATCCCCCCTCGTCCTTCTCTTCATTCGAGTAGAATTCATTAGACTGATCTGGAGTCAGGTTAGATGAGAGATGCCATTGAAGGGGGCACAGGACCTTCACCCTTGACCTAATGCAGGGGTGGGTGGGTGGGCAAGTGCCCTTATGACCTGTGGACTTCAGCTCCCAGAATTCCCGAACGAGCACCATTCAGATTTTCTCATTTCTCCTCCAGCACCTCAACCAAACCGGTTAACAACCTCTTGAGTTGATGTGATTCATTCTCTCTCTCTCTCTCTCTCTCTCTCTCTCTCTCTCTCTCTCTCTCTCTCTCTCTCTCTCTCTCTCTCTCTCTCTCTCTCTCTCTCTCTCTCTCTCTCTCTCTCTCTCTCTCTCTCTCAAAGTAAACTATGCAGAGACCAAGGAAAAAGGAGAATCTGGAAAAAGAAAGAGAAATTTCACTCCCAACTATCAGATTATGGGGCTTATTTGGCAGAGGTGCAGTGGGGAAAAAAGCTGGCTCATTGAAGGAGACAGAAGGGATTTAAGTATCTGTGATCAAATCTGCTCTATCTGGCCTGGTATTTCCTTCTCACTGCTCCTTCTATTTATTCATATATTTCTTTTCTAGGTTGGATACTTTGGCGTAAGAAACGACTCTAAAAATCCCTACAATAATCATGTTTGGTAGGGTAAATCTCCCAAGTCGATATCACCTATAAATAGATATCCCTCAGTGATTGTCTTACCTGCGGAGGGGAGCCATCATAATTGCAGTATTCACAATATTAACAGATTTTGAGAGAAGATAGGAGGATTTTGTTCCAAACTGCGCCTAATGGATCAAGTGCTAAATGATTAAAATAAAACTTAGGGGGGGAAAAAATAATAAAATAGCTCTTCCCTCATTTGGTAACTAGTTCTCGTCTCCTACTGTTACCGTTCAGTACGCTATTAGGACTATAATGCACCATTACAAGTGATTAAAAAAAAAAGCTATTCTTTATACTCCTAAAATATATTGTATTATAGGAAAGCAATATAAGCTTGGGCAGATTACATTGACAAAGCTTCCCTGTTAGCTTTGGCGAAAAGTCCCTGTCAAAAGATAAACTTTAAAGCCAGGCTGCATGAAAGAGTCCCTCCACAAAAATTAAAATTTAAACTGATTTCCAGTGATAAGCCTTCCTCTCATTTCGGTTTTTTTTTCTTTTCTTTTTTTTTAAAAAAAAAGATGGAAAAAGTCCATCTCTTCGCTGGAAGCCAGGATTTCAAAAATAAATTCTCTCTCCCCCCTTTAAAAAAAATAAAAAATCTCTTGAGTGATTTTCATTTTTTGCAAGGCCGCTCTGTTGGTGTCCTGGAAAAACAGAGAGTTAAGGCTTTATCAGTTGGTGCCCTGAGGTATGTGGCAAAGAAGCTAAATCCTTGAAGATTAGTGCCAAAAAAATAAAAAAATAAAATCCTGTGCAGCACACACTGCAATAAGGGGCTTATAGGACTACTAGTATTAGTTCAGGTGAAAGACGTGTTGCTTATACATAAAACTGGACAAATCCAGGGACAATGTATTTTTAGTTAGCTACAAAGGAGTCTTACACTGCTGGACATCGCCACTTTCAGGACTGGGAAGCTTTGTAATCCACCGCAAATATTCTTCTCCCAGTCCAAATGCCCAGCTTACTCCAGAATTGCACTTCTTTAAATTTTAATCGTAGAGACTTCGTGCTCCCTTCACATTTAAAAACAAAAAACAAAAAAACCTGTCCATTTAAATAGTTAGAACCATTAATCAGTGGAACAACCTGCCTCCAGAAGTTGTGAATGCTCCAACACTGGAAACTTTTAAGAAGAGGCTAGGCCAGGGGTAGGCAACCTTGGCTCTTTTATGACTGGTGGACTTCAACTCCCAGAGTTCCTGAGCCAGCGTGGCTCAGCATGGAAACCTCTCCCTTTCCCCTCAGCGTGGCTGGCTCAGGAATTCTGGGAGTTGAGGTCCACGGGTCATAAAAGAGCCAAGGTTTCCTACCCCTGGACTAGACAGTCACTTATCTGAAATGGTATAGTTTCTCCTGCTTGAGCAGGGGGCTGGACTAGAAGACCTCCAAAGTCCCTTTCTGTTCTGTTCTGTTCCCTCTTGTTTCGTATTAATATTCTATTCTATTCTATTCTATTCTATTCTATTCTATTCTATTCTATTCTATTCTATTCTATTCCATTCCATTCCATTCCATTCCATTCCATCCCATCCCATCCCATCCCATCCCATCCCATCCCATCCCATCTATTCTATTCTATCCTATCCTATCCTATCCTATCCTATCCTATCCTATCCTAGTCCAGTCCAGTCCAGTCCAGTCCAGTCTATATATTCTATTCTATTCTATTCTATTCTATTCTATTCTATTCTATTCTATTCTATTCTATTCTATTCTATTCTATTCTATTCTATTCTATTCTATTCTATTCTATTCTATTCTATTCTATTCTATTCCAGTCCATTCTACTCTACTTTATTCTATTCTAAATCGCTTCTGGTCTTCTTCATGCATACCCACACTTATATTTCCTTTAATATATAGGTAGTCCTTGATGTACAGCCATCTGATTAATGACTGTTCAAAGGCACTGAAAAAAAAGGGATTGGTGACCATTTTTCACAATCATGACCATTACAGTATCCCCGTAAGTCACGTGATCAAAATTCGGACGCTTGGCAACTGATTCATATTTATGACGGTTGCAGCGTCCTGGGGTCACGCGATCCCCTTTGGAGACCTTCTGACAAGCAAAGTCAGCGGGGAAGCCTTGATTCACTTAACGACCGGCTTACTAACTTAATGACCGCAGTGATTCACTTAAAAACTGTGGCACGAAAGGTTGCAGAATGAGAGAAAATCCGCCTATCAACAGTCTTGCTTAGCAAGAAGAAATGTTGGGCTCAGTTGTGGTCGTAAGTTTGAGGACTGCCTGCACACTCGCATGCTGTTTCTTCTCTGATGGCAAGTGCTTTCACAGAACAGCCCACCTGCAGGCAGTTGTTCCAGTTCCATGCATTAATGAGCCGACATTTTAACGATTTAGATTCTTCATTCAGATCCATCATTTAGATCCTTCCTGTTCTAGCCTGTGCAGGTTGCATTAATTTAATTTAATTTAATTTAATTTAATTTAATTTAATTTAATTTAAATCTGTGCAAAACACCCCAAACAAAAGCAAGCTTCCATAATTCTTAGTTAAACATCAACAACTAAACTTAAGATTTCTGGGTTTTTGATTTTGGGCAGGGTTTGGTAGTATTATTTGATAAAACCACCACAAAAATGTGCCCGTTCTCCATACAGGTTGTTGTCTCCATCTTACAAACCGTTGAGTGACTGTTCGAAGTTATAGCGGCACGGGGGGGGGAAGTGACCTATGACCGTTTTTTCACGCTTATTATGACCGTGGCAGCATCCCCGTGGTCATGCGATCAAAATTTGGACATTTGGCAACTGATTTATATTTACGACGGTTGCCGTGTCCTGGGGTCATGTGCTCAGCTTTTGTGACCTTCTTGACGAGCAATGGGGAAGCCAGACTGGGCTTGGGTGTAGTCATACGCTCGAATAGACTACTGCAATGCTCTTTACATGGGGCTGCCCTTGAGGACCACTCGGAGGCTCCAACTGGTGCAGAATGCGGCTGCGCGAGTTGTGATGGGGGTCTCCCGATACTCCCATGTAACGCCTCTTCTCCGCGAGCTGCATTGGCTCCCAGTTGCCCTCCGCGTGAGATTCAAGTTGCTGGTGATGACCTATAAAGCCCTAAATGGCTTGGGTCCGGATTATTTACGGGAGCACCTGCTGCCGGCGTCAACCTCCCATCGCCCCCCTGCGCTCTCACAGAGAGGGTCTCCTCAGGGTGCCATCGGTCCGGGAGTGCCAGCTGGCGGCCCCTATTCTCTGTGGGCGCTCCTGCCCTATGGAACCAACTCCCTGTTGAGCTCCGGATGGCTCCCGACCTTCGCTCTTTTCGCCGTGACCTGAAGACTTGGCTATTTGAACTTGCCGGCCTGGACTGAGGGATTGGGATTTTAAATTTTAGAATTTGATTTACTTGGTTTGGGGCTAAATTTAATTTAATTTATTTTTCACTTTGTATGCCATGTTTTAATTGCCCTGTACACCGCCCCGAGTCCTTTGGGAGAAGGGCGGTATATAAATCTAATTAAATAAATAAGACGAGTACCTGTGTATCGTTTTGTTACAGCTGTTTGGCCGCCAGCCTGTCAAACGGCGGATTGCAGATTCATAAAAAGGAAGTGCCTAAAAAAACTTGCAAGTGGAAAACCAGTTGCGTAGTTTGGGACTACTCCACCTGTCTCTCGCAAGGTCCTTCCCACATACTCATTCACACTAATGCAGGGTGTCAAACTCGCAATGTCACGTGACCTGTCACGACATATCGCGGCTTTTTTTCGCCATTGCCAGCAATGGGGTTGGCGTGGTTTCACCATGATGCATCTGGCCCGCTGGCCGGCAATTTGATGTTGTTGTTGTTAGTTGCGAAGTCGTGTCCGACCCATCGCGACCCTATGGACAATGTTCCTCCAGGCCTTCCTGTCCTCTACCATCTTCTGGAGTCCATTTAAGCTCACGCCTACTGATTCAGTGACTCCATCCAGCCACCTCCTTCTCTGTCGTCCCCTTCTTCTCTTGCCCTCCATCTTTCCCAGCATTAGGCTCTTCTCCAGTCAGTCCTTCCTCCTCATTAGGTGGCCAAAGTATTTGAGTTTCAGCTTCAGGATCTGGCCTTCTAAAGAGCAGTCAGGGTTGATCTCCTCTAGGACTGACCGGTTTGATCGCCTCGCAGTCCAAGGGACTCGCAGGAGTCTTCTCCAGCACCATAGTTCAAAGGCCTCAATTCTTTGGCGCTCAGCCTTTCTTATGGTCCAACTTTCACAGCCACACATTGCAACTGGGAAGACCATAGCCTTGACTATATGCACTTTTGTTGACAGGGTGATGTCTCTGCTTTTTAGTGTGCTGTCTAGATTTGCCATGGCTTTCCTCCCAAGGAGCAAGCGTCTTTTAATTTCTTGGCTACAGTCCCCATCTGCAGTGATCTTGGAGCCCAGGAAAATAAAATCTGTCACTACCTCCATTTCTTCCCCATCTATTTGCCAGGAATTGAGAGGGCCGGATGCCATGATCTTGGTTTTCTTAATGTTTAGTTTCAACCCAACTTTTGCACTCTCCTTCTTCACCCGCAACAAGAGGCTCTTTAGTTCCTCTTCACTTCAATTTGATACCCCTGTACTAATGCAACTTCAATCAGAATAGAGCTGGAAGGCACCTTGGAGGTCTTCTAGTCCAGCCCCCTACTCAAGCAGGAGACCCTATACCATTTCGGACAAGTGACTGTCCAGTCTATTTAAAAAAATCTCCAGTGATGGAGCGCCCACAACTTCTGGAGGCAAGCTGCTCCATGGGTTAATTGTCCTCAACTGGTAGGATGTTTCTCCTTTATTCCAGTTTACTTCTCTCCTTGTTTACTTTCCATCCATTGTTCCTTGTCTTGCCTTCTGGTGCTTTGGAAAATAAGTTGAACACCCCCCCCTCTTCTTTGTGGCAGCCCCTCAAATACCAGATGATTGCTATCATGTCACCCCTAATCTTTCTTTTCTCTTGACTGGCCATACCCAGTTCCTGTAACCGTTTTTCATGTTTTAATCTCCAGGCCTTTAATCATCCTGCTTGCTCTTCTCTGCACTTCTTTCCAAAGTCTCAACATTTTTTTTCCTTTTTTTTCTTTTTGTAATGTGGTGACCAAAACTGGATGCACAATTCCAGGTGTGGCCTTCCTAAGGCTTTATAAAGCGGTACTAATCCTTCACTTGATTTGGATTCTATGCCTCTGTTTATATAACCCGGGATTTTGTAATGTGGCCCCCTGCAGATCTGCCTGGAACAATTCCCAGCCGTTAAGACAAAATAAATTTTTAGTGTTGTAATGCCACTTTATTTGGAAGGTGCCACCTGGGGGGAACCGTGTCCTTTCAGACTTGTGAGATTGGTGTCAGCCTTGCAAGATCATCCTGCCAAGAAATGCACCCCAAAATGCTAACTTGTAACAGGATTTTGTAAGTGGTAAGTCCTCGATTTACGACCACAATTGAGTCCCAAATTTTAAGATCTCAAAACATGATCACATGACCCCAGTACACGGCAACCGTCATAAATACAAGCCAGTTGCCAAGCGTCTGAATTTTTTTAAAAAATAATATTCATTTTCCAATTTTACATTTAAGTATTTAAAAAGCAACGTGGTGACTGGGTTAATCAATAGTTTGATAACAAAATCTTTAGTGCAAGTCTCAGGTTACAACATCAGATATTTCTTCTCTTTTTCCCTTAACATTCACTGTCTCGTATTCAAGCTAGTACAATTCTACTTATATCAACTCAGTAAAAACATCATTATTGCATTTATCAATAAATTTTTAGCTTATACGTATCTTAATTACATTCAATCTTCCTGTTATTAATTTTACCCAATTTTTAGTTTCTCCTCAATATTCTAATTTAACCTTTGATATTGATAATTTTCAGGCTTTGAGTAACCAAGATTTCCCTTGTCTCAATTCATAACGAAATATAATATCCAAAATACACATTTTATCTATTTAAATGTAATCTTGTTCTATTTCCTAAAAGTTATCTATTTCCTACCATATTAAATAAGCTACTTCATAATACAATATCCCCTTTAATAAATCACAACCATTGTGTATATTACCTGGGGCTAATCAATAAATCAAACGTAAATCGAACGTGTTAGGTGAGTTTTGCCTCCTTTTACGACTTTTCTTGCCTCGGCCGTTAAGTGAATCCCTGCAGCTGATAAGTTAGTAACCTGGTTGTTAAGTGGAACCTGGCTTCTCCATTGATTCTGCTCGTCAGAAGACCGCAAAACACGGTCACGTGGCCCCAGGACACGGCAACCGTCATAAATACAAGGCAGTTGCCAAGCGTCTGGATTTTGATCACGTGATCGTGGAGATGTTGCGAAAGCCGTAACTGTGAAAAAGGGTCGTAAGTCACTTTTTTTAGTGCCGCTGTAGCTTTGAATGGTCACTAAGCCAACTATTATAATTGGAGAACTACCTGTAGATCGGTTCTTCCCCCCCCTTCCCAAATTTGGTGGAGATGAAGTCCTCCAGTCTATAAATTGCCAACTTTGGAGAGCCCTGCTCTGCGTAATTCAACGCAGCGTGAAAAGTTTCCTCTGTAGCAGATACCCTATTTTAACACTGGAATATGTTACTTTTAGCAGATCAAAGTGGAACCTGTTATACCGGCCCCATCACCTGTGATTCCCCGGCTGACACTGCGAGTGGGTGGTCAGGACAAAATGTAAGTGAGAAATAACCCATTTGATGAACTCTTGGTGGGTGTGGTTTCCTCCGATGTCTCCTACTTGTGGCAAAATCCATTTAATAGACTATATCAGGGGTCTTCAAATTTGGCCCAGTTATGACTTGTGGACTTCAACTCCCAGAATTCCTCAGCCAGGCATGCTGGCTAAGGAATTCTGGGAGTTGAAGTCCACAAGTCAAGGGGTCTTTAAACTCGGCCCTTTTATGATGTGTGGACTTCAACTCCCAGAATTCCTCAGCCAGGCACGCTGGCTGAGGAATTATGGGAATTGAAGTCCACAAGTCAAGGGGTCTTCAAACTCGGCCCTTTTATGATGTGTGGACTTCAACTCCCAGAATTCCTTAGCCAGGCAGGCATGCTGGCTGAGGAATTCTGGGAGTTCAAGTCCACACGTCATAAAAGGGCTGAGTTTGAAGACCCCTGGACTATATCATTTTTCCTAATGAATTTATTTCCTGAACAAACATACACAAACATTGATTGCCATGATAATTAGGCTTTTTTTTTTTACTTTTCCAATTACCGGTAAATAAAGCTTTTATACTACCCAAGGGCGTAATCCCTGTTTCACGACTGTACGGGCAGATTAAGAATTTTTGTTTGTCTGCCTGTGTTTACTGTACGTAAACACACCTTAAAAGGCTTAAGTAATGACGCTTCACAATCAGGGCTCCCTAATCACGTTTTGCTTAAAAATGGAACACAAACTTTGACTATACAGCTGGGTTGGCAGCTTACGACATCGAAAAAATTGGTAACTATTATTTCATCAGAGTTGAGCTCCGAAAATGAGATATAGTACAATTTGATAAAAGGACTTAGATTGAATTGTGTACACATGTAGGCATTTGTGTACATGCTAATGTTATATCTGTCTCTGACATTTTATAAGCCCTTGGTTTAGTCGATGTTGGCTTCTGAAAAAGATAACAGGTGAAATGTGTAATAGCAATGCAACGTTAGAAATTTGGGTTGGATTTTTTTGGGGGGAATTTATTTATTAAATTTACAATTGTCAAGCATAGGAAATCAGGAGTCCAGGCAGTTCAAATTGTACGCTAAAGCTCTGTATAAGATCTGAACTACTAACGGTGAAAGTGAATTGGCAACAAATTCAAAGAGAGCTGGATTTAGATCTCTTGTGGGCACAAAGGGATTCAAGACTGATGACCTGTTTGACCCCCCCTCCCTCGGGCTCAGCCTGGTTTTCTCCTTCATCAGGATTAGCCAAGTGAATCACGTGCCCCTTCGCAGTTCCCAAATTCAGGACAAATGTTGATAGAAGCCTGTGGCACTTTTGCCACAGTGAGTGGAATTGTGGACTGCTTTCCATGCTCCTACAGGAAAAGCAGTTTTCTTTAAGCTGCTTTGGATCCATGGTGTTGAAAAGTGTTGTAAAATTCACGGAAATAAATAAATGAGTACAGGTAGTCTGTCAGTGCATGGACAGTCTTATTGCACTGAGGTAACCCAGGAATAAATACAGTAAACAGTGGTTTGTATTAAATGTGGTTTATGTTACATGGTATCTACAAATATACACTAGAAATAAAATACATAACACGTGGTGAAGCAGCAAACTCCCAACACACAGCAGTTACAGCAGGGAACAGACGAGAGAGAAAGACTCCAGCAAGGCCTTCCCTTTTATACTCAGGCTTTTAAAGGGATACACACACCTGCTGAGTCATTCCTATGATTGCATCATCCACCTTACGTTACATTACATCATTACATAAGCTGTTTAGGCTTTAAAATTTATCCTGACGTAGTCCTTAACTTCAGTTGTTAAGGGAGGCATTTGTTAAAGTGAGTTTTGCCTCATTTTACGACATTTCTTGCCATTGTTGTTAAGGGAATCACTGCAGTTGATAAGATAGTAAGATGGTTGTTAAGCGACTCTGGCCTCCCCATTGACTTTGATTATCAGCAGGTCGCAAGAGGTGATCACTGCAGCGGTCATAAGTATGAGCCAGTTGCCAAGCATCTGAATTTCGATCACGTGACCGTGGGGATGCTGCGGAGGTGGTCAGTGTGAAAAATGGTCATGAGTCAGATTTCTTTCAGCGCTGTTGTAACTTTGAATGGTCACTAAGCGAACTGTTGTAAGTCGAGGACTGCTTGTAGAGTCTTTGGAGTCCCCCGTACAGCGGTACAATCGTCTTTCAAAGCACCTGCAACTCATCCCTGATTTTCAAATCTGTTCAGAGTGTTATTGCCTGCCGGATAAGCCTTGGATGCCAAAATGAGATCACCAGACTCTTGAGTAGGAAGTTGTTTTTGGAGACTTAATGAGAGCATTGTTGAGGTATGGATTGTCTGAAAACTATCTTTGAAATTTAGGAGTCTTGCAACATTCTTATTCCACACTGGAGGCAAAAAGAGGGAGAAACATTCGGGTGCAAGGCGGGGGGAAGCTTTCAAAATGAAAATTTGTCTGATTGGGCATGAGGAATGGAGAAGGAGAAGTTCCCCAATGAAGGAATGATATTAGGAGTTTCTGGAAACTCATGGAGACCACCAAGTTAACAGAATAACAGAGTTGCAAGGGACCTTGGAGGTCTTCTGGTCCAGCCCCCTACTGAGGCAGGAGAGCCAATACCATCTCAGACAAATGGTTGTCCAATCTCTTCTTAAAAACCTCCAGTGATGGAACATCTATAACGGTGGTCTTCAAGCTTGGCCCTTTTATGACTTGTGGACTTCAACTCCCAGAATTGTTCAGTTGGCCATTTTGATGAAACTGCAGGCTTGGATCCAGACCAGAGGTCTTCAAACTTGGCCCTTTTATGACTTATGGACTTCAACTCCCAGAATTCCTCAGCCAGTGCTGGCTGAGGAATTCTGGGAGTTGAAGTCCACAAGTCATAAAAGGGCCAAGTTTGAAGACCGCTGATATAGGAGAATGGTACCTGATCAGAGTTTTAGGCTAAAGTTTAGCACCTGAGGGATAACTCACCTCAACAATGTTTACGGATTTTACAGGTAGTTCTTGACTTACAGTCATTCGTTTAGTGACCGTTCAAAGTTGCAACGGCCCTGACAATAGCGACTTGTGCCCATGTTTGACACTTACACCCGTTGCAGCTTTCCCAGGGTCACATGATCAAAATGTAGTCGCTTGGCAACTGGGATGTATTTATGACTGCGGCATTGTCCCCGGCGTCACGTGATCACCATTCGTGACCTTCCCAGCTGGTTTCCGACAAGCCATGGGGGAAGCCAGGTTTGGTTAACGACCGCATGATTCACTTAGCAACTGCAGTGATTTGTTTAACAACCGTGGCAAGAAAGGCCATAAAGAGAGAGACAGAGTTCACTTAACAATTGTCTTGCTTCCTTAATGGAACTTTTGGGGCTCCGTTTTGGCATAAATTGAGGGCTACCTGCATATTCTGTATTATAAGCATATACGGGTAAGTCCTTGACTTACACAGTTCCTTTAGCGTCCGTTCAAAGTTGCAACAGCGCTGAAAAAGTCACTTATGACCAGTTTTCACACTTAACAACCGTTGCAGCATGTGATCAAAATTCAGATGCTCCGCAGTTGGCTCCTATTTGTGACGGTCGCAGTGTCCCGGGGTTACGTGATGCCTTTTTGCGACCTTCTGACAAACAAAGTCAACATGGGAAGCCAGATTCATTTAACAACCAGGTTATTAACTTAAACCAGGGGTAGGCAACCTCGGCTCTTTTATGACTCATGGACTTCAACTCCCAGAATGGCTGGCTCAGGAATTCTGGGAGTTGAAGTCCATGAGTCATAAAAGAGCCGAGGTTGCCTACCCCTGACTTAAACCAACTGCAGTGATTCGCTTAACAGCTGTAGCAAGAAATGTCGTCAAACGGGGCAAAACTCATTTAACACATGTCTCACTTAGCAACAGAAAATTTGGGCTCAACTCTGTCGTAAGTCGAGGATTACCTGTATGCATAGCCCGCCTGGTCTTTTGCTTCTTGGGAAGAAGAAAAAAGAACATCGTTTGAGGAGGAGGGAGGGGGGGAAAGGGAAAAACCCATTAAATTCTTCCTTTTTCCTCTCTAAATAATACGGAAGAGAAGCAGGTTGAGGGATTTATGTGTATCTGTCCTCTTCCCCCCCCTCCAGAAGAATGGAAGTTGAAGTTGTTTGCATCAGATCAGTAAAATGAGATAAATGTTTTTGCACCTCCGGTGGACAATTTCTATTAAGGCCCATCAGTCCAGACTTGCAGAGGCTAAAAAAAAGGATAAAAAGGTGATTTCTCCCCCCCCCTCAGTATTCTTATTTTTTTTATTTTTAATCCTGTAACGTGAGCCAGTTTTTGACTCTGGGTGACCATCTGGGTAAAACCTGTTTGGCGTCCTGGCCAGTTTTTTGGAAGAGGCATTAATATTAGATCAGGGTTTCCCAACCTTGGTGCTTTTTAAGAGGCGTGGACTTCAACTCCCAGAATTCCCCCAGCCAGCCATGCATGGCTGGCTGGGGGAATTCTGGGAGTTGAAGTCCAACACGTCTCGAAGTCGCCACGGTTGGGAAATCCTGAATTAAGAAGATACGCCCAAGACATTTTTGGCACCAATTGTGTCTGCGGTTCCTGTTGTCTGCGGTGGGTCTATTGCTTTATTGTTTGCTGTTGTTATTATTTGATTTGATTTATACGCTTTCTGCTTTGGCAACCGCTCACGGGGACATGTTTATGGAGCCTGCTGGTTTGGGAGTTTTCTTGTAGGCACTCTGAAAATCAAGTCGCAGTTGCTTTAAAATTCAAGGTCTGCTTGACAGTTTAACCCGGGACATGTCGAAGAGCAAGCCTGTGGATCCTTTTTCCCCTCCACTTTCTCCAGGTCTGCTTAATCCCGTTGACACTTGAATTATATCAAAATCTTTTCTGTTCCTGTATTGTCCAGTATCTGTACTGCCCAATATATGCTCAAAAGTGAGAGTGTGGCTTTGTTTCCAAAAAGCCTGGCCTTCCTTGTAAAAAGAAACATCACTACTACTACTACTACTACTACTACTACTACTACTACTACTACTACTTTAATGGCCCTTCAGAATTACGACGGTACTGAACAAAAGTTACAACCGTTGCAGCATCCCCAGGGTCACGTGATTTGCATTCGGACGCTTGGCCACTGTCTCACGTTTATGACGGTCGCAGCGTCCCGGGGTCACGTGATCCCCTCTTGCGACCTTTTGACAAGCAAAGTCAATGGGGAAGCCAGACTCACTTAGCAGCCGTGTTGCTGCAGTGATTCACTTAACAACAGCGGCAAGAAAGACCATTAAAATGGGGCAAAACTCACCTAAGAACTGTCTCGCTTAGCGAGAGAAATTTGGGGCTGAGTTGTGATTGTAAGTTGAGGACTACCTGTATTGGATAACAGACATTATTGAGCAAACGTAACTCTTAGGGCAATAAATGTCTGTTTATTTAGTTAATTTGAATCAATATTCAGGCAGTGAAGTTACCGGTATTTGCTAATTATCTTTAATATGAGGATTTGTATACATTATAAAAGTTTTGTGTGCAATGTTTTGAAACACACACTTCCTCCTTTTCAGTAACTCTGCTAAGATATGGCAGATTGTGTGTGTGTGTGTGTGTATTAGTTGAGATAGATGATAGATAGATAGATAGATAGATAGATAGATAGATAGATAGATAGATAGATAGATAGATAGATAGATAGATAGATAGATAGATAGGTGGGAGGGAGGGAGGAAGATAGATAGACAGACATAGGTATAGATATAGATGTGTGTGTGTGTGTGTGTGTATGTGTGTGTGTGTGTGTGTATGTATATACGTATATGTATGTATCAACTAATTTATTATTATTAAATTAAATTAATTTAAATGTATATTGCAGTCAGATGGATTGGATTGTCTAGTCTGGTCCTTTTATATCTAAAACAAGTGTAATAAGATCTATGGGAAGTTTTAAATTTCAGACACTAGTTTCTTGCAAGTGCTTTGACTTCACAATAAAACCAAGTGGAAAGTAGATTATAATCACAGAAACTCTGCCTTTGTAGTAAACAAGTACAGCAATACTTGCATAAATGCCACATTAGAAGACATTTATTGGATTCCATTCTAGTGTAATTAGATCTAAATTTGTTCTGTAAATGAAAAAAAAGGTCAACGGCAAATCTGTTTTATCTCCAATTCAAGCTTCAATAATTGCTTTTTTTAAAAAAAAAGTTTTGTTGTAAAAGATCATATGCTTAATGGATTGAGGATTTTGGTCTACCAGGTTTCTAGAGAACCCGCAGCTATTTTCATATGGTTAGAAGGATCTGCTGGTACTGGGAATGCTGTTGTTATTAAGTCACAAGATTACTATGCTGTGATTTAGAGTCTAAAGGGAAGCATTTGTGATTAATTACCTTGGAAAAAGCTGATGTAGTAGCTCCAGTTGCCAGTAGGATTTGAGCACCTTGTCTGCGGTGTTTTTCCAAATGGGTTATCGCATTTATTGACTGATAAATTCCCTTTGCTTAATGAGATTGTATAAAATGTCTGTTCATGAAATTGTAGTGACAGTTTTGGTAGGCGGCCACTGGTGGTTGGATTCAGGCAAAAGGTTTTGAACAAGTCACTCTGATCCACTCCTTCAGAGGACTCCAGGTTCAAAATAAATTAACTGTAAAATTAATTAATTAATTGGGCCGGTTCTTGCTTAATTGAACAATTAGAATTTGGAGATTGCAGCTTATCTCGTAATAGTGTGAAGAACGCCCACTGTTGAGACCAATCATTTATATTTGACTGTTAGATGATGGTGTCTACAGTTATATGGTGACTCTCTCTCAGCCCAGTCCCTCTTGTTGTTGTGAGGAAAATAGGAGAAGGAAGGAGTATTAGGTATGTCCATCGTCTTATGTAATTTATAAACAGCAGTAAAGACGGGATAAAAATCCAAGTATATAAATATAATGCTGTTTAAAAAAAAGAAAGGTCCCTAAATCTGGAAGTTTTAAAAACACTGGAAGTTTTTAAGAAGAGATTGGACAACCATTTGTCTGAAATGGTATAGGGCAGGGGTAGGCAACCTTGGCTCTTTTATGACTCGTGGACTTCAACTCCCAGAATTCCTGATCAAGCCATGCTGAGGGGAAAGGGAGAGGTTTCCATGCTGAGCCACGCTGGCTCAGGAACTCTGGGAGTTGAAGTCCACGAGTCATAAAAGAGCCAAGATTGCCTACCGCTGATATAGGGTTTCCTGCCTGAGCAGGGGGGTGGATGGGAATGGGAATGGGAATGGGAATGGGAATGGGAATGGAATAGAGTAGGGTAGGGTAGAGTAGAGTAGAGTAGAATAGAATAGAATAGAATAGAATAGAATAGAATAGAATAGAATAGAATAGAATAGAATAGAATAGAATAGAATAGAATAGAATAGAATAGAATAGAATAGAATAGAATAGAATAGAATAGATATTGTAGAAAGAATAGAATAGAATAGAATAGAATAGAATAGAATAGAATAGAATAGAATAGAATAGAATAGAATAGAATAGAATAGAATAGAATAGAATAGAATTAACAGAGTTTGAAGAGACCTTGGAGGTCTTCTAGTCCAACCCCCTGCTCAGGCAGAAGACCCAATACCGTTTCAGACGAATGGCTGTCCAATCTCTTCTTAAAAACTTCCACTGTTGAAGCACCCACAACTTCTGGAGGCAAGGAGTTCCGCTGGTTAATTGTTCTCACTGTCAGGAAATTTCTACTTTTTATTATTATTATGGCTCGTTGCACAACCAGCCAGATGTTCAGATTGTGTTTGGCACTTTTACACACCTATCGAGTCTTTCCAGGACCCGAGATAAGCAGATGTGGATGTTTGATGGTGTTAGAGGTCTCCTTGCAGGATGTAACCTGTTCTCAATTGCAGTTGACTTTGCAATGGATTTTGTCAAATCCGATGGTGTTCAGGTGGTGCTCCAGATATTTTGGGATTGCATCCATGGTGCCAATTACTCTATCTATCTATCTATCTATCTATCTATCTATCTATCTATCTATCTATCTATCTATCTATCTATCTAATCTATCTATCTATCTCTATCTATCTATCTATCTATCTATCATCTATCTATCTATCTATCTATCTATCTATCTATCTATCTATCTATCTATCTATCTATCTATCTATCTATCTATCTTGTTATTGTTATAGTTATATATAGTTTCTTTAGTTCTTTATCTTCTCTTCTCCTGCCTCCACCAACCAGGAGACCTGGAATTTTCTGGTGGTCTCTGATCCAGATATTAACCTAGCCCCACAAGGGTTTTGTGGGTGACTGCCATATCTCTGGATAGGCTTCAAAAGCATTCTCCAGACGTGGTGTGGAAACATCTGAATCCTGCCCAGACTCTTGGATTCTGTGCCATGCAAAAAAAAAAAAGGAAGCAAATCATACGGCGCTGAGCAAATCGTGGAGGAAGTGACTTCTCACCACAGTCCAAAATTTCCCCATGTATTCCCACTTCGTTCCCATGGTAGCCGGTGGGTGGAAAGAGAAGGAAGGAAAAAAGCTCAGACACCGTGCTGTCTCAGGGCTGCTCTTGGGTTTAAAAACTCTCCGAATTACTTACCAGCTCACCTTACCTCTGGCCTTTTGGTGGGACAATAATGGCCTTCTTCTCAAAGGGGCAAAGAAGGCAGCCATTGTGCAGTTTCTTTTGAACTCGGCCTTGCCATTTAGCGACCAGCTATTCAGACTTCGGTCATTTAGATTACTGGTTTCATAGTGTTTGCCCACAATAGCCAAATAATGGGGCTCATTAAGTTCCCTGTATAGGCCTATCCCAAATTGTGTTTGCTCCTAACCTTGGCACTCTCTGTGTGTGGCTGGAGAAGGATGGATGGCTCCTTTATTGTCGGGCAGGGGGATAGCGTTACAGGCCGAGCCCGCTCGCCACCCGCTCCATTCCGTGCCCCCCCCCGTTTGTGGAAGCTGGAAAAGGAGATCCTCTTCCTCCTCCTTAGGGGGATGAATCGGACCAGTGTTCACGCAGCTAGGGCCCCGTGACCAAATCTTCCCCCAGTTGTAATGCAAGTGGGAGAAGTCCATTGTGGATGCAGCTGTGGTCAAGTCTTAGTTACCTGGCTAGGCTCTTGTCTATTCAGCAGGCGAGCTCCGGACGAGGCTTTGACTGTGCCAGGAAATCAGAAGATGGAGAGCAGTTGATTTGGGAGGAGGTGGGCGGGTGGGAATAAAAGGCAGCGGCTGTAGGGGGAGAGAGTGGTGAGGCCAGGCTAGCCACAGCCCCACCTTTCTGTGCCGGGGGGGGGGGGGCAAAGGGCGACTGGACAAAAGGAGCACTTAGCAGGGAACGGTCACTGGTTAAGGATCAGGATCACAGCACTGAAACTTTTAACGGGTCTCTTTATGATCACTTTCCAGAACCCAGGAAAGAGAAGAGAGCGGCTTTTTTTTTGGAGAGGTTGGGGTGCGGATGAGATGTTACGGATCGATTGAAATTAAGCAAACAGACATTCTGTCCTTGGAGCATTTCCAAGGCAGATAGATAGATAGATAGATAGATAGATAGATAGATAGATAGATAGATAGATAGATAGATAGATAGATAGATAGATGATAGATAGATAGATAGATAGATAGATAGATAGATAGATAGATAGATAGATAGATAGATAGATAGATAGATAGATAGATAGGCAGGCAGGTAGATAGGTAGATAGGTAGATAAGAAAGAAAGAAAGAAAGAAAGAAAGAAAGAAAGAAAGAAAGAAAGAAAGAAAGAAAGAAAGAAAGAAAGAAAGAAAGAAAGAAAGAAAGAAAGAAAGAAAGAAAGAAAGAAAGAAAGAAAGAAAGAAAGAAAGAAAGAAAGAAAGAAAGAAAGAAATGAGGGTGGGAGGGAGGAAGATAGACAGACAGACAGACAGATAGATATGAGGGAGATAGATAGATAGATAGATAGATAGATAGATAGATAGATAGATAGATAGATAGATAGATAGATAGATAGATAGATAGATAGATAGATAGATAGATCTGAGGGTGGGAGGGAAGAAAGAAAGAAAGAAAGATAGATAGATAGATAGATAGATAGATAGATAGATAGATAGATAGATAGATAGATAGATAGATAGATAGATAGGAGGGTGGGAGGGAGGAAGATAGATAGATGGACAAGACAGACAGACAGATAGATAGATAGATATGAGGGTGGGAGGGAGGAAGATAGACAGACAGACAGACAGACAGATAGATAGATAGACATTGAAAGAAGTGTTTTTTCACACGACCACTGCAAGCATCCCCATGGCCTCCTGATCAAAATTCAGACGCTTGGCCACTGTCTCATATTTATGACGGTTGCACTGCCCCCGGGGGTCACGTGATCATGTTTTGCGACTTTCTGACAGGCAAAGTCCATGAGGAAGCCAGATTCACTTAACAACTGCCTTCCTAACTTAACAACTGCAATGATTGACTTGACACCTGCGGCACAATAGGTCGTAAAGTCCAGCAAAGTTTACGTAAATGTTTCACTTAGCAACATAAAGGTTGGGCTCAGTTGGGCTAAGTTGAGGATGACCCGTATTGACTTTGTTATTGTCGATACTGCACAATACATGCAATACACTGCATTGTATGGATCTTCGGAAACTGTGTCAAACAGCCAATGGGACCCATCAAAAACTAGCCATCAAATCAGCATCCTTTCAGAATCTGAATTTTCAATTCCATTGCCTTATCCCTGTGCTAAATATATTTTCTCGATAGAAGTTGTTCGCTAAATTAAATTTTTCTTCTTGAGGGCGTACTAAGAACGGGAGTCGAGCGGCAAAGTGTGTTTTTTTGCTTTTCCTTCGTTATTAATCCCCTCCAAGATAGAAATAGCGGGTGTTTCCATGATATGCCTATATTTCTAGAGGGCAGGCATATTTTTAATACACACAGACACACACACACACAGACACACACACACACACACACACACACACACAAACACACATACACAGAAAGAGAGAGCTTGTCTTTAGGGTACCTTTTGTGCTTTGGAAAGCCACGCGCAGCTGGAAGGAGAAGAGGCAGGAGCCACGAATTGCCTGAAAGTTGTAGAAAACACAACTTTTCAGAGTTGTAGAGGGTAAACAAGGAAGAGGAAAAATGCTAAGAAGATGGCATTGGGTGGTGAGATCTTCAGGCACAACTAGCCTCTTTTTCTACCTTGTGCTTAGAGCCAGGGGTGTCAAACTCAATTTCATTGAGGGCCGCATCAGCATTGCGGTTGCCCTCAGGGGGCCGGGTGGGTATGGCCAGGGTGGGCGTGGCCTACTGGGTGGGTGTGGCTAAAGTGCGTATGGCCTACTGGGTGGGCGTGGCCAGCTCTACAGCGTTCGCATCAAGAGTGCCTATGGGGGCCTGGGCAGGAGTGGGACAGATCTGAGGGTCTCTGGCGGAAGGAGGGTCTCTGGGCCAAGTCAGTGGGGGCCGTTCCCTCACTGTTTCCAGGATGGCTTCGCGGGCTGCATGAAACCACTTCGCGGGCCGAATCCGGCCCCCGGGCCTTGTGTTTGACATGTCTGGCTTAGAGCCAGGGGTCTTCAGACTTGGCCCTTTGATGACTTGTGGACTTCAGCTTCCAGAATTTCTCAGCCAGCCACGCTGATCGCCCTTATTTCTTTCTCCATTCCAGCTGTGGAAAGTGGCTTGCTTCTGTCCTTGGAGCACTTGGGCACAAATGTGTGATTTAAAAAAAAATTTTTTTTTTCAAAAAAAATAGCAGAAGTGAATTCCCACAGGAAACAGGTCTCTCTCTCTCTCTCTCTGTTCAAGTAGAATAAAAGTACGCTCCTAGGTCACAATATATGGGTGAGGGTAGGAGGGTTGTGTCATAAAACAGAGGAGGTGATTCCACATTTGAATCTTGGGGTGGCTGATGTAGCCCCGCTCATTCTGCCGGGACCTGAAGACTTGGCTCTTTGAGCTTTCTGGCCTGGACTGAGAGTATTAATTGGGGTTTTAATTGTATTTTAATTGGGGTTTTATATTTATTCAAGGTTTAAATGTAATTATTTTAACTGTTCTTAATTTTTGTAATTGTT
Organism: Vipera berus; assembly: GCF_964194415.1. Classification (NCBI taxonomy): domain Eukaryota; kingdom Metazoa; phylum Chordata; class Lepidosauria; order Squamata; family Viperidae; genus Vipera; species Vipera berus. The sequence continues at coordinate 86,528,598 of NC_138208.1, read as the reverse complement.
GTATTGTTATTTTAAAAAACCTTGTGAACCGCCCTGAGTCCTACGGGAGAAGGGCGGTATATAAGTCTAATAAAGATAAAGATTATTTTTCCCAAACAACTAAATCAGGTGGCAATCACGGCCTCCAGAAGTTGCGTTTGCGCCATCCCCCGAGGTTTTTAAAAAGAGATTGGTCAACCATTTGTCTGAAAGGGTACAGGGTCTCCTGCTTGATCGGGGGCGGGGGGGGTTCAACTAGAAGACCTCCCAGGTGCCTTCCGACTCTGTTATTCTGTTATAGTAATCTTACACTAGTTTGGATTCTTGCAAGGTGGATGCAGTTGGGAATTTCCATAACTGAAAAGTCTTCATATGTAACACTGAGAACAGAACAGCTGGTCTACCTTCTCTCCTCTCCCCTCCCCTCTCTCCTCCCCCCTCCCTTCTCTCCTCCCCTCTCCTCTCTCCTCCTCTCTTTCCTCCCTTCTCCTCCCCTCCTCTCCTCCCCTCCCTTCTCTCCCCTCCCCTTCCCTCCCCTCCCCTCTCCCCTCCCTTCTCTCCCCTCCTCTCCTCCCCTTTCCCCTCCCCTCTCTCCTCCCCTCTCCTCTCCTCCCTTCTCTCCCCTCCCCTCTCCTCTCCTCTCTCCTCCCCTCTCCCCTCTCCTCCCCTCTTCCCTCCCCTCCCCTCCCCTCTCCCCTCTCCTTTCCCCTCTCCTCTCCCCTTTCCTCCTCCCCTCTCTCCTCCCCTCCCCTCTCCTCTTCCCTCCTCTCCTCCCCTCCCCCCTCCCCTCTCCTCCCCTCCCTTCCCTTCTCTCCTCTCCCCTCCCCCTCCTCCCCCTCCCCCTTCTCTCCTCCCCTCTTCCCTCCCCTCCCCTCTCCTCTCCTTCTCTCCCCTCCCTTCTCTCCTCTCCCCTCTCCTCTCCTCCCCTCTCTCCTCTTCTCCTCTCCTCTCCCCTCCTCCCCTTTCCTCCTCTCCCCTCCCTCTCCCTTCTCCCCTCTCCTCCCCCTCTCCTGTCCTCTCTCCCCTCCCCTCCCCTCTCTTACCCTCTCCTTTCCATCCTTCCCCTCTCCTCCATCCCTCCCTCCGTCCTTCCTTCCTTCCTCTTTTTTCTTTCCTTTCCTCCCAATAGTCCTGGCCTTAAATTATGCTTTTGGGGATAAACATGCCTTTTCCAGGAAGATTTAAATGGCCACCCTCCCAGCTTTTTCCCAAAGGCACCTTAAAATCTGAGCCTGAGAAGCTGTCCCAGCCTTCCTCGAGGTTCCCTTCCCTCCTTCTAATTACAGGAGCCGCCACCCCAATTATTCCACTGGGTTGTACGAGGTGGGGAGCAGAAGCAAACATGATCTTCCTTTTGCTGTTGGGCCACACGCTCCAAAGAGTGACTCCCCAAAGGAAGCCATCAAGCGGTTTGAGTCATCGTGGGGAAGAAAAGACCAATTGCCAGATTGGTCTTTTGATTCTCTTGATTCTCTTCTCTGTTGCGCAAGAGTGATGGAGGTGCCGGGTAATTGTGCACATCTCAATTAAAAAACAAAAGTGAGAAAACTCCCAACAGGTTTGACACCGCCCTGCCCAAACAGGGTTCCACATACAAACCAGCCGGAGAAAAACAAAAACTTACTTAGCCTCCATCACAGAGCTGAAGGTGGAGGCCTCTGGGCTTCCTTGTTGCACAGCTTGGTGGTACAGAAAACAAGCTCTCTCACCAGTTTCCTTCCTTCCTTCCTTCCTTCCTTCCTTCCTTCCTTCCTTCCTTCCTTCCTTCCTTCCTTCCCTCCTTCCCTCTTTCCTTCCTTCCTTCCTTCCTTCCTTCCTTCCTTCCTTCCTTCCTTCCCTCCTTCCTTCCTTCCTTCCTTCTTTCCTTCTTTCCTTCCTTCCTTCCCTCCTTCCTTCCCTCCCTCCTTCCTTCCTTCCTTCCTTCCTTCCTTCTTTCCTTCCTTCCTTCCTTCCTTCTTTACTTCCTTCCTTCCTTCCTTCCTTCCTTCCTTCCTTCCTTCTTTCCTTCCGAGCTAACATTAAAATAACTAAAGAAACATAAATAATAAAAATATAACCTTCCTTCCTCTTTCTTTCTCTTTCTTTCTTTCTTTCTTTCTTTCTTTCTTTCTTTCTTTCTTTCTTTCTTTCTTTCTTCCTTCCTTCCTTCCTTCCTTCCTTCCTTCCCTTCCTTCCTTCCTTCCTTCTTTCCTTCCGAGCTAACATTAAAACAACTAAAGAAACATAAATAATAAAAATATAACCTTCCTTCCTCTTTCTTTCTTTCTTCCTTCCTTCCTTCCTTCCTTCCTTCCTTCCTTCCTTCCTTCCTTCCTTCCTTCCTTCCTTTCTTTCTTTCTTTCTTTCTTTCTTTCTTTCTTTCTTTCTTTCTTTCTTTCTTTCTTTCTTTCTTTCTGAAAGGGATATGAAGAGAGGTGTGACCTACTATGGCATCTTAGTCCACTCTTCTAAAAATGTGGGCTATTGGACTATCCTCTGCCTGATCCAAGCTACGCCACACAACATCCATGTTTTTAATGGTAATTAAGTATAATTTTAACAGAATAACAGTGGAAGGGACCTTGGAGGTCTTCTAGTCCAACCCCCTGCTCAAGCAGGAAACCCTATACCATTTTAATTCTTATGCCAGTTCAAATTTAACAGTGGACAGTGATTTAGTCTTTTTGCTAGATTTGTGGTAAAGAAAATGAAGATAATTCGATGCAAGAGTGAGTTTAAGTGAGATGAAGGAAAGATTCAGAGGAAAATTAACATTGTATCTTAAATTTTTTATTTCTCAACTAAACAAAAATGGAAGTAACCACCTGCCATTTTGATGTACAGATTGATTTTTTTGGAAGGATACTAATCAACCTGATGTTATCAGACAATACATTTTAGTACTTTTAAAAAAAAACCGTCTCTACATAAATTTCAGTTCCATATGTGCAGTTTTAATTGACATATCATTTGTAGATTTTTCTTTTCAGTCTGGCAATGATTTAGTTTACACAGAGTTAGTAATTTTTAAAGATCTGCCATCTTATCTGTAATTGATCCAAGAAAAAAAAAGCATTCATATACACTCACTTCATGTTTGAAGTAAGAACAAAACAGAAAGAAAGAAATTTTGATTCCATCCATCGAAACAGGTACATATGACTGGGTATGCATCTGATTGCATTGACTCATTATATTAGTTCTCCTTTTTTAAAAAAAAATGTAATATAAACATATTATCTTGTTCTGCAACAGGATGAAGCTTATTCTCAAGGAAATGTATTTAGTATCAGGCCTTTAACTTTTATTTCTGTAGTTATGATTGTGCTAGGTTTTAGCTGACTTCTAAATGCACAATTTCTAACATTTAGAGTCCCTTTTTAAAGCAGGTTTGACAGCTTTTTTTATTTCTTCTGGTCTACTGTATAGCTGTAGGTGTTGTGATTGTTGCTGTTGTTGTTTTACCATTCAGCATGAAGTTTGAAACGTCTAGAACAGGGGTAGGCAACCTTGGCTCTTTTATGACTCGTGGACTTCAACTCCCAGAATTCCTGAGCCAGCCATGCTGAGGGGAAAGGGAGAGGTTTCCAAGCTGAGCCATGCTGGCTCAGGAATTCTGGGACTTGAAGTCCCCAAGTCATGAAGGGGCCATACTTCCCCCATGCTGGCTCAGGAATTGTGGGAGTTGAAGTCCACGAGTCATGAAGGGGCCATAGTTCCCTCATGGTGGCTCAGGAATTCTGGGAGTTGAAGTCCACAAGTCATGAAGGGGCCATAGTTCCCTCATGCTGGCTCAGGAATTCTGGGAGTTGAAGTCCACAAGTCATGAAGGGGCCATAGTTCCCCCATGCTGGCTCAGGAATTCTGGGAGTTGAAGAAGCACCGATCAGCTGGAATGCTGCATTATCCTCAGGGTCTTGTGATTTACATTCAGATGCTTGGCAACTGATTCATATTTATGACGGTCACAGTGTCCCAGGCTCATGTGAAGTGACCAAAACCTGCTGCAAACACCCTGCAGATGGGGGGAGGGGGGGATAAAAACCAAACACCTCCCACCCCACCCCCACTGCCAATCAACCGAAATGCTCACAACAATGAAAACCTCGGACAGGAGGAAGAGCACCACCGGGCAGGCAGGCAGGTGTCTTGCTCGGCTGTGGCTTGGGGGGCACTTTTTTCAGTGCCATTGAAACTTCAAACAGTCACTAACTGAACTGTTATGAGTCGAGGAGTTATAACAGTACTTCATCACTTTTTCCATTTTCTTTTTTTTGTTCATCAAGTTTTTGACACCTTGCTAGGCGATGTGGTACTCGGATGTTGCTGTATCCTAAAAGTGGTACAATGGGTGAAAAGGTTGAAAAGCCCTGTTCTAGTCCCACCTTAGGCATGAAAGTCATCTTCATATCAATCACCAGGAGTCTGTGAATTCTAGTCCCACCTTAGGCATGAAAGTCATCTTGATATCAATCACCAGGAGACTGTGAATTCTAGTCCCTCCTTAGGCATGAAAGTCATCTTGATATCAATCACCAGGAGACTGTGAATTCTAGTCCCTCCTTAGGCATGAAAGTCATCTTCATATCAATCACCAGGAGACTGTGAATTCTAGTCCCACTTTAGGCATGAAAGTCATCTTGATATCAATCACCAGGAGACTGTGAGTTCTAGTCCCACCCTAGGCATGAAAGTTATCTTGATATTAATCACCAGGAGACTGTGAATTCTAGTCCCACCCTAGGCATGAAAGTTATCTTGATATTAATCACCAGGAGACTGTGAATTCTAGTCCCACCTTAGGCATGAAAGTCATCTTGATATCAATCACCAGGAGCCTGTGAATTCTAGTCCCACCTTAGGCATGAAAGCCAGCTGGGTGACTTTGACCAATCACCAGGAAATGGTGAGTTCTAGTCCCTCCTTAAGCATGAAAGCTGGCTAAGTGTCATTGACCAAATCGCCAGGAGAATGTGAGTTCTAGTCCCGCTTTAGGCATGAAAGCCAGCTGGGTGACCTTAAGCCAGTCCCACTCTTGTCAGCCCAACTCACTTTACAGGGTTGCTGTTGTGGAGAAAATGGGAAGAAAAAGGGAGGATTTAGATACACGTTTACAAAAATAATAAAGGCGGGATATAAATGAAATAAATAATGATAATGATGTTTGAAATATTATTAAATAGTATTTTAAGCCCTGCCGGCCTAATGAAATCCAAGACTTCTTTTAAATTTAGGATCTCCATGAATAGTTTCTCCAGCCAGGTCACTTCGGTGCCTTATAGGCTGAAGTCTCCTATTTAAATCCATCGTTATCCAAATATTTTGCATCTGAAGTTTTGTTTTGTTTTTTTCTTTCCCTTTTTTTGGCTGCTACGGTTTCAACATCCGGCCTGTTCATACAAGACCCCAACATATGACACAAGAGCCTCCTGTGTTTGTAGCTTTTCGATAGCATCGGCCCTCTTATCTGTAACATGCCTCTGATGAAATGCGCATAAATTCATCCCCAGTTTTATAGTTTGCGTTAAGATGCTTTTTTTTACCTTCAGCAAAGGTAAAAAAAAATAAAAATAAGCATATCTTTGTTTTCCTTTTTGCTACAGCGTAAAAAGGATTTTGTTTGCACATATTCCCTTTCTTTTTTTTTTGCGTGATGAAGCCAGGTGTTGTTAATATTTTAATTTTAACACTTAACTTTTTAATATTTTTAACCGTCTGTATTGTTGTTTATGATGCTGTAAGTCACCCATTAATTAATGTTTGTCGGTGAGGTAGGCGGCATATAACTTTAATAAATAATAAATAAAACAAGCAAGGAAGGAGAATATTTGTAGCTCAAGGTTGAAATGGGGGGGGGGGCGGGTTTGTCCTTGGTGCTATCTGAGTTTGCTTGTTTTCTTGGATATGTTTCATTAACCTAACTAGGTAATGTTAACTAATGCACTGATGATGTTACCCAGTTAGGGTAATGAAATGTCTGCAAGAAAACAAGCAAGCTCAGAGAGCACCAAGGACCCCTCAAATAATAATAATAATAAAAACATTTTTGTTTGCTGTTCCATAAACCCCATTATTATAGGACTATACAATATACGGGTTAGGACAGGTTAGGACGCTGAGCTTGTCGATCAGAAGGTCGGCAGTTTGGCGGGTTGAATCCCGAGTGCCGCGTAACAGAGTGAGCGCCTGTTACTCGTCCCAGCTTCTGCCAACCTAGCAGTTCGAGAGCACGTAAAAATGCAAGTAGAAAAATAGGGACCACTACGGTGGGCAGGTAACAACGCTCCGTGCGCCTTTGGCGTCTAGTCATGCCGGCCACATGACCACGGAGACGTCCTCGGACAAGCGCTGGCTCTTCGGCTTTGAAACGGAGATGAGCACCGGCCCCTAGAGTCGGAAACGACTAGCACGCATGTGCGGGGGAACCTTTACCTTTACCTTTTATACAACTATACAGTTGGGGTTTTTTAAATAATCTTTTTTAAGCTTTTTCCAACTTCCTGCTTTCCAAATAGGTTAGATTACAGTTCCCAGAATTCTCAAGTCAGTTTAGCCCAGTGTTTCTCGGATTTTTGCAAGATGAAGGATTTCAACTTCCAGAATTCTCCCTGTGCAGTGCCCTCTAGTGAGTACATTTTACAGGGATACTCTCCATAGAAATAGGGATCAGGTCAAAAATGTGTGAATGAAAGGTTGTAATAATCCCTCAATCGCGTATGTAAAAGAATAACAGAGTTGGAAGGGTCCTTAGAGGTCTTCTAGTCCAGCCCCCTGCTCAAGGAGGAGCCCCTATATCATTTCAGACAAATGGTCGTCCAATATCTTTGAATATCTGTATAAGATCTGTCTAACTCAGGGGTAGGCAACCTCGGCTCTTTTATGACCCATGGACCTCAACTCCCAGAATTCCTGAGTCAGCATACTGACTCAGGAATTCTGGGAGTTGAAGTCCATGAGTCATAAAAGAGCCGAGGTTGCCTACCCCTGGTCTAACTAATTCACTATGTACACCAGGGTTGTCCAACCGCTTGGCTTGCCTGTGCAGCATATAAAGTATATAATATAGTTAATGTATATAAATCACGTATTACCGACAGCCCTCGACTTACAGGTAGTCCACTTAGTGACCATTCAAAGTTACAACATCGCTGAAAAAAGTGACTTATGACCGTTTTTCACACTCAAGACCGTTGCAGCGTCCCCATGGTCTCATCCAAATTCAGACGCTTGGCAACTGGTTCATATTGGTGGAGCCTTGGTGGAGCAGTGGGCTAATGCCTCCTTAAGTAACACCAGCTGCCTGCAATTAGTGCAGGTTCGAGTCCCACCAGGCTCAAGGTTGACTCAGCCTTCCATCCTTCCGAGGTAGGTCAAATGAGGACCCAGATTGTTGGGGGCAATTAAGCTGACTTTGTAATAATGCCGCTTGGGGGTGTGTGTGAAAGCCCTAATAAGCAGGCATATACATAGAATGAAGGCTACTGCTAAGCTTGTAAGCCGCCCTGAGTCTTCGGAGAAGGGCGGGATATAAATGGAATTAAAATAAAATAAATAAATAAATATTTATGACGGTCGCAGCGTCCCAGGGCGACCTTCTGACAAGCAAAGTCAGTGGGGGAAGCCAGATTCACTTAACAACTGTTGTGACTAACTTAACAACTGCAGTGGCAAGAAAGGTCTCAAAATGGGGCAAAACTCACTTAGCAGCTCTCTCACTCAGCGAAATTAATGTTGGGCTCCATTCTGCTCGTAAGTCGAGGACTACCTGTAATGTTAAAAGTTTACAATCTTGTGGGGCCAAGACTGCTAGGTGTCCAGGGCTGCATGCAGCCTACAGGCCACGGGTTGGACACACCTGACGTACACGAACACCCCCCCCCATCCCTGAAACTCTTTTTGTGCAATTGCACTTTCCCAAAAAAATTTTAAAAAAATGTTGCATAACTATAGTGTCAACGCTGCTAACATCGGATGTTTTTGCATTGACAACAGATAGAAATGTATCCATTTTTTACCTTTCACTTTTAGAATTAGATGATGCTTGGGGGTGGGGAATGTGAATGAGAGTCCATCTAGACATAACAACACTGAACTTAGTGTGAGAATCAAGGTTACTGAGCCCAGAGCTGATAAAGAATTGGCGGGCTGGAGAGCTGGAGAGGAAGCCTTGCGCTTCAAGCTAATTAGGGAATGTGATTTATGACTGTCAACTGGAGGAGGGAATTGTGTTTTGCTACTATGTGCCCAGGGGAGGAGAATTTAGTTTTTGGCTTCGATTAGGTAAGTGCCGATATTATGCTACTCGAATAAAAGATCTTTAAGGTAAACAAGGCCTCGAAGTTCTTTTGAAGAGTTTCATCTGTTGGAACCATGACATATATAGTATATATGGAGCAGGCATGTTAAGAATGGCTTGCAAGTAAGGCCACGTCATTATAAAGTGAACCCATGTTTTGCAGAACTAAGGCTCATTAGAGCAAAGTTTCAGGGCTGCAAATTTCCAGGGCTGCAGGGTCTTGCAGCTAAATAAAAGTGACAATTAATCATCTTGTGTTTAAAAGGGGGCATAGGTGATGGCAATCTATCAATACGAATGCCGCCTGTGAAAATGGAAACCAGCTTTGGATCGTTCTTTTCAAGCGTGCTCGGTGGTTATAGAGAGAGCAGGATGAGGTATCGAGAACAGGCAGATATGTGGTTTTATAATGTATCCCCAGGATCAGATAAGCACTAAATACTAAAAAACTTAAGGCGAGCACCAAGCTGCAGATTTTGAAATCTTAATAACTGTTGGCTTTGAGCTTTAGCTTTGTTTGACCGGAATGAAATTTCCTTAACCGAGGCGTGAGGGTCAGCCACAAACGCGCTCAATTGCTCAGAAATTTATATGCTGTCATGTTTGAAACAGCTGAGGGAAAGGGAAACACCGGGGGAAAAAATGACTTGTGACTGTGATCGGCCACCCATCTTGCAGCCCACCCTCCCAGGGTCACATGATCAACATTCGGACAACAGACTCCTATTTATGACGGTTGCGGCGCTCCCGGGATCAGGTGATTCCCCTTCTGTGACCTTCTGACAGGCAAAGCCAATGGGGAAGCCAACTGTGTTGCTGCAGGGATTCACCTAACAGTTGTGGCAAGGAAGGTCGTAAAATGGGGGCAAACTCCTTTAACAACTGCCTCGCTTAGCCACAGAAATCTTTGGCTCCATTCTGGTTGTAAGTCGAGGACTACCTATAGAATGGCTCCTTGATTAGAATACCAGTTCCTTCCTTAACTTCCCAGATTTCACTCAACAGCCTTGTCACTAACTTAACAACCTGCAGTGATTTTGCTGAACAGTTGCGGCAGGGAAGGTCCTAAAGTGGAGCAGAACTCAACTTAACAGCTGCCTCGCTTAGCCACAGGAATTTTGGGCTCCGTTGTGGTCGTAAGTCGAGGACTCCCGGTATGCAGGCGGTATGCAGGCAGCCTACGCTTGGTCAGCTCCACTTCCAGAAGGCCCAGCTGACAAGGCCGGCCCATCTGGAGAGGCCAGCCCGCGGCCAGAATGAGTTGGTGATGTTTATTTCTTCTCCTGTTGATTCAGTTGGTATGCCGCCCATGTCACCGTTGCAGCAACTCTGGGCGCCTTATGAAACTGATGAAACGATAAAAAAAGTTAATTAAAAAACGATTAAAATTAAGAAAGATTAGCTAAAGACTGAAAACCAAGAGGACGTGCAACCTGGGGGTGGAGATAGCAAGAGCACTTAGACTTATGTACTGCTCCATCGTGCTTTGCAGCCTTCTCTAAGCAGTTTACAGAGTCAGCCTCTGTTGCCCCCCAACAGGTTCTGGGTCCTCGTTTTACCAACCTCGGAAGGAAGGAAGGCTGAGTCAACCTTGAGCCGGTCAGGATCGAATTGCTGGCAGTGGGCAGAGTCAGCCTGCAATACAGCATTCTAGCCACTGTGCCTCCTTCCTTCCTTCCTTCCTTCCTTCCTTCCTTCCTTCCTTCCTTCCTTCCTTCCTTCCTCCCTCCCTCCCTCCCTCCCTCCCTTCCTTTCCCTTCCCTTCCCTTCCCTTCCCTGATCTTAGGACACGGCAACGGTAATAACTATGAACCGGTTGCCAAGCGTCTGAATTTTGATCCCATGATCATGGGAAGGCTGCAAAGGTCGCAACTGTGAAAAATGGTCATAAGTCTCTTTCAGTGCTGTTGCGACTTTGAGCGGTCACTAAGTGAACTGTTGTGAGTTGAGGACTACCTGTAGAAAGAACACAGGAGGTCTTGAGGTCCAACCCCTGGCTCAAGCAGGAGAGCCTATGCCAGGGGTCCTCAACCTTGGCAACTTTCAGACTTGTGGACTCCAACTCCCAGAATTCCTCAGCCAGCCAGGGGTCCTCAACCTTGGCAACTTTCAGACTTGTGGACTCCAACTCCCAGAATTCCTCAGCCAGCCAGGGGTCCTCAACCTGGGCAACTTTCAGACTTATGGACTCCAACTCCCAGAATTCCTCAGCCAGCCAGGGGTCCTCAACCTTGGCAACTTTCAGACTTGTGGACTCCAACTGCCAGAATTCCTCAGCCAGCCAGGGGTCCTCAACCTGGGCAACTTTCAGACTTGTGGACTCCAACTCCCAGAATTCCTCAGCCAGCCAGGGGTCCTCAACCTTGGCAACTTTCAGACTTGTGGACTCCCAACTCCCAGAATTCCTCAGCCAGCCAGGGGTCCTCAACCTTGGCAACTTTCAGACTTGTGGACTCCAACTCCCAGAATTCCTCAGCCAGCCAGGGGTCCTCAACCTTGGCAACTTTGAGACTTGTGGGCTTCTACTCCCAGCTTTGCTGGCTGAGGAATTATGGGAGTTGAAGTCCACAAGTCTTAAAAGTTGCCAAGATTGAGGACCCCTGCCCTAGGCCATTCCGGACAAACGGCTGTCCAGTCTCCTCTTAAAAACCTCCAGCCATGAAGCATCCCACAACTTCCGGAGGCAAGACGTTCCACTGGTTAATTGTTCTCCTTAATTCTAGGTTGATTTCTCTTTAGGGCTGGGGCGAGACGGCTCCCCAGACACCCCAAACCAGCAAGCAAGCACTGACAAGCAGTGCTCAAACAGGTGTGTTGTTGCTGTTTGCTCTAACCACCAAACACAGTCACCAGAATATTAGCAAATCTACAGCAGTTTTCTGCATTACAAAACGCCAAACACTACTACACACATCGTTCATTCTTGCTTGCCAAAAGTGCTGCAGACTTATTCCTTGGTGATCGTGTCGGGCAGCCTTTGCAGCTTCCCGCCCCCCCCCCACCCCCGATTTTCCCCTATCTCCTCTTTGGAAATATTTATTTTTATTTATTTTTATTTTATTATATTTAGATACCGCCCTTTCCCGAAGGACTCAGGGCGGTTTACAGGGTGATTAAAACAAAAAATACAAAAGTTAAAAACAGATTAAAAAAAAATTATATCCGTCCCTGAACAAATAAAACCCCAGTTAAAATTAAAATTAAAATTAAAATTCTCAGCCTGGGCCAGAGAGCTCGAAGAGCCAGGTCTTCAGGTCCCGGCGGAACGAACGGAGGTCGGGGGCGGTCCTAAGCTCCAATATGACATAAGGAACTTGTTTCTTTTCTTTTTTTCTTTCTTTCTTTCTTTCTTTCTTTCTTTCTTTCTTTCTTTCTTTCTTTCTTTCTCTCTCTCTCTCTCTCTCTCTCTCTCTCTCTCTCTCTCTCTCTCTCTCTCTCCCTTTCTCTCTACCCTCTCTCTCTCTCTCTCTCTTTTTTTATTTTTTTTCCCCAGAAACATCTGCAAGATGTCTTTCTCTCCCTCGCCCCCTTCTCTCTCATTTTAACAAGGTTAGGTGCCTTTGCCAGCCAGGATGAGATTGAAATCAAATGAACCGCATCCAGAAGATAGGGAATTAGTTCACATCTTCGGGGTGTGCTCAACCTCAGATGCTGCGAGCATGTTGCAGCTTGCGCTGCTTGCAAGCCACCACAACCCAAGTAACTTACCTACTCACGGCAACACAGTGACTGGCAGAACACGTTTGGCCTTATCTACTCTAGGAAAGTAAGGTTGGGAGGGCCGTATGGAGTAGAAACTTCCAAAGCTAAAATAGGTGACTTTTTTTTTTAAAAAAAATCGATTTTAAATTCAATTCCATTTAAAAAAATAAGTGTGGTGTGCTCAGTTTCTTGGGGGAGGGAAAAAAAACAACAACCACTCTTGGGATTTTCTGTGCCATGGGGGAATAGTGTTTTAATTGCAAAACCAAAGGCCACTTAGATGAAATTACGGCTGTAGAAAGGGTGGGGAATGTTAGGTAACTTCTCCAGTTTTCCCATTGTTAAATAAGAAATAAATGAGGATCCCGTGATCTTCTTCTGAATAAGGCTGAATAAAGGGCCCAGGGCAGAAAAGCGTGAGCTTCATTTACATGTGAGCATAGAATTACCCTCAGCGTGCAAAGGCTGGTTCGTAAAGAGCAAGGGTCCGTCTGGAGAAGCTAAAATTGTGGTGTGTGATGCGAGCAGACAATGGATCACAACATGACTATACTTGGGAAGGTTGAAAGAACTGGAAGAGAAAAGGATGGGTAAGGAGGACGGTCAAGATCAAAGAGAATAACAGAATTACAAGAGTTGGAAGGGACCCTGGAGATCTTCTAGTCCAACCCCCTGCTCATGCGGAGATCTTATACCAATTCAGGCAAATAGTTGTCCAGTCTCTTCTTAAAGACTTCCAGTTCTGGAGCACCCACAACTTCTGAAGGCAAGCCATTCCAATGATTAATCCAGTGGTCTTCAAACTTGGCCCTTTTATGACTTGTGGACTTCAACTTCCAGAATTCCTCAGCCAGGCACGCTGGCTGAGGAATTCTGGGAGTTGAAGTCCACAAGTCTTAAAGTTGCCAAGGTTGAGGACCCTTGCTGTAGGTTGTATGATTCTTGGAGGAAAGTGAGCAACGAATAAAAAGGATTTTTGAGCTCTGCAGGGAGAATTAACCCAGGGTCTCAACTTCAGTACCTTTAAGCTGGGTGGACTTCAACTCCCAGAATTCCCCAGCCAGCATTGCCAACTGTGTGTTTCACAGCTGGTTGCAAAATGCTGGGAATTGCCATTGCAAAGTGCCTGGGAAAGGGTCTAAACCAGGGGTAGGCAACCTGGGCTCTTTTATGACTCATGGACTTCAACTCCCAGAATTCCTGAGTCAGCTGACTCAGGAATTCTGGGAGTTGAAGTCCATGAGTCATAAAAGAGCCCAGGTTGCCTACCCCTGGTCTAAACTAAAGCAGTGTTTCTCAACCTTAGCAACTTTTAAGTTGGGTGGACTTTAATTCCCAGAAGTCTATGCTGGCTAGGGAATTCTGGGAGTTGAAGTCCACACCCCTCAAAAGTTGCTGACGTTGAGCAACACTGTTTTTACCCATTCTCACCTCTTTTGGAAAAGGAGTGGTGCGTGGTACCTCTTTAAGTTTATGTGGTTTCAGGATTCATCCCAAGCTTGGCTCCAAGGCTTTTCTCACAGACTCCCTTCTTCTTTCTGGGGTGGCAATTTTTGTTGGGAGGGGAAAAAAAGAACCCTTAATTTATTTTTTATCTCTTAATAAAGGGTATAATCCTAGTTTTTAAAAAAAACCACTGCCAGGCAAAGCAACCTCTGGAGAAATTAATCTGCGATCTTACTGCTTTGAGCAGAATCAGTGTGGGACTGGTGATATTTTTATTTTTATTTTTTTTAAAAAAAGATTGTCGCTTTTGAGGGATTCCCATGCTCACTTCTGCTGGTGAAGGAAGAAGAAACCGGGCCTGATTGTATGTTGGGAAAGAAAACTCTTGATTTTATGCACATTTTTTTTGAAAGGGAGAAGAATCTCTTTCTGATGCTGGCTATGGATGCTGACATTCAGTTTTGCTGACGGACTTGTTTTTGCTTTTAAAATACCAGTAGTCCTCGACTTACAACAGTCTCATTTAGTGACCATCCAAAGTTACAACAACGGCACTGAAAAGGGGGACTTATGACCATTGCAGCACCCTCCCTCCAGTGGTGGGATTGAAATACCTGAACAACCAGTTCTCTTATTGGATGCAGGTCTGGGCCTCCAAGGCCTAGAACGGACCTCCGGAAGTGGCATCCACGTACTTCCGGTGGGCCGTTCTAGGCCTGGGAGGCCCCCTCATGCCCCTGAGGCCTAGAATGGACTTCTGGAAGTGGCATCCACACACTTCCGGTGGGCTGTTCTAGGCCTGGGAGGCCTCCTCCAGGCCTCCGAGGCCTAGACTGGACTTCTGGAAGCAGTGTACATTCAGCCGGTTCTCCGAACTCAGCAAAATTTAGCTACTGGTTCTGCCGAACCAATGCAAACCAGCTGAATCCCACCACTGCCTCCACCCCCCCCCCCACCCCCCATGGTCACATCATCAAATTTCAGATGCTCGGCAACTGGTTCATATTTATGACCATTGCTGTGTCCCAAGGTCATGTGATCCCCTTCGGCAACCTTCTGACAAGGCAAGTCCATGGGGCAGCTGGAATCACTTAACGACCGGGGTATTAACAACTGCAGGGATTCACAGTGATTGTGGCAAGAAAAGTCATAAAACGGTGGCAAATCTCTTTTTCCCTGGTGTCCTAATTGAGAACTGAGCCTTGGTGGCGCAGTGGTGAGAACGCAGCATTGCAGGCAAACTCTGCCAACTGCCAGGAGTTCGATCCTGACCAACTCAAGGTTGACTTAGCCTTCCATCCTTCCGAGGTTGGTAAAATGGGGACCCAGATTGTTGGTGGGGGGGCAACAGACTGACTCTGTGAACCAAGCAGAGAGTGTTGCAAAGCATTATGGGGCGGTATATAAGTAAGTGCATTTCTATTGCTGTCCTTCAGCCAAAGATGCCAGAATTCAATGTGTATCTTTCTTTGGACTATGATGCTTCTTTAGATAGGACAGGACATTATTTTAATCCGCCATAGAGGCAGAGTGAGTGAGTGAGTGTGTGTGTTCAAGTGTGAGTGAGTGTGTGTGTTCAAGAGAAAAAGACTGTATCTCTACAGTCATCTTGTTGTGAAAGTCTTCAGTGTGGCAATTTCCCAATGACTTATCTCCCTATAGCTCGTAATTTGTTTATTTTTTGAGTTCATAAATTAGTCTTGCAGTTCATCTACACAAGGAAAGACCAAAGCAATGTTCATTATTAAGCAGGATCGCTCCGCAAGAGAGAGAGAGAGATGGGCGGTCTCTGGAGTTAATGTATAAATAAACAGAAGTAATTAAAATGATTTGACTTTTGATTTCTCTACTGTGCACTGCCCCTTATCATCTCTTGCCTCCAGATGGGGTGATAAGGTCTACCCCCCCCTCTTGAAAATTACCCCATCGCATCCAAGTGGCGCAAGGCAAGTCGGTTTCTGCATCTACTCCTGGAGAACATTATTAGCTGAAGGGAGTGGTACCTAGATCGTGGATGTGATACCTGAGTTAACTAGGCCACATGTTCTAAATAAACATTTCAAATGCTGCCTATCAGTCACTCCTTCTCATGGAGATGTGAGGAGATGAGATGATGGATGCTTAAGATTGGAGAACAGAAGCAGGTAGTCCTCGCTGTACGACCACAACTGAACCCCAAATTTCTGTTGCTAAATGAAACCTTGGTTAAGAACACTTTGCCTCATTCATGACTCTTCCTGCCACAGTTGTCTAGTGAATCACTGCAGCTGTGAAGTTAGTAACAAGCTTGTTACGTGAATCTGGCTTTTCCCCCCCGCCCATTGACTTTGCTCGTCATAAGGTCACAGAAGGGGATCACGTAATCCAGCGTCACCTTGAATTGGAAACCACCCAGGGGGCAATTGAAAACTGTCTTCCATTCATTCCCCCTCATTAATCCGCACCCAGTAATAAGCTTCCCTTAGGTCCAGTTTCGTAAAGATGTCTGTTGCCTGCTTTGTGCACAGAAAGAGTAGTTAGGTGTTAAGAAACTCCCAGCCAAGCAAGGAGGAGGTGGTGTCAAGCAAGGAACTAGCCTTGAGTCCTCGTTGCAGCCGCAAAAGGCACAATTCTTACCAAGCTCCATGGAACCTTATCTGGTTTTTTTCCTGGGGAGATTCGTGTCACACAGGTAATACACAACAAAGTTGTTGACTTGGACCTTTCATAAATGGATCTGTTTGCGCCTGACAATAGGAAGATTCGCATGTGATGGGTCGGAAGGAAAGTATACCATTAGGGTTTTTTGTTTTGGGTTGGTTGGTTGGTTTTTCGCTCTGGGACGCAGGGATTGCGCCGAGAACATAATGACCCTTACTACCATTCAGCCATCCGAAATCCTGTATAATAAGAACACTTACTTCGTTCTGGGCTGATCCAGAAAAAAAAATTCACTTGCTGATCGAAAAGAACACGTACCAGGTATTTTGTGTTTTACGTGCTTCGAAAAACACCGTGCTTCAGACTTCCTTTGTCGTGGCGTTTGCCCCGATGGCCCGTTCTTCAGGCTTGTGTGCACTTTTAACAGCACAAGAGCACAACGATCACAGCGGGCTGTCGGGGCAGTCTCGTTCAACCAGAACCAGTTGCGGCCCTGAAGTGTTTCCTTTCTCATCTTTTTTTTTTTAGCAAAAGTCTTTTATTACTTTTTAATAGGCATTTCTCTGTGGATTTCCCCTCAAAACAAATGTCGCCTTTTTAAGGAGATTGTCCTTGCTCCCGCCGAAGGTGGTTTTTTTTTTTTTAGCGTTTCCTCCCTTTTTAAAAGCTTAACAGCTTAACAGAATAACTGCAGAATAACAAAGAGTCGGAAGGGGCCTCGGAGGTCTTCTAGTCCACCCCACCCCCTGCCCAAGCAGGAGACTCTGCACCATTTCGTACAAATGGCTCTCCAATCTCTTCTTGCTTGTTTTAGTTTGTCTTTTGGGGAATCTGCACTTGGAGAGCAGGGACGACTAGTAGCTGAAACGACGGCTCTGAACTCCTTCCTTTCTTTCTTAAGTGCGTCCTGAATGCTTCTTTCCATTCCCAAGCTAAGGTTGTGCTACGCAGACAGGCTCAGTCAAGATGCTAGTTAGATAATCATAGAAAAATAAAAAGTTTCCTAATACGTGAACCAGCTTCCATTGTTGTCCTGTGTGTTGGAGCGTCTTTAAAACTCTCCATTTTGATGTGCTGAAGGCACCGACCCCTACAGGCAAAATTCACTTGCAGTCTTGAAGTATATGTAGCCCTTGACTTGCAACCATTTGTTTAGTGACCCATTCAAAGTTACAACGGCAACTGGAAAAAAAAGGGCTTACGGCTCTTTTTTCACACTTAACGACCGTTGCAGCAACTCCGTAATCCAAATCCAGACGCTTGGCAACTGGTTCACAATTAATGATAGTCACAGCACCCCGGAGGGTGATGCGATTTCCCCCCCCCTTTTGCGACCTTCCGACAAGCAAAGTCAATGGGGAAGCCAGATTCACTTCGCAGTTGTGTTACTAACTTCACAACTTGCAATGATTCACTTAATGCTTTTGGCCAGAGAGGTTGTAAAATGGCGCAAAATTTACTTTTAACTGCCTGGCTTAGCAACAGAAATTTTGGGCTCAATTGTGGCCCTAAATCAAGGATTACCTGTATAACCCTTTAGCTTCTGTTTCTCCAAAGCATTGTTCTTTGATCTGGTTTTGTCCAAAACTGTTGGGTCTACAGCCCCCAAGATTCCTTTTTTTTTTCTCTTTTCCTTTTCACCTTGCCAAATTAGCTGATTTCTTTTGCATGGGTTGGACCTAACTGTTGGGCCGGCCTGTTCCATTCTTCAAAGATTCCGTGCTGGTAGCCAAATGCTTTGTTTATATATTACAGTGCAGCTCTGCTTTATATTGCAAAGAAGGTAGCAATTAATAGTTGCACGCTGAGTATAATATATGTGCTACATAATATTATTTATCCTAATTAAGGGTTATTACTTTCAACATCATCAGAGTAAAACAATAACACAAGAGTTTGCATTTTTAAATAATAGCAAATACTTGTGGCTCAGGATTTAGATTTTTGGCACTGGTTTGCTCTCCGAGCTAAACGGTAAGCCTCGGAGAACAGAGTTTGCATATCCAGGATCTGCTTGGGCAATTGAAAAAAAAAGACTACCGTATATACTTGAGTATAAGCCGACTCGAGTATAAGCCGAGACCCCCAATTTCACCCCCAAAAACTGGAAAAAGTTATTGACTCGAGTATAAGCCGATCCGCCGTTCTGCAAGCCTCTGCCGCCAGCAGAGGCTCGATCCGCCATTTTGCAAGCCTGAATACACAGGAATACCCTGTGTGGCCGCGGCTCGTCGGCAGGTCTCCGTTCCTCCTGCCGACCTTTGGGGAGGTTTGGGCGCCTCCCCAAACCTCCCCAAACCTCGGCAGGTCTCCGTTCCTCCTGCCGACCTTTGGGGAGGTTTGGGCGCCTCCCCAAACCTCCCCAAACCTCGGCAGGTCTCCGTTCCTCCTGCCGACCTTTGGGGAGGTTTGGGCGCCTCCCCAAACCTCGGCAGGTCTCCGTTCCTCCTGCCGACCTTTGGGGAGGTTTGGGCGCCTCCCCAAACCTCGGCAGGTCTCCGTTCCTCCTGCCGACCTTTGGGGAGGTTTGGGCGCCTCCCCAAACCTCCCCAAACCTCGGCAGGTCTCCGTTCCTCCTGCCGACCTTTGGGGAGGTTTGGGCGCCTCCCCAAACCTCGGCAGGTCTCCGTTCCTCCTGCCGACCTTTGGGGAGGTTTGGGCGCCTCCCCAAACCTCGGCAGGTCTCCGTTCCTCCTGCCGACCTTTGGGGAGGTTTGGGCGCCTCCCCAAACCTCCCCAAACCTCGGCAGGTCTCCGTTCCTCCTGCCGACCTTTGGGGAGGTTTGGGCGCCTCCCCAAACCTCCCCAAACCTCGGCAGGTCTCCGTTCCTCCGCGCAGACCTGCCGACCTTTGGGGAGGTTTGGGCGCCTCCCCAAACCTCGGCAGGTCTCCGTTCCTCCTGCCGACCTTTGGGGAGGTTTGTGCGCCTCCCCAAACCTCCCCAAACCTCGGCAGGTCTCCGTTCCTCCTGCCGACCTTTGGGGAGGTTTGGGCGCCTCCCCAAACCTCCCCAAACCTCGGCAGGTCTCCGTTCCTCCGCGCAGACCTGCCGACCTTTGGGGAGGTTTGGGCGCCTCCCCAAACCTCGGCAGGTCTCCGTTCCTCCTGCCGACCTTTGGGGAGGTTTGGGCGCCTCCCCAAACCTCCCCAAACCTCGGCAGGTCTCCGTTCCTCCTGCCGACCTTTGGGGAGGTTTGGGCGCCTCCCCAAACCTCCCCAAACCTCTGCAGGTCTCCGTTCCTCCGCGCAGACCTGCCGACCTTTGGGGAGGTTTGGGCGCCTCCCCAAACCTCCCCAAACCTCGGCAGGTCTCCGTTCCTCCTGCCGACCTTTGGGGAGGTTTGGGCGCCTCCCCAAACCTCGGCAGGTCTCCGTTCCTCCTGCCGACCTTTGGGGAGGTTTGGGCGCCTCCCCAAACCTCGGCAGGTCTCCGTTCCTCCTGCCGACCTTTGGGGAGGTTTGGGCGCCTCCCCAAACCTCCCCAAACCTCGGCAGGTCTCCGTTCCTCCTGCCGACCTTTGGGGAGGTTTGGGCGCCTCCCCAAACCTCGGCAGGTCTCCGTTCCTCCGCGCAGACCTGCCGACCTTTGGGGAGGTTTGGGCGCCTCCCCAAACCTCCCCAAACCTCGGCAGGTCTCCGTTCTTCCTGCCGACCTTTGGGGAGGTTTGGGCGCCTCCCCAAACCTCGGCAGGTCTCCGTTCCTCCTGCCGACCTTTGGGGAGGTTTGGGCGCCTCCCCAAACCTCCCCAAACCTCGGCAGGTCTCCGTTCTTCCTGCCGACCTTTGGGGAGGTTTGGGCGCCTCCCCAAACCTCGGCAGGTCTCCGTTCCTCCGCGCAGACCTGCCGACCTTTGGGGAGGTTTGGGCGCCTCCCCAAACCTCCCCAAACCTCGGCAGGTCTCCGTTCCTGTTTGGGGAGGTTTGGGCGCCTCCCCAAACCTCCCCAAACCTCGGCAGGTCTCCGTTCCTCCGCGCAGACCTGCCGACGTTTGGGGAGGTTTGGGGAGGCGCCCAAACCTCCCCAAAGGTCGGCAGGAAGAACGGAGACCTGCCGAGGTTTGGGGAGGTTTGGGGAGGCGCCCAAACCTCCCCAAAGGTCGGCAGGTCTGCGCGGAGGAACGGAGACCTGCCGAGGTTTGGGGAGGTTTGGGGAGGCGCCCAAACCTCCCCAAACAGGAACGGAGACCTGCCGAGGTTTGGGGAGGTTTGGGGAGGCGCCCAAACCTCCCCAAACGTCGGCAGGTCTGCGCGGAGGAACGGAGACCTGCCGAGGTTTGGGGACGTTTGGGGAGGCGCCCAAACCTCCCCAAAGGTCGGCAGGTCTGCGCGGAGGAACGGAGACCTGCCGAGGTTTGGGGAGGTTTGGGGAGGCGCCCAAACCTCCCCAAACAGGAACGGAGACCTGCCGAGGTTTGGGGACGTTTGGGGAGGCGCCCAAACCTCCCCAAAGGTCGGCAGGTCTGCGCGGAGGAACGGAGACCTGCCGAGGTTTGGGGAGGTTTGGGGAGGCGCCCAAACCTCCCCAAACAGGAACGGAGACCTGCCGAGGTTTGGGGAGGTTTGGGGAGGCGCCCAAACCTCCCCAAAGGTCGGCAGGTCTGCGCGGAGGAACGGAGACCTGC
Source organism: Vipera berus (assembly GCF_964194415.1). Classification (NCBI taxonomy): domain Eukaryota; kingdom Metazoa; phylum Chordata; class Lepidosauria; order Squamata; family Viperidae; genus Vipera; species Vipera berus. The sequence goes on along the minus strand of NC_138208.1, from coordinate 86,507,933 downwards.
CGAGGTTTGGGGAGGTTTGGGGAGGCGCCCAAACCTCCCCAAACAGGAACGGAGACCTGCCGAGGTTTGGGGACGTTTGGGGAGGCGCCCAAACCTCCCCAAAGGTCGGCAGGTCTGCGCGGAGGAACGGAGACCTGCCGAGGTTTGGGGAGGTTTGGGGAGGCGCCCAAACCTCCCCAAACAGGAACGGAGACCTGCCGAGGTTTGGGGACGTTTGGGGAGGCGCCCAAACCTCCCCAAAGGTCGGCAGGTCTGCGCGGAGGAACGGAGACCTGCCGAGGTTTGGGGAGGCGCCCAAACCTCCCCAAACAGGAACGGAGACCTGCCGAGGTTTGGGGAGGTTTGGGGAGGCGCCCAAACCTCCCCAAAGGTCGGCAGGTCTGCGCGGAGGAACGGAGACCTGCCGAGGTTTGGGGAGGTTTGGGGAGGCGCCCAAACCTCCCCAAACAGGAACGGAGACCTGCCGAGGTTTGGGGACGTTTGGGGAGGCGCCCAAACCTCCCCAAAGGTCGGCAGGTCTGCGCGGAGGAACGGAGACCTGCCGAGGTTTGGGGACGTTTGGGGAGGCGCCCAAACCTCCCCAAAGGTCGGCAGGAGGAACGGAGACCTGCCGAGGTTTGGGGAGGTTTGGGGAGGCGCCCAAACCTCCCCAAAGGTCGGCAGGAGGAACGGAGACCTGCCGAGGTTTGGGGAGGTTTGGGGAGGCGCCCAAACCTCCCCAAAGGTCGGCAGGAGGAACGGAGACCTGCCGAGGTTTGGGGAGGCGCCCAAACCTCCCCAAAGGTCGGCAGGAGGAACGGAGACCTGCCGAGGTTTGGGGAGGTTTGGGGAGGCGCCCAAACCTCCCCAAAGGTCGGCAGGAGGAACGGAGACCTGCCGAGGTTTGGGGAGGCGCCCAAACCTCCCCAAAGGTCGGCAGGAGGAACGGAGACCTGCCGAGGTTTGGGGAGGTTTGGGGAGGCGCCCAAACCTCCCCAAAGGTCGGCAGGAGGAACGGAGACCTGCCGAGGTTTGGGGAGGTTTGGGGAGGCGCCCAAACCTCCCCAAACGTCGGCAGGTCTGCGCGGAGGAACGGAGACCTGCCGAGGTTTGGGGAGGCGCCCAAACCTCCCCAAACGTCAGCAAGTCTCCGTTCCTCCGCGCCCTGCCTGCCTGCTTCTTTCCGCTGCGGAAAGAAGCAGGCAGGCAAGGCGCGGAGTTTGGGGAGGTGCGCGCGCACCTCCCCAAACCTCCCCAAACTTCGGCAGGTCTCGGACGGCGGTGGCTTGGGAGAGGTGCGGGCGATCCCGGAAGCACCAAAGCCTCGGCCGCGCACAAGTCCTCGGTAAGTTTTTTTTGTTGACTGGAGTATAAGCCGAAGTGGAATTTTTCAGCCCAAAAAGTGGGCTGAAAAATTCGGCTTATACTCAAGTATATACGGTAATAATGATAGTAAAGAAGTTGGAAGGGGCCTTGGAGGTCATCTAGTCTAACCCCCTGCTCAGGCAGTAAACCCTATACCATTTCAGAGAAATGGCTGTCTAGTCTCTTCTTAAAAATTTCCAGTGTTGGAGCATTCACCGCTTCTGGAGGCAGGTGGTTCCACTGATTAATTGTTCTCACTGTCAGGAAATTTCTCCTTTGTTCCAGGTTGCTTCTCTCCTTGATTAGTTTCCATCCGTTGCTTCTTGTCCTGCCTTCAGGGGCTTTGGAAAATAGCTTGACTGCCTCTCCTTTGGGGCAGCCCCTGAGATATTGGAAGACAGCTGTCATGTCACCCCCTGGTCCTTCTTTTCATTAAACTACTAGACACCCCCAATTCCAGCAACTGTTCCTTACATGTTTTAGCCTCCAGTCCCCTAGTCGGAGCAGAATGATTTCGTTGACCATCCTTCCCAGCATTTGTTCAAATGAAACTTAGAAAAAAACCTAGCCTGGGAAATTATCGAAAGCACGGCCTGTACAATCCCAGGGCAGTTGTTACGAGAGTTTTGGCCCGTTCCTTGCCACGGCTGTTAAGGGAATCTCCACGGTTGTTCAGTTAGTAACAGGGTTGCTAAGTGAATCTGGCTGACTCATCAACAGAAATTTTGGGTTCGGTTGTGGTCGAAAGTCAAGGACTGCCTGCCTGTATTAGAATTTTCACGTCACTTCTGTTTCCCTTCCCTAATTCTTTCCCAAACCTCCCCAAACCTCCCCAAACCTCCCCAAACCTCGGCAGGTCTCCGTTCCTCCTGCCGACCTTTGGGGAGGTTTGGGCGCCTCCCCAAACCTCCCCAAACCTCGGCAGGTCTCCGTTCCTCCGCGCAGACCTGCCGACCTTTGGGGAGGTTTGGGCGCCTCCCCAAACCTCGGCAGGTCTCCGTTCCTCCTGCCGACCTTTGGGGAGGTTTGTGCGCCTCCCCAAACCTCCCCAAACCTCGGCAGGTCTCCGTTCCTCCTGCCGACCTTTGGGGAGGTTTGGGCGCCTCCCCAAACCTCCCCAAACCTCGGCAGGTCTCCGTTCCTCCGCGCAGACCTGCCGACCTTTGGGGAGGTTTGGGCGCCTCCCCAAACCTCGGCAGGTCTCCGTTCCTCCTGCCGACCTTTGGGGAGGTTTGGGCGCCTCCCCAAACCTCCCCAAACCTCGGCAGGTCTCCGTTCCTCCTGCCGACCTTTGGGGAGGTTTGGGCGCCTCCCCAAACCTCCCCAAACCTCTGCAGGTCTCCGTTCCTCCGCGCAGACCTGCCGACCTTTGGGGAGGTTTGGGCGCCTCCCCAAACCTCCCCAAACCTCGGCAGGTCTCCGTTCCTCCTGCCGACCTTTGGGGAGGTTTGGGCGCCTCCCCAAACCTCGGCAGGTCTCCGTTCCTCCTGCCGACCTTTGGGGAGGTTTGGGCGCCTCCCCAAACCTCGGCAGGTCTCCGTTCCTCCTGCCGACCTTTGGGGAGGTTTGGGCGCCTCCCCAAACCTCCCCAAACCTCGGCAGGTCTCCGTTCCTCCTGCCGACCTTTGGGGAGGTTTGGGCGCCTCCCCAAACCTCGGCAGGTCTCCGTTCCTCCGCGCAGACCTGCCGACCTTTGGGGAGGTTTGGGCGCCTCCCCAAACCTCCCCAAACCTCGGCAGGTCTCCGTTCTTCCTGCCGACCTTTGGGGAGGTTTGGGCGCCTCCCCAAACCTCGGCAGGTCTCCGTTCCTCCTGCCGACCTTTGGGGAGGTTTGGGCGCCTCCCCAAACCTCCCCAAACCTCGGCAGGTCTCCGTTCTTCCTGCCGACCTTTGGGGAGGTTTGGGCGCCTCCCCAAACCTCGGCAGGTCTCCGTTCCTCCGCGCAGACCTGCCGACCTTTGGGGAGGTTTGGGCGCCTCCCCAAACCTCCCCAAACCTCGGCAGGTCTCCGTTCCTGTTTGGGGAGGTTTGGGCGCCTCCCCAAACCTCCCCAAACCTCGGCAGGTCTCCGTTCCTCCGCGCAGACCTGCCGACGTTTGGGGAGGTTTGGGGAGGCGCCCAAACCTCCCCAAAGGTCGGCAGGAAGAACGGAGACCTGCCGAGGTTTGGGGAGGTTTGGGGAGGCGCCCAAACCTCCCCAAAGGTCGGCAGGTCTGCGCGGAGGAACGGAGACCTGCCGAGGTTTGGGGAGGTTTGGGGAGGCGCCCAAACCTCCCCAAACAGGAACGGAGACCTGCCGAGGTTTGGGGAGGTTTGGGGAGGCGCCCAAACCTCCCCAAACGTCGGCAGGTCTGCGCGGAGGAACGGAGACCTGCCGAGGTTTGGGGACGTTTGGGGAGGCGCCCAAACCTCCCCAAAGGTCGGCAGGTCTGCGCGGAGGAACGGAGACCTGCCGAGGTTTGGGGAGGTTTGGGGAGGCGCCCAAACCTCCCCAAACAGGAACGGAGACCTGCCGAGGTTTGGGGACGTTTGGGGAGGCGCCCAAACCTCCCCAAAGGTCGGCAGGTCTGCGCGGAGGAACGGAGACCTGCCGAGGTTTGGGGAGGTTTGGGGAGGCGCCCAAACCTCCCCAAACAGGAACGGAGACCTGCCGAGGTTTGGGGAGGTTTGGGGAGGCGCCCAAACCTCCCCAAAGGTCGGCAGGTCTGCGCGGAGGAACGGAGACCTGCCGAGGTTTGGGGAGGTTTGGGGAGGCGCCCAAACCTCCCCAAACAGGAACGGAGACCTGCCGAGGTTTGGGGACGTTTGGGGAGGCGCCCAAACCTCCCCAAAGGTCGGCAGGTCTGCGCGGAGGAACGGAGACCTGCCGAGGTTTGGGGAGGTTTGGGGAGGCGCCCAAACCTCCCCAAACAGGAACGGAGACCTGCCGAGGTTTGGGGACGTTTGGGGAGGCGCCCAAACCTCCCCAAAGGTCGGCAGGTCTGCGCGGAGGAACGGAGACCTGCCGAGGTTTGGGGAGGCGCCCAAACCTCCCCAAACAGGAACGGAGACCTGCCGAGGTTTGGGGAGGTTTGGGGAGGCGCCCAAACCTCCCCAAAGGTCGGCAGGTCTGCGCGGAGGAACGGAGACCTGCCGAGGTTTGGGGAGGTTTGGGGAGGCGCCCAAACCTCCCCAAACAGGAACGGAGACCTGCCGAGGTTTGGGGACGTTTGGGGAGGCGCCCAAACCTCCCCAAAGGTCGGCAGGTCTGCGCGGAGGAACGGAGACCTGCCGAGGTTTGGGGACGTTTGGGGAGGCGCCCAAACCTCCCCAAAGGTCGGCAGGAGGAACGGAGACCTGCCGAGGTTTGGGGAGGTTTGGGGAGGCGCCCAAACCTCCCCAAAGGTCGGCAGGAGGAACGGAGACCTGCCGAGGTTTGGGGAGGTTTGGGGAGGCGCCCAAACCTCCCCAAAGGTCGGCAGGAGGAACGGAGACCTGCCGAGGTTTGGGGAGGCGCCCAAACCTCCCCAAAGGTCGGCAGGAGGAACGGAGACCTGCCGAGGTTTGGGGAGGTTTGGGGAGGCGCCCAAACCTCCCCAAAGGTCGGCAGGAGGAACGGAGACCTGCCGAGGTTTGGGGAGGCGCCCAAACCTCCCCAAAGGTCGGCAGGAGGAACGGAGACCTGCCGAGGTTTGGGGAGGTTTGGGGAGGCGCCCAAACCTCCCCAAAGGTCGGCAGGAGGAACGGAGACCTGCCGAGGTTTGGGGAGGTTTGGGGAGGCGCCCAAACCTCCCCAAACGTCGGCAGGTCTGCGCGGAGGAACGGAGACCTGCCGAGGTTTGGGGAGGCGCCCAAACCTCCCCAAACGTCAGCAAGTCTCCGTTCCTCCGCGCCCTGCCTGCCTGCTTCTTTCCGCTGCGGAAAGAAGCAGGCAGGCAAGGCGCGGAGTTTGGGGAGGTGCGCGCGCACCTCCCCAAACCTCCCCAAACTTCGGCAGGTCTCGGACGGCGGTGGCTTGGGAGAGGTGCGGGCGATCCCGGAAGCACCAAAGCCTCGGCCGCGCACAAGTCCTCGGTAAGTTTTTTTTGTTGACTGGAGTATAAGCCGAAGTGGAATTTTTCAGCCCAAAAAGTGGGCTGAAAAATTCGGCTTATACTCAAGTATATACGGTAATAATGATAGTAAAGAAGTTGGAAGGGGCCTTGGAGGTCATCTAGTCTAACCCCCTGCTCAGGCAGTAAACCCTATACCATTTCAGAGAAATGGCTGTCTAGTCTCTTCTTAAAAATTTCCAGTGTTGGAGCATTCACCGCTTCTGGAGGCAGGTGGTTCCACTGATTAATTGTTCTCACTGTCAGGAAATTTCTCCTTTGTTCCAGGTTGCTTCTCTCCTTGATTAGTTTCCATCCGTTGCTTCTTGTCCTGCCTTCAGGGGCTTTGGAAAATAGCTTGACTGCCTCTCCTTTGGGGCAGCCCCTGAGATATTGGAAGACAGCTGTCATGTCACCCCCTGGTCCTTCTTTTCATTAAACTACTAGACACCCCCAATTCCAGCAACTGTTCCTTACATGTTTTAGCCTCCAGTCCCCTAGTCGGAGCAGAATGATTTCGTTGACCATCCTTCCCAGCATTTGTTCAAATGAAACTTAGAAAAAAACCTAGCCTGGGAAATTATCGAAAGCACGGCCTGTACAATCCCAGGGCAGTTGTTACGAGAGTTTTGGCCCGTTCCTTGCCACGGCTGTTAAGGGAATCTCCACGGTTGTTCAGTTAGTAACAGGGTTGCTAAGTGAATCTGGCTGACTCATCAACAGAAATTTTGGGTTCGGTTGTGGTCGAAAGTCAAGGACTGCCTGCCTGTATTAGAATTTTCACGTCACTTCTGTTTCCCTTCCCTAATTCTTTCCCAGGCTGTGACGAACCGTTGCTGCTTCTTTTGTCCTTTGTAAACAGAATTACGTCTTTTCCTCCACTTAGCTGAGCATCTTTTGGGTTAATGGAATGAATCGTCTAATCCTGTGTCGACTCTTTCTTTCTTCGCCCAACAGTGTCATCAGCAAAGTGGTGTCCACCACGGAGCCTAAGCCGTTACCTCTCCTGGTTCGACCTAAGACACCGCCGCCACCGCCATCTCCAGCACCAGTTCCTGTCCACGTCACCCCTCCACCACCTCCTCCTTCAGCGGTTCCTCTTCTGCCCCCAGCTGCCATGGCTCCAGCTCTGATTCTGCCTTCTTCCCCTGCACCGTCTGCCATGGGAAGCTCTAAAGTCCCTGTTCGAAGCGTTGTGACAGAGACCGTCAGTAATTACGTGGTAGGTGGCTTAATGTGTTTCGTTGAGAACATGTCATCATCCTACCTTCTGGGTTCCTTAAATGCTTTTATTAGATCCTTAACACCACCAGAAGCCCTGGGGATACAATGGTTTCAGTGCAATCAATGGTAAAGGTTTCCCTGTCCAGGCGTGGCCGGCTTTAGGACACGATGCTCAACTCTGTTTCTTAGCCAAGGGAGCCACCATTGTCCCAAGACGTTTTCTGTGATCATGTAGCCAGCAAAAGCACACAGAACACTGTTACCTTCCCACCGAAGTGGTACCAATTTATCTACTCACATTTGCATGCTTTTGAGCTGCTAGGTGGTCAGGAGCCGGGGGAAGGGACAAGAGCTCACCCCGTTGCATGGTGCTCGGGTCTCAAACCCCGGCGGTCAGCTTTCCAGCTGACAAGCTCCGTTTCTTTAGCTGCTGAGCCATCACACCCCTCTTAAGTGCAGGCGAACTCTGCCCACAGCCTGGAGTTCGATCCAGGTGGGTTGCAGGTTGTCTCAACCTTCCATCTTCCCCAGATCAATAAAATGAGGACCTAGGTCAGGGCTCTTCAAACTTGGCCCTTTGATGACTTGTGGACTTCCAGAATTCCTCAGCCAGCGTGCCTGGCTGAGGAATTCTGGGAGTTGAAGTCCACAAGTCACAAAAGGGCCAGGTTTGAAGACCCCTGACCTAGATTGTTTGAGGGCAATATGCAAACCAGGCTTCTAGTTTGTAAACCGCCCATAGAGTCTCATAAAGCATATGGGGCAGTATATAAGCCTCAAATGCTATTGCTACATCCATTTACAATCATACTTTAATACATCATTAGAACAACTGTATATACCAGACCAGTTTTAAAAGAATTGGTTACGATGGGCCACCAAAATACAACACCCTCATTCTAGTTCCAAGGTAAGTGACAAAACCTGGATATTAGAAGTTGGATTACCAGCCTCAGAATAACCTGTGCCAAGTTGACAAATTTTAATGTTACCATTTTGTAATTAAGGCGAAACATTTTGTCTCACACTTACGAAGGAGAAGATACCTATGATACCAAATTTTATTTTTTGTGCTAATAATGCTTTAATTTATTTCCCGTACAAAGTCATTAGTAAAAGCCACCACCATTTTACCTGCAATGTGAACTCCATTGAACTTCTGTGGGGGGGGGGGAATAAAGTGATCTTATCAGAAAAAAATAACCTCAACAAAAAGTGGCAGAAAGTTTTTTTTAGTAAGTTATGAGTAAAACAGAAAGGTTCGATCTGTTGAGAAATTTCCCAAAACAGGTACATGAGACAAATGTTTCTGAGGCTTACTACTAAATCTCACATCGTCCTTGCACTGATCACATTTTGACTCTTATTTCCATAGTTCACCAATAAAAAGACATCCTTCACCATGACAGATTTGTAATGCCCAAGACGATTTTCAGGATCCAAATATTTTTAACCCATTGTGCTTAATGTTACACGTATTCCGGTGAATGAGATTCTACATCAAGTGGTGGAGTGATGAAATTTGATTGCTCCATCTTGAAAGGGATGCAAATTTTTGAATCACTGGCATATTAGTCTGGCCTTTAAAAGCTTAAAAATCAGCAATGCATATTTAGATGCCTCTGAGACTTATCAAACATATATGGGTGTAAACCTCTTAAGATGAAGCGATAGATACAAAGAAGCTTTGTAAAAGACATGTGTCTTTATCACCAAAAAACACGAAGGAATGCAGTTAAAAGAATACGATATTTTCTTGCTGTTGTTACTTAAGTTAAAGGATAATAATAGGACTCCTCTTACTATGTCTCTTTCAAAAAAAACAATCTTTACGGTAGAAACATATTCTTAATTATGCTAGGAATTGGCTTCTTGTGTTTAGGGAATTATGCATGCTAGTACACACACACACACACACACACACACACACACACACACACACACACACGACCAATAATCAAGCAAATAGTACCCCAATCAAGGAACTACCAATGCAGACAAACAAACTAACAATAAGCAACAGCCTAATGAAGAAACCACAGAGATACTGACAGGGCCAGGTACTAGTATATAATAAGAAGCTAACCCCACTCCATCTGAGATTGATGATGTTACCTAGTTGGGTAACAAAACGTCTGCAAGAAAACCAGCAAGCTCAGAGAGCACCAAGGACCCCTCATTTCAACCCTGAGCTACAAATATGCTCTTCTAACACAACAACAGAGTTGGAAGGGACCTTGGAGGTCCTCTAGTCCAACCCACCGCTCGAGCAGGATACCCTACGCCATTTCAGACAAATGGCTCTCCTCTCTCTTCTTAAAAGCCTCCATTGTTCCTCGAGGCAGACAGATCGGAGAGCTTGAAAAGCCAACTCTTTTCCATTGGGTTTTTGTTTTGTTTTGTTTTTCCCTCCACCCCACACTCTTAACTCGCAAGTCCTGTTCACACAACCACTTAACCCAGTGACTGAAAGACGGGGCAAGCTGAACGTAGGCTGAACGCTGTTTTTTCACTGGTCTGGTGGGGGGGGGCTGGGCTGTACCTTTGCAGTGCTGAGTTTCGGGGTCCCACTGAATACTGGCTGTCCACAAACAAATTCTCGAATATTTATTTATTTTATTTTATTTTAATTCCATTTATATCCCGCCCTTCTCCAAAGACTCAGGGCGGCTTACAAGCTTAGCAGTAGCCTTCATTCTATATATATGCCTGCTTATTAGGGCTTTCACACACACCCCAAGCGGCATTTTTACAAAGTCAGCTTATTGCCCCCAACAATCTGGGTCCTCATTTTACCTACCTCGGAAGGATGGAAGGCTGAGTCAACCTTGAGCCTGGTGGGATGCGAACCTGCACTAATTGCAGGCAGCTGGTGTTACTTAAGGAGGCATTAGCCCACTGCTCCACCAAGGCTCATATACACCTCTGGCCCATGGGTTTCCCATAGATCTGAGTCAGGACCTAAGTGCAACTAACCTGCCGTGGCTCTTAACAAATATTGGCTGTCCAGAGAAAGTTAGGGGTGCATAAACCCACACCCAAGTTCGTTGTTTCTTTCAGCTCTCCAGATGCAAAGATGGCCTTATTAAAGCGAGCGCAGCTTCTCTTCCCTGGCACATCGTACGTAGCAGAAAAGTGCAACGGGCAGGAAATAGGAAAAGAGGAGTATGACAGACTCACAAGAGAAGTTCCCTCCTAGTTTTTTTTTCCCAGAAATGAGTAACTAAACCACAGGGGGGCTGACTTTTAGCCAAACAGGACGTTCGAGGTCGGCATCCAGCTACAGTTCAAATGTAATCAGCCTTCATCTTGATCAGATAGAACTTTACTGAAATACACAAAGGGTGCCTTCCACGATGCAGGGTCCTCAGGAGGAAGCCAGCTGCAGCTCCCATCATTCACAGCCAGGAAAGGGGTGGGGTGAGGAGGAGGGCTCCCTTATACCCTTGTTCTGGTTAGTTAGCTGAGCTGCAGTTAGTTTGGCCGTAAGTACTAACGCAGCAAGCCAGGTTCCCGTGCTGCTTATGTTTTGATGCATCTCACCAGGATTGTCCTTCTGCGGGAGAGGTACCAGCCCGCCAAAGCTTGGGAAGGTATCGTGTCAATGAAGGCAACCTAAAAAGTATAGGGAGTCCTCAAATTACGACAACAATTGAGCCCAGAATTCCCCTCGCTAAGCGAGACAGTTGTTAAGTGAGTTTTGCCCCGTTTTGCCGCCTTTCTGGCCACGGTTATTAACTGAATCGCTGCGGTGGTTAAATTAACAGCCCGGTTGGTTAAGTGACTCTTACGGGCTTCCCCTCATTGACTCTTTACTTGTCAGAAGGTCGCCAAAGGGGTTCGCGTGACCCCGGGGACACTGCAACCGTCGTAAGTACACGCCAGTTGCCAAGCCTCTGGATTTTGATCACCTGAGCGCGGGGATGCTGCAAGGGTCATCGGTGTGAAAAACGGTCGCGATTCCCTTTTTCAGTGCCGTTGTAACTTCGAACTGTCACTAAACGAATTGCTGTAAGTCGAGGACTACCTGCAGACTGGTCGCTCTTTTTATTTATATCAGTCTGCCCCGTTTCTTTCTTTTTTTTTTCCCCGTGCAATATTTTGTAAGTTCATCAAAAGACGGAAATGCAAAGAGAAATGAAAACAAGGAGAGAACAAGGGAGGGTAAAGGGGAAGAGGGAAAAGAGAAACAGTGGCTTCCGACTTTTTGGCGCAGTAAAATAAGGTAATAACATTCAATTTCAACTTTTTTTTACTTTTGTATAATAATACACACTGGCCATTTCCGTAACGACAGACCTATCTAGTCAGCAAAACCCCAAATCAAAATTGCGCGCACACACACACACACACACACACACACACACACACACACACACACACACACATATATATATATATATATATATATATATATATATATATATATATATATATATATATATATATATATATATATATATATATATAAAGGTAAAGGTTCCCCCACACATGCGTGCTAGTCGTTTCCGACTCTAGGGGCCGGTGCTCATCTCCGTTTCAAAGCCGAAGAGCTGGCGCTTGTCCGAGGACGTCTCCGTGGTCATGTGGCCGGCCTGACTAGACGCCAAAGGCGCACGAAATGCTGTTACCTTCCCACCGTAGTGGTCCCTATTTTTCTACTTGCATTTTTACGTGCTTTCGAACTGCTAGGTTGGCAGAAGCTGGGACGAGTAACAGGCGCTCACTCTGCTACACGGCACTCGGGATTCGACCCGCCAAACTGCCGACCTTCTGATCGAGCACAAAGTCCAAAAAGCAGTTTCCAAGGAGAAACAAGCCTCATTTTGTTCTTTTTAAAAAAATAAATAAATAAATAAATGAAAGCAGCCAGTTTCGCCATTCCTGCTAACTCCAGCGGCTTTTGCAGCCATTTGCCGACTGAGGGGGGGAAAAAAACAAAATCACCTCGGTAGGTCAGTTACTGTTCGCCTCTTCTTTTAGAAGAGCACCAAAAATAACTTTCCTGGCATTTTAAACTCTTGTCTGCCGATTCTGGATTAGCCTCCTGCAGTGCCCTCCGTTTTATACTTCTCAAACAAAGCTTTCCTGTTTGCAAACCTGCCGTCATTTCTGGAGGGGATCCAGAAATGGCAAATATTTTACCTCAGAGAGATGCTTTTCCATACTGATTCCATCCAAGCTAAATCCCAGCAGTGGTCGTTAAACAGAATTCTTTCACCTACCATTATGCATTATGCAATTCCAGCTTTCGGTCAGCCAGAAGCCTGCGACATGTTGGCTTAGGTATGTCAGAACTGTTGCTTAAACTCCACTCAGGTTCACGGGCAGACCTCGGCTAAAAAGGCCCCAAGGCCTTATCATAGTTTAAGTTGACAGATTGCACTAAGAAACGGTCATTTCCTTGCTGGCCTGCGAGTTTGCGTGAAGGGTGGTTTGTAAACCCAGGCTCATGATTCACCGTATTGTCAAGCCCATTCCAAGTAAGATTTATTCAGCGAACCATTTTAGTCAAGCCGTGGTTTAACAAACCTACATCACCTAACTTACCCAGGCAATTATATCGCTTTAATCGACAAGTTTTCTTAGTTTATTAATGGCGGAATCCTGGGTGTAATGGGGACATGTAAGCACAGAGTCAGCCTTTCTGCTTTTTTTTATTTATCAACAATCACTCGGTGGGTGAGATGGGCGGCATTGGATTAAATAAATATTTATTAAATTTACATGCTGCTCCTCTCTCACTTTTGCTTTCTTAGACGGCTGTAACTACTCTTGCGGCTTTGGCTTATTTTGTTTCCGTCAACGTAGGAAAGAAGCAGTCACAAAACAGAAAAACTTAACGCAGGAGAAAGACAGAGTATTTATATATTCATAGCTGGCTACATTTAGAGTATAACTTTTCACATTCATTTCATCTGTCAGTTAAAAATAGGCTGACACTCATCGTGTTCTATCGAGATTCCATTCCTTAGACTAATAATTGTTCAATAATATATGGTATAAAGGTGCCCCATAAATGTAGGTGGAGCCCCATACATTTAAGATCAGATTTATTTGGATTTAAGACAATTAAAATCAAACGGCCTAAGAGTTGGGAAGTTTCTCATATGTTGACAAAGGAGAGAGACCTTTCAAAAATCATTAAAGTTCTAACAGAAGCCAGAATTCCAGTGTGCATTTTGTCCAAAATAGGATTGCTGCAATTAACTTAATTAGCAGCATGTTTTATATCCTGAATGTGCCCCATAATGAATAGAAGAGCCAGCCTCAAGCAGCGAAGTGCTATAAACTTTCTAATTCTCTCTCTCCATTTCTCTCTCTCTCCCTCTATCTCTTTTTCTCCCTCTCTCTCTCTCCCTTTCTCTCTCTGTCTCCCTTTCTTTCTCTCTCTCTCCCTCTTTCTCTCTCCCTCCGTCTCTCTCTGTGTCTCTCCCTTTCTCTCTCTGACTCTCCCTCTGTCTCTCCCTCTCTCTCTCTCTCTCTTCCTCTCTGTCTCTCCCTCTCTGTCTCTCCCTTTCTCTCTCTGACTCTCCCTCTCCCTCCCTCCCTCTTTCTCTCTCTCCTCTCTGTGTGTCTCTCCCTCTCTCTGACTCTCCCTCTTTCTCTCTCTCTCTCCGTCACTCTGTCTCTCCCTTTCTCTGTCTCCCTGTCCCTCCCTCTCTCTCTTTCTCTCTCTCCTCTGTCTCTCTGTGTCTCTCCCTCTCTCTCTGACTCTCCCTCTCCCTCCCTTTCTCTCTCTCCCTGTCTCTGTCTCTCCCTTTCTCTCTCTCCCTCTCCCTCCCTTTCTTTCTCTCTCTCCTCTGTCTCTCTCTGTTTCTCTCTGACTCTCCCTCTCCCTCCCTCTCTCCTTCTCTGTTTCTCTCTGACTCTCCCTCTCCTTCCCTCTCTCTTTCCTTCTGTCTCTGTGTCTCTCCCTTTCTCTGACTCTCCCTCTCTCCTCTCCCTCCCTTCCTCTCCCCCTCTCTCCCTTTCTCTGACTCTCCCTCTCTCTTTCTCTCTCCGTCTCTCTCCCTGTCTCTCTCTCTCCCTTTCTCTCTGACTCTGTCCTCTCCCTCCCTCCCTCTCTCTCCCCCCCCTCTCCTTCTCTGACTCTCTGTCTCTCCTTTTCTCTCTGTTGCTGTTTCTTTCTCTCTCTGTCTCTCTCCCTCCATCTCTTTCTCTCCATCTCTCACCCCCCCCCCCACTTACCCTTCTGTAAATGTCGTGGTGTGACAAATGTCAAAGGAATGGAAAGTTACTCAGTAACTATTTTTTTATACCCTTGATCTTATCAGTGAGCTGAGTTGGATGAGTTTGGCTAATAAGTACTAACCCAGCAACCTCAATGCCTGCACGGTATATATTAGACGCACACGGCCAAGACGGTCTTCAGCAAGGCCGGGAGGAGGGACAGAGGGAGGCAAAATGAATGGAAGGAGCCAGGTAGGGCCGTAACCAGCTTCAGCTCCCCACTGGGAAGTCTTGCTTTCACCCATCTAGCACTGGCCTCTTCCAAGCCATCGGACTGCAGGTCTGTGGAGATCCTCAGTCATCCAGGGCACAGTTGTCCCAGAGGAGCTTTTCCAAAAGGCAACTAGACTTTCTTTTTTGGGGGGGGGGGTTCTTTGAAAACATTTCGATTCTTATCCAAGAAGCTTCTTCAATTCTGATTCAGATTACCAAGCCCCGTTATTCCACGGCTGGCAAGGTGCTTGGCTCGGTGGGTGGAGGACACAAGAACGTACCGACCAAGTCAAATGAAGGGTGCCAGGTTGAGGAAGGCCGAGGTGGCCCCTTGGCAACTGAAGCCAACGATTGGGATTTGCTTGGCTATCCCTTCAGCAAACCAACTTGCCTTCTGAAACAGGAGGAGAGGTTGATGGCCTTTGTGTCAGGTGCGCAGAACACAGTTGGCACACCAACATTGTTCCATCCCAGGCTCAGTTTGGCTTGTTCTGGAACTGAGCCCTCGGAACAAGCCAACTTGAACAGAATAACATGAATAACAGAGTTGGAAGGGAACTTGGAGGTCTTCTAGTCCAACCCTCTGCTCAGGCAGGAAACCTTGTCTATACCATTTCAGACAAAAGGTTGTCCAGTCTCTTCATGAAAACCTCCAGCACCCACAACTTCTGGAGGCAAATCCTACCGCCAGTTATAGTTCTCGCTGTCAGGAAATTTCTCTTCTGATTTAACCTTACATGCAAACACTTAGAAGCTCTCCATTAGGTTTTCAGATGCTTCTCGTCATCAGGGTTAGATCTGGGCCAAATGTTGGTTTTCTGCACAACACAAAGGTTGCTTATAGGTGGTTTAGACTTTTAGCATTTTTAGAATATGTATATTTATCAATGCAGTATAGACACTTTTTTTAGACACGTGTGAGGTTGTTTTTTTGTAAAAAAAAAAACCGATTCCTGTTATACTCCTGAAATACTATTCCCCCCAAGGTCTGTTTTTTTTTTAATCCCATTTAAATCTCCGAAGACTCAGGGCGGCTTACAATCTTAAGCACAAACCAATGTGCTTAGCAATAGCCTTCATTCTATGTATATGCCTGCTTATTAGGGCTTTCGCCCCCCCCCCAAGCGGCATTATTACAAAGTCAGCTTATTGCCCCCAACAATCTGGGTCCTCATTTTACCTACCTCGGAAGGATGGAAGGCTGAGTCAACCTTGAGCCTGGTGGGACTCGAACCTGCACTAATTGCAGGCAGCTGGTGTTACTTAAAGAGGCATTAGCCCACTGCTCCACCAAGGCTCTTCTTGACTCTTCTTCTTTAGAGAAGCATTAACAAGTTGTCTGAACGTGGTCTGATGTTGTCTGAAGATTGAATCATTGAAATGGAGTCCAGTTACAATTATTCAAACTTCAGGCAACTCTGCCTGGCTAGCTGAGAATCTTCATCAAGATTAATCGTCATTGACAAGCTGGTCTTTTGAACAAACCATGGGCTGCAATCCTCCGAGTTGTGAATAAGAATGGTTGACATTGTTTTTTCTGTACTTCTCCAAAGCAGGAAGTTGTTTATTTTATGTACATCATTGTTTTTATTGAGTTTTTCAGTTTAATTCCATTTAATTCCATTTATATCTCGCCCTTCTCCGAAGACTCAGGGCGGCTTACAAGCTTAGCAGTAGCCTTCATTCTATGTATATGCCTGCTTATTAGGGCTTTCACACACACCCCAAGCGGCATTATTACAAAGTCAGCTTAATTGCCCCCAACAATCTGGGTCCTCATTTTACCTACCTCGGAAGGATGGAAGGCTGAGTCAACCTTGAGCCTGGTGGGATGCGAACCTGCACTAATTGCAGGCAGCTGGTGTTACTTAAGGAGGCATTAGCCCACTGCTCCACCAAGGCTTGTAACTTGCCTTGAGTTTCTCTGATCTAGCTTCCTTATAAATCTAATATATTACCGTTGATATTGTTGTTACAGAAGGCTGTGTGCCTGTGTGCACACTCATGTTTGTTCAAATAATGCGGTGGGATCTCTTCTGTTTCTCCCCCACCTCCCATTATTGAGCTATTAAATCAGTCTTTCTTAACGTCAGCAACTTTAAGCTGTGTGGACTTCAAATCCCAGAATTCCCCAGCCAGCACTTCGGGCTGGGGGATTCTGGGAGTTGAAATCCATATAGCTTAGAGCTGTCGAGGTTAAGACAGCTGTGGTGGAACATGTGGAAAGTTACAGGAAACAAGGCTTCTTCTGCCCATTTGAGTCCTCACTTTCTCCCACCTTTTCTCTCTATCCAGATCCGAGACGAGTGGGGAAATAAGATATGGATCTGTCCCGGTTGTGAAAAGCCGGACGATGGCAGCCCAATGATTGGGTGTGACGATTGTGATGACTGGTATCACTGGTAAGTGGTGGGGGCCACGCTCAGCTTTCGAAGTCACCTGATGGGACCGTTGTGGGGAATTCTGGGCGTTGTAGTTCCCAGACTTACACATGATAATAGTGTTCTCCTTGGAAACAATTGTTTATTATCTAAGATTGCAATGCTGTCAACCTATGGTAATCAGCTGGAAGCATTCAGACAGGTTCTCTACATTAAAGTGTCCAAAACACAAAAAAACTGTCCAAATTGGGTCTTTTTGGTCTACCTGCAATCATTTCTCAAAAGTTTACAATCAGTCTTGTGTTTCAAGGGGGTGGGGAGGAGGACATTAAAGTACATGTAAATAATCTCGGTTTGGTCTAGTGCAGGGTAGGCAACCTTGGCTCTTTTATGACTTGTGGACTTCAACTCCCAGAATTCCTGAGCCAACATGGCTCAGCTTGGAAACCTCTCCCTTTCCCCTCAGCATGGCTGGCTCAAGAATTCTGGGAGTTGAAGTCCACGGGTCATAAAAGAGCCAAGGTTGCCTACCCCTGGCCTAGTGGCTTAAGGCACCAGGCTAGAAACTAGGAGACAGTGAGTTCTAGTCCCACCTTAGGTATGAAAGCTTGTCATGTGACTTTGGACCCATCACCAGGAGACGGTGAGTTCTAGTTCTGCCTTGGGCATGAAAGCCAGCTGGGTGACTTTAGGTGAGGACCTTTCTCTCAGCCCAACTCACCTCACACGGTTGTTGTTGTGAGGAAAACAGAAGGAAGAAACTAAGTTTGGATATGTTTGCCCCCTTGAATTATTTGTAAAAATAATATAGGCTGGCTGGCATGATGGATGGATGGATGGATAGATATAGATACTATATTTAAGAGTATCAGGCACGAAAAATCAAGTCCACATGTGCAGGTCCAATGATTTATTGCTAAAAAAAACCTAAGTACAAGAATCTTCTCTACAAATTGTTAGCACCTGCTTGGAGTTAGATAAAGACCAACAGAATTCAAGGAGAGTTTGGACTTTAGTCTGCTTGTGCCTACCTAGAAATTCTGCACTCATTCCTCCTTTAACTCCGCCCCCACCTCCTCCTCCTCCTACCATAAGTAAATGTAAAATCAAGTTAAATCTGGTTTATTTTTTCCCCCGCCCTTCCTGTTTGGGGGCACTCCATGGCCAGACCTAACACAGGCCTCATTTTAAATGATTTTATAGACCTCTATCTTGGGCAAACAGGCTTCGCTAGCAGCCAAGTGATACATTTGGCCTGTTCCTACTGTTTGTGGTATTGAATTCCTTCTTGCAAAGCACTGATGTGAATATAGCGTTCCCTGAATTTTCATTACTTAAATAATCCTAAGAGTATTTTTTCGGAACTGAAAAACAGACCCGTTCTACAACTGAAAGGATTTATTCAGTGAACTGAGTAATCGTTCTACACATTTAAACAGACAGCTGATCTCAGTGGCTATTTTTTTTAAAAAAAAAAAAAAAGCTTAACGTTTTTTTTCTTCAACCTTTAATTTCCTATATTTCTCCACTAAATAAATAAATAAATAAATAAAAGCTCTGGCTTGCGTGTTCAATATCTGTTTAAAGGATGGGGAAATACAACCCTTTACAACCCAAAAAAAACCAGGGCCCTAAAATGATTAAAAACAGTAAAGGAAGCACTACCCAAAAAAAAAAAACCTCAGAAAGAAAATTATTTATGTACAGATGCATTCCAGTTTATGCACGCTGTGGAAAAAAATATATATATCAGGAAGTACAATTCAGAGAAAACGCATAACGCTAATACTCAGAGATGTACAGCTATTCTAAGTATCTAAGGACATGTTTCATGAGAAACTACAGGAAATAACGCTTGTGTAAATCCACCGGGTGCCTCATTTTATTCATATCTACAGGAGATTTTGAGGTGGGGGAAAACACGAGATCAGCACTGACGCCACTTAAATTAAAATCGTGGAATCTCTTCAATGTAGGCGATGCCCCATATCATTTCGTGTGTGTGTGTGTGTGTGTGTGAAATTGAAGCCATCCTCAAACAAAACGTATTGGGTTTTTAAAAAAAAACAACGACACCACGTTCTATTACACCACCATCACAGGATGGTGAACTGTTGTTCCCTTGCCTTTAAATCAAATTACAATGGCTTACACCAGGGGTAGGCAACCTTGGCTCTTTTATGACTGGTGGATTTCAACTCCCAGAATTCCCGAGCCAGCCATGCTGAGGGGAAAGGGAGAGGTTTCCAAGCTGAGCCATGGTGGCTCAGGAATTCTGGGAGTTGAAGTCCACGAGTCATAAAAGAGCCATGGTTGCCTACCCTTGACTTACACTGATTCGTTTAATGACTACAGTATTCAAAGTTATAACGGCACTGAAAAGAGTCAATTAGGACTGTTTTTTCCCCCACACTTACTGTACAACCCTCTCAGCATCCTCATGGTCATGTGATCAAAATCCCGACGCTTGGCAACTGGCATGTACTTATGACTGTTGCAGCATGCCGGGCTCACGTGATCCCCTTTTGCGACCTTCTGACAAGCAAAGTCAGTGAGGAAGCCACTTTCACTTAACAACCGTGTGTGACTAACTTAACCACTTGCGGTGATTCCCATAACACCTGGGGCAGGAAAGATCGTAAGATGGAGCAAACCTCACTTAACAACGGTTTCGCTTAGCAACAGAAATTTGGGGCTCAGCCGTGGCCGTAGGTCAAGGACTACCTGTAGTTATTTAATCCTGTTCAATTTGTAGGAATTGGTTCTCCCTTCTCTGCCCTCTTCACTCCTTTGTCCTTTTCCTCCGCAGGCCTTGCGTGGGCATCACGGCTGCTCCCCCAGAAGAGATCCAGTGGTTCTGCTCCAGATGCGCCAGCAAAAAGAAGGACAAAAAACACAAAAAGGGGAAACACAAAGCACACTGAGGTTGTGGAGAATTGTCAGGCAGGGGCCCTGGACCTTCCTGCTCCCAAGGCCTCTTTTTTTGGTCCAGCTTCTGCTGCCTGTCCGTTGCCATCCCATTTCTGAGGATTTGGATTCTTGGAGGAACCACAAAAATGCACAATCTCAATCTTAAGACACAATTCTGTCCCTCCAGCTCTCTCTCTCTCTCTCTCTCTCTCTTCCCTCTCTCTCTCTCTCTCTCTTTTTTTTCTCTCTCTCTCTTTCTCCCTCTCTCTCTCTCTCCTTCTTCACCAAGTGTGACAGAGATGAATTGAGAACTTACGGACTCACCAGCCAGAAGAACAATCAATCACCTGAGCAGTTGAGATTTTTGTAAATATTGCCGCCTTTTCCAAGTTTGCGTTCGCCTGGTTTAAGAAGCGGGAGAGCCGTGGAGTGATTTACACAGCCTCTGCAAAGCCAGAAAATCAGATGTGACTCGGGGATGGAGTAAATGACTGGTAGATATTTTTCTGATGGGAGTATTTGAAACTTTTACTTTCTCTTTGGTTTTTTTTCCTCCTCCCGTTTTTTTTATGACAAAATAAATAAATTTGCCTTAGCTTTTTGTGTAATAACTCTTTTGGGTGTGCGTTCATCTGTTGGGGTGGTATGTTTTTTCTTCTCCGACCGAAAATATGAGTTAGAATTTTTCTCTCCCCTCCAAAGCCCAGTAGAATTTAAGATTCAAAAAGACTCCATCTTTTGAAAAAGGAACAGTTCATCCAAGCGCTTTCTAGAAATAGATTTTATTTTTATTTTTTACTCAGGTTTAACATTTAGAAGGTACCGTGGCTATTTTAAAATTTGCTACAGTACAGGTAGCTTTCAACTTCGAACCACAATTGATCCCCAAATTTCCCTTGCTAAGTGAGACAGTTAGTAAATAAATTTGGCCTCATTTTACAACCTATCTTGCCACAGTTGTTAACTCGATCACTGCAGGTGTTAGTTGGTAACACAATTGTTAAGTGAATCTGGCTTCCCCATTTGACTTTGCTTGTCAGAAGGCCGCAAAAGGGGATCAGGTGACCCTGGGACACTGCAACTGTCATAAGTACATGCAAGTTGCCCAGCATCCAAATTTTGATCACATGACCAGGGGGATGCTGTAATGGTTTGTAAGTGTGAAAAACGGTCATATGTCCCTTTTTACAGTACCGATGTAACTTCGAACAGTCACTAAATGAATGATAGTTAAGTCAAGAACTACCTGTAGTTTATCCAAGCACTCCCTAGAAATAGATTTTTTTGACTCAAGTTGATACCTGGAAGGTACTTCAACTATTTTGAAATTTGCCTCAGAATGTGTGTGTGTGTGTGTGTGTGTGTGTGTGTGTGTGTGTGTGTGTGTGTGTGTAAAGTTGCCAAGCTTGGAGACCCCTGCTTTAAAGTCTTGGTTGAAAAAGTAGAAATGGATACATGGATTGAGTCTCCATCACATCCGCATCCTTATGTTGTGGAACGTTCTGTAGATTTCTGGATGCGGATGTGATGGAGACTCAATCCATGTATCCATTTCTACTTTTTCAACCACTTACTGTACAACCCTCTCAGCATCCTCATGGTCATGTGATCAAAATCCTGATGCTTGGCAACTGGCATGTACTTATGACTGTTGCAGCATCCCGGGCTCACATTGCGACCTTCTGACAAGCAAAGTCAGTGAGGAAGCCACTTTCAGCCAGCCAGGAATTCTGGGAGTTGAAGTCCACAAGTCTTAAAATTGCCACATTCAGAGACTCCCCTGCATTTAAGTTACAGCTTTTTTTCTCTGTCTCTTTTATCTCAGAACCAAAATATACTGGCCAATAGTACTAAGGATCCATTGTATTCTGCGTTTTGAAATTCGGATTTAAAATTCCTTGTATTTACAGTAACTGGAATAACAGGCCCATGGAAATAACTGTGAGCAGTGCATGGATGTATTTTAGTCAGCATGTTTTCCCTTCGTATCTTTGGGGCTAATGTTCACGAAACGCCTGAGCCTAATGTGGTGAGAAAACAGGGTTATTTAAATATATGGGTTTTGCCACCTAAATGCAGGTATTTTTCATAAGAGTGATTAAAAGAAGAAAGAGAAACTCACTTGTGCATATTGAAAATATCCTCAGAATGAGGAGAAACCTAATTTATCAGACCAGGGCAATCCTCGCCAACATTACCTTAATTTGTGATCAGAAATTGGCCAGAGGCTGCCAACTTTATGCTAGCCTATATATATACATACATACATACATACATACATACATACATACATACATACATATATATATATATATATGTTCTTTTCTACTTAGTCACTGGTCAGTCTTGACCAGACTCACATTCAAATCAGAATAGGAATCAAACTTTTGTTTGCTTTTCAATTTGGTTTTATGAACTTTTCTTTAAATGCAGTTTTGGAAAAGGCAAATTCCATTCGGGCTTGAGATGTACATTATTCCTGTTCTGGGGCAACAAAATGGTTGCCATGAGACCCACAAATATTATTTGTCCGTTTGTCAAAGGGGTAAATAAACCAGGGTAGAAATATGAAGTCCACATTCCACATTGCGCTTAAGGAAAAAAATAGTTTCCTGGTTCAGAAGTTAAATCACTGTACTTTTTATTTTTACAGTCAATAACAAGTTCCCTTGGGTCAAACGGGGTGATTTTAAAACATGAAAAGATCAGAATCAGAAGCTGAACAGAACACATTAATAAATAACGCAGGAGAAAATGTTGCAAATAAAAAATAGGCAAGCCATTATTTTGTTATAAAGCGGACACTGAAATTACATGAATACAGGCAGTCCTTGACTTACAACAGTGACCGTTTAGTGACCGTTCAAAGTTACAACAACGTTGGAAAAAGGGACTTGTGGCTGTTTTTCACACTTAACGACCATTGCAGCATCCCTCTAATTATGTAATCAAAATTCAGATGCTTTTTAACTGGCTCGTATTTATGACTGTCACAGTGTCCCGGGGTCATGTGATCCCCTTTTGCGACCTTCTGACAAGCAAAGCCAATGGGGAAGCCGGATTCACTTAACAACGGTGTTATTCAACTTAGTGGTGGCAAGAAAGGGCAAAGCTGCCTTAACAACCGTCTTGTTTAGCAACCAAATTTTAGGGTCTGTTGTCATAAGTTAAGGACTACCTGTATTAGTTGGGAGGGGGAGTTATGAGAATTTCATCACTGGAAGCTTTCAAGAAGAGACTGGCTTGCCATCTGTCAGAAATGGCGTAGGTTAGGGTCTCCTGCTTGGGCGGGGGAGGGTTGGACTAGATGACCTACAAGGCCCCTTCCAACTCTGTTGTTCTATTCTAAATCCAGAACCCCGCAACCCGTTTAAAAATGGCAAGGGTGGGAGCAGGATGGAGAGATGGAGAACGTAATTATTTATTTAGCATACGGGGTATCGTACACGCACTTGCAGTAGGGATTGACATTTCACCTCGAAAACACCGTAAAATTTAAATGGTTAGGAAAAGGTTCCCCCGCACATGCGTGCTAGTCATTTCCGACTCTAGGGGCCAGTGCTCATCTCCGTTTCAAAGCCGAAGAGCCAGCGCTTGTCCGAGGACGTCTCCGTGGTCATGTGGCCGGCATGACTAGACGCCAAAGGCGCACGGAACGCTGTTACCTTCCCACCGTAGTGGTCCCTATTTTTCTACTTGCATTTTTACGTGCTTTCGAACTGCTAGGTTGGCAGAAGCTGGGACGAGTAACAGGCGCTCACTCTGTTACGCGGCACTTGGGATTCGACCCGCCAAACTGCCGACCTTCTGATTGACAAGCTCAGCGTCCTAACCCACTGAGCCACCGCGTCCCTATTGAATGGTTAAAAAGACCTGTATTCAGATATCTAGGCCATCTAACCCCTGAAGTGCAGCCTCGTTTATGTGGTGGGGGGGGGGGAAGAATCAAAGGACCCATATATTTACAGCCGGTCACAACGTGGGTCACCTGGGACCCCAATTTGTGGAGAACAAACATTGGACATCGTGGAGAGCTATTTCTCTTGAGATAATCTCCCTGCACATCGGTTCGTGTAGACGAGCATATAATGTTTACCTCTGGCCAGCTGTTCTTTTTCCTCTGGTTCGTATCCGCTGCTAAGCACAGTTGGCTTCTCCATCCTGCCCCATCAGATCTACGATCCCAGAGAGACACCCAAGAAAACGGGAGCGCGTCAAAACCTCTCAAAGTTCGCCCGGGCTTTGGCAGAGATAAAATGTCCCACGTTTCTTTCTGTTATCACCTAAAGCTCTTTTTTTTCTCCTCCCTTCCCTTTGGAATAGGACAAATTAAGGGCTGAGTAACCAGATTAAAGCATAAAATGGAACACGCAGATACAGAGACCTCACCGGCCAGACTGTTAATGAATGAGGTTCACTAATGCCAGGCTGGCTAAGTTTTCGGAAACCCCTGAGTTTTACAGCCAATCTTTAAATCGCGGGAAAGTCGTTTTCTCCCTTTCCCGGCCTTTAGATTGCTTTTGTTTTGTTTTATTTATTTAATTGGATTTGTATACCGCCCTTTCCCGAAGGACTCAGGGCGGTTTACAGGGAATTAAAACAAGAAATACAAAAACTAAAAAAACAATTAAAAAGATTATAACAGTCCCTGAAAGAGTAAAAACCCCAATTAAAATTAAAATTAAAATTCTCAGCCTGGGCCAGAGAGCTCGAAGAGGCAGGTCTTCAGGTCCCGGCGGAATGAACAGAGGTCGGGGGCAGTCCTCAGCTCCACGGGCAGCTGGTTCCAGAGGGCAGGTGCCCCCACTGAGAAGGCCCTATCCCTGGGTGTCGTCCGCCGGCAATCTCTTACTGGTGGCACCCTGAGAAGACCCTCCCTGTGGGAGCGCACTGGACGAAGGGAGCTTGATGCCGGCAGCAGGTGTTCCCTCAGATATCCCGGACCCATGCCATGTAGGGCTTTATAGGTCATCACCAGTACCTTGAATCTCACCCGGAGGGCAACCGGAAGCCAATGCAGCTCGCAGAGTAGAGGTGTTACATGGGAGTATCGGGAGACCCCCATCACAACTCGCGTGGCCGCATTCTGCACCAGCTGAAGCCTCCGAGTGGTCCTCAAGGGCAGCCCCATGTAGAGAGCGTTGCAGTAGTCTAAACGGGAGGTCACGAGCGCATGAGTGACTGTGCATAGGGCATCTCGGTCCAGGTAGGGTCGCAACTGGCGCACCAGGCGAACCTGGGCAAAAGCCCCCCTGGTCACGGCTCCTATATGGTCTTCAAAATTGAGCCGGGAGTCAAGGAGGACGCCCAAGTTGCGAACCCTATCAACGGGGGGTAACACCTCACCCCCCCATCATTAAAGGTGGAATGGTCTGGTTAACCCGAGATGCCGATATGCACAGCCACTCAGTCTTGGCAGGATTGAGACGAAGCCTGTTTCTCCCCATCCAGACCTGGACCGCCTCCAGGCAACGGGACATCACAGCGAGGGCATCACTGGGTTGGTCCGGGGTGGAAAGAAAAAGTTGGGTATCATCAGCGTACTGATGATACCCCACCCCGAAACCACGAATGATCTCACCCAGCGGCTTCATATAGATGTTGAACAGGAGGGGCGAGAGAACCGACCCCTGAGGAACTCCACAAACAAGAGGCCTCAGGGTGGATCTCTGCCCTCCCGTCAACACCGACTGCGAGCGGCCCAGGAGATAGGAGGAGAACCACCGTAAAACGGTGCCTCCCACTCCCAACCCCCTGAGACGCCGCAGTAGGATACCATGGTCGATGGTATCAAAAGCCGCTGAGAGATCTAATAGGACTAGGACAGAGGAACAACCCCTGTCCCGAGCCCACCAGAGATCATTCACCAGCGCGACCAATGCCGTCTCCGTGCTGTGTCCGGGCCTGAAACCCGATTGGTACGGGTCCAGATAATCGGTTTCCTCCAGGAACAGAGGAAGCTGATGCGCCACCACACTCTCAACAACCTTCGCCAGAAAGCGGAGGTTGGAGACTGGACGATAGTTATTTAAAACAGCCGGGTCCAGGGCAGGCTTTTTGAGGAGGGGTCTCACCACCGCCTCCTTCAAGGCGGCAGGGAAGACACCCTCCTTCAAAGAAGCAGTTATTACTGCCTGGAACCAGCCTCGTGTCTCCTCCCGGGCCGCATAAACCAGCCAGGAGGGGTTCTCTCCTTGCCTGCAGAGAGAAGCTGGTAAGTTCTGAATAATGTCTCTCTTAACAAAGCCCATTCTCAAGGAAATGATCTTTGGTTAACTCTCACTGGGCATCTACTGCTCTTCTCACAAAACAATTAGGTTGCACCATGCAGCATGAACATCAGAAGGCCTAAAGCAGTCTAGCGAGTTGTTGCAAACCGAGGCGGGGTGTTGAAAGGACAGGGCAGTGCTTCTGTGGGTCTTGGTTTCTGCTCGTGGGCAGCGATGGCAAAAAATATCCTTCCCCAGTTGCTCCGGAGTTGCTCCGCCCTTTCTACCATAGCTAACCAGCATGTTCCAATGTCTCGGGGGCTGCCCCAAAGAAGAGGGAGTCAAGCTATTCTCCAGAGCACCAGAAGGCAGGACCAGAAGCAACGGATGGAAACTAACCAA
The DNA here is from genome assembly GCF_964194415.1 of Vipera berus. Lineage (NCBI taxonomy): Eukaryota > Metazoa > Chordata > Lepidosauria > Squamata > Viperidae > Vipera > Vipera berus. The sequence goes on along the minus strand of NC_138208.1, from coordinate 86,481,947 downwards.
GGAGAGAAGCAACCTGGAAGTAAGGAGAAAGTTCCTGACAAAACAGTTAATCAGTGGAATGAATTGCCTCCAGAAGCTGTGAATACTCCATCACTGGAAGATTTCAATAAGAGACTGGACAGCCATTTGTCTGAAATGGCCTAAACCAGGGGTAGGCAACCTTGGCTCTTTTATGACTCCTGGATTTCAACTTCCAGAATTCCTGAGCCAGCGTGGCTTAGCATGGAAACCTCTCCCTTTCCCCTCAGCATGGCTGGCTCAGGAATTCTGGGAGTTGAAGTCCACCAGTCATAAAAGAGCCAATTTTGCCTAAGTTTCCTGCCTGAGCAGGGGGTTGGACTAGATGACCTTCAAGGTCCCTTCCAACTTTTTATTATTATTATTGATCATCGCGCAGTCAGCCAGATGTTCAGACTGGATTTGGCATTTTTGTCTAGCTGTCGAGTCCTTCGCAAGGACCTGGGATGGGCAGATGTGGATGTTTGATGGTATTACAGATCTCGTTGCAGGATGGAAGCAGTTCCTAGTAAGGCCGCCTTTTGCAATTGACTAATGGCGAATTTGTCAATGCCGATGATGTTGTTCAAGTGTTGCTCCAGTTGTTTTGGGATTGCACCCAAGGCGCCTATTACTATTGGTGCTACCCTTGCTTGCCTTTGCCACAGTGTTGTTTGTTGTTGTTGTTGTTATGTAAATGTAGGACCATTTGCACTACAGGGTAGTCCTTCAAACCTACGACCACTCATTTTAGTGGCCATTCCAAGTTACAACGGCACTGAGAAAAATGACTTACGACCGTTTTTCACACTTGACAACCGTTGCAGCATCCCCATGGTCACGGGATTGAAATTCGGCTGTTTCGCAACCAGCTCATATTTTTGGCAGTTGTGTAACATGACGGGGATTGCTGTTTTTGTGACCTCCTGATAAACAAAGTCAAGGGTGGGGGGTAGAAAGCCAAGTTCCCTTAACAATTTTGTTACCAACTGCCTTGCCACCGTTGCTAAGTGGATCGCTGCAGTCTCTAAGTTAAGCAGATGGTCGTTAAGTGGTTCTGCTAGTCCACAACCACAATGGAGCTCAACATTTCCGTTGCTGAGCAAGACAAGTCGTGAAGTATGTTTTGCCCCATTGTGCGACCTTTCTTGCCACAGTTGTGTAGTGATTTACCTCACTTGTTAAATTAGCAACACGGTCATTACGTGAATCTGGCTTCCCCCATAGACTTTGCTCGTCAGAAGGTCGCAAAAAGAGGATCACGTGACCCCGGGACACTGTGGACCATCCTAAATACACACCGGTTGCCAAGTGTATGGATTTTGGTCACGTGACCCTGGGGGTGCCGCAACGATTGTTGAGCGGTCCTGTCACTTTTTTTTCAGTGCCGTTGTAACGTTGAACAGTCACTAAATGAATTGTTGTAAGTCGAGGGCTACCTGTAAACCGCTCGTTCTTTTTATTTATATCAATCTACTCCATTTCTTTCTTTTTTTTTCTCCCTATACTTACTATAGGAAATTAAGGCGATCAAACCGGTCAGTCCTAGAGGAGATCAACCCTGACTGCTCTTTAGAAGGCCAGATCCTGAAGTTGAAACTCAAATACTGTGGCCACCTAATGAGAAGGAAGGACTCACTGGAGAAGAGCCTAATGCTGGGAAAGATTGAAGGCAATAGAAGAAGGGGACGACAGAGAATGAGGTGGCTGGATGGAGTCACTGAAGCAGGAGGTGTGAGCTTAAATGGACTCCAGCAGATGGTAGAGGACAGGAAGGCCTGGAGGAACGTTGTCCATGGGGTCGCGATGGGTCGGACACAACTTCGCAGCTAACAACAACACTATAGGAAATTACTATAGCTGGCCGTTCTCAGGGAAAGGCGAGCAGTCTGGGAAGATTCTTGTAACAGAGGCGGTCAGTAATAAAGTGTCTGCCTTTTGCTCTTCACAAATGGCTTGGCTTGCTTGCATCTGACACCGCATCCCTACGGCTGGGCTACTTTTCTCTGTTTGGCCTGAGTGGAAGACGAGCTTTCTCACGTGAAAGCGCCTACAATTTGGGCTTCCAGCTTGAAGAACAAGTTGGGCAGCCACACAAACGCTGCTGATTGATCTACCCTGGATTTCTCAAGACGTTGAGCAGATGCTTATCCAAAGATACCTCAAAAAGGCAGGGACTGGCCTCCTCCTCCACCTTAAGTGTTCTTTTCTGCACCGCTCTGCAGGTGGCACTTAGGAATGCTTGAGAAGTGGGAACATCTCGAGAAGAATGTGCTTTTGCTACCGCAGGCCGCCATCCTAATTTCTGGCTGCCGATTGGCTGCTCTCAATTTCCACAAGTTCTCCAATCAGACCTGGCTCCTGTTGGATGCAGTCGCTTCCCCCCCCCCACAACAGCCCGTTGCTGATTTATTGCTCCCGTCTGAATGCTACCTTTCTCTCCCTTCTCCCACCCCACGGCTGAAATGATTTTATAGAGGCAGTTAGTTCCCTCTGAAAACATTCAGACCTATTGAAGATGGGGATCTCCTATTGAAATGTCCGCTTCAATTTGCAACCTCAACATTTAAAACACTCAAAAGCACCTGAGGGCAGGACAAGAAGCAACGGGTGGAAACTGATCAAGGAGAGAAGCAACCTAGAACGAAGGAGGAATTTCTCGACAGTGAGAACAATTAACTGGTGGAACGGCTTCATTCCAGAAGTTGTGGCTGCTCCATAACTGGAGGTTCCTAAGAAGAGACTGGACAGCTGCTTGTCTGAAATGGCATAGGGTTTCCTGCCTGAGCAGGGGGTTGGACTAGGAGACCTCCAAGGTCCCTTCCAACTCTGTTATTCTATTAAGAGGGGGTCAACCTATTCTACAGAAGAGCTGAAGGCAGAACAAGAAGCAATCAAGGAGAGAACCAACTGAGCACTGAGGAGAAATTTCCTGATGCAGAGGACAATTCATCAGTGGAACAACTTGCCTCCAGGAGTTGTGGGTGCTCCAGCGTTTAGCACAGTGGTGGTGAACCTATGGCACGCGTGCCAGAGGCAGCACTCGGAGCCCTCTCTGTTGGCACGCGCGCCACTGCCAGCAGCAGCAGGTCCACCAAGCTGCCACCGCTGCCCAGAGCAGGAGCCCCGTCCAGCACAAAGGAGGCGAAACGGCCAACTAACAAGCTCAAGTAGAGGTGGTAGAGCAGAGGTCACCAACCATTGTCGACTGGTGGACTGGAAGAAAAGGGAGGGGAAAGGAGTTTACATGCATGCGTGCAGGCACGGGGCTGCGAGCATGCATGCGCTGCAAATGGGGCAGGGCTAGTGCCTGCGTGATACTCACTAGCCCTGCCCCGTTCTTGTGTAGTGCAGTGCCTTGTATCAGCGCCTTGCAGCACGGTGGCCCACTTTTGCGCCCCTAGTTTTTGCGTGCCAGAGGCGCCACTCAGAGGCACCTTCCTGCCCCCCCCGAGGGCACCATAATGCTGATGCACCCCTGGCACTTTGCAATAAATAAGTGGGTTTTGGGTTGCTGTTTGGGCACTCGGTCTCTAAAAGGTTCGCCATCACTGGTTTAGCACTTAGCAATAGCACTTAGATTTATGTACCACTTCGTAGAGCTTTACAGCCCTCTCGAAGAAATTTTACAGAGTCAGCTTATCGCCCCCAACAATCTCGGTCCCCATTTTACCGACTTCAGAAGCATGGAAGGCTGAGTCAACCTTGAGCTGGTGAGAATCGAACTCCTGGCCGTCAGCTGAATTAGCCTGCAATTTCTGCGTTCTAACCACTGCACCACCACGGGCCTTTTGAAGAAGAGATTGAGCAGCCCTTAGTCTGAGATGGTATAGGGTCTTCTGCTTGAGCAGGGGGTTAGACTAGATGACCTCCAAGGTCCCTTTCAACTCTGGTGTTATTCTGCATTTTTTTTAAAAAAATCATTCAAAGTTGCTTCCGTTGACTGAGTGCTTTAACAGATCTCAAGTGACCTGATACCAATCACATATTTTCCATCAGTTCTTAACACCATGATCTGTCAGCCATGCAACATTCTCAATTACTGAGTGCTATTGCAGGTCAGCGATTAAATATCACTGTGCATCAGTTATCAGGCCCAATTAGATTCTACTGAATGTTATACTCAACACACAGAATCATAGTTGTGCGCTATAGAAATGGAAAAACGAAATTACCCAGGGTATTTGGATATCTGACTTTTTAAATGTCTGTGGAGGTTCTCGGTCATCCAGGTCATGGCTGTCCATGAATATAAATCCTTCCATTCTCCATCGTTCAGTCAGAACTGAAGAAGCTTCTTGGATGAGAAGAGAAATGTTTTCAAGCAAAACAAAAAAAGTCTGGTTGCCTTTTGAAAAAGCACCACTGGGACATCTGACTTTTAAATTTGTAAAAAAGATCGCTGAAGGTCTGTTTTTTCTCTGTTTTATTTTCCTGATGCAAACTCGGAGTTAAGTATGTTGGCGAATTCCAACATGCCCACTTAGGCAGCCTTCTAAGGCATTAAACCAAGATGCTTATGGAGGTTCTCCATCATCCAGGTCATGGTTGTCCCAAAGGGGCCTTTTCTAAAAGGCAACTGGAGTTTCTCGGGGCTTTCTTTGAAAATGTTTTGCTTCTCCCCCAGGAAGCTTCTTCAGTTCTCTTGAATGAGAAGCTAAACATTTTCAAAGAAAACCCCAAGAAAATCCAGTTGCCTTTTAGAAAAAAAAATACCTTTGGGGTAAGAGTTGCTATGCTATCGGAAAACCTGGAAAACGAAGCTATGGATAAAGACACTACAGCTGGATGATTGAAGGCACTTTTGGAGAGGTTGTGTATTATTCAACAACCAGGGAGTGTGGCTGGGGGGGGGGCGGGGAAAGGATTCCACTAATGTGAATTTTTCGTTTTAGAAAAATTCACTGATGGGATCTCTATGATCCTTCCCTCTGTGTTTCATCATTTCTCCCTTCAGCTGCATTGCAACTTTCAATTTTTACTTATACATGTAGTCCTCAACTTACTGTCGGTCATTTAGCGACCCTTCCAAGTTGCATGAACCGAGCTGAGTTTGAGGGGGCCTCTCTTTATGAAATACATCTATTTTAGAGTAGACCTTAAATTATTATTTGCACCTCTTTCTTGTCTTATCAGTTTTGAGCAGCCATGCTCAGAGGGATTTCTGAGGGCCTCCCTGAATCCACAATTGATCTTTTATGAAGATTCTCAACCTTTACAAACTTCTCAGGAGAAGACATCTTCAACGGCTTTATAACAATGACCAACTGCATGTTAGACAGGCCTCCCACAACCTTTACTACGCCTGCCACCCATCTTGGCAAGGGAGGGTCTTGGAGAGGTTAGGAAGAATCCTAGCCTGTAATTGTGGTTAGATGTGCAAGATGTCAGGTATGCAAGGATTCTGAAATGAAGTCTCCTCTAGCCACAGGTAAGCCTGTTGATTTGCAAGTCCTGGGCACAGATCCAACACTGGCCTGCGTTACGCAAAGAATATGTGTAGGATGAGAATAAGTGCTAGGTTTAGGAAATCGCATCCCATGACTATTTTAATTCTTTAGGCAATGAGAAAGCTTATTAAGCCCTTTATCTCTTCTCCGATGGTCCTTATCAACACCTGAGAGTTATCGCTTCTGTTCCTGATTAGATGCTCTTTCTCACATTTTACTAGTGCAAGACAGATGGGAATTATGCAAGAGGACAATTCATCCAACTTGCATTGATACATCTTGTGCGTCGCTCCTCCAGTTTCTTTGGGAAAGAAAACACTTTCCAAGTTCTAGACATTGTTAGGTAGACGCTGTTAATAGTTTATACAATATACAGTATCTGACATTATAGGTCTCTGTACCTATTGCTAGATAAGGTAGAAAAATGTGGGATAGAGTAGCATCACCACCAGGTGAATTTGTAACTGGCTGACAAACGGCACTCAGCATGCAGTCCTTAATGGTACTGCATCTACGGGGTGGGAAGCAAGCAGTGGGCTACCCACCCAAGGTTTTGACCTAGGCCCAGGACTCCTCAATATCTTCATAAACATTTTACATGAGGAAATAGAAGGGGAACTCATAAATAGCCAAGCTATTCTCCAAAGCACCTGAAAGCAGGACAAGAAGCAACGGATGGAAACTAGTCAAGGAGAGAAGCAACCTAGAACTAAGGAGAAACTTCCTGACCGAACAATTAACCAGTGGAACAACCTGCCTCCAGAAGTGGTGAATGCTCCAACACTGGAAGTTTTTAAGAAGAGACTGGACAGCCATTTGTCTGAAATGGTATAGGGTTTCCTGCCTTAGCAGGGGGTTGGACTAGATGACCTCCAAGGTCCCTTCCTTCTTCTTCTTCTTCTTCTTCTTCTTCTTCTTCTTCTTCTTCTTCTTCTTCTTCTTCTTCTTCTTCTTATTATTATTATTATTATTATTATTATTATTATTATTATTATTATTATTATTATTATTATTATTATTATTTATTGATGGGATTTATATCCCGCCCTATCTCCCGAAGGACTCAGGGCGGCTAACAACAAAACATATAATAAGTACAGAAATCAAGATAAAAATAAAATTGAGAACATCTGTGCAATAAATTAAAATTAGAGAATTTAAAAAATAAATTAAAAATTCTAAATATAAATTAATTAAAATGCCTGTCAGTCCAGGTCAGCCTGGTGGAACAGGAATGTTTTGAGGCCGCGGCGAAAGGATTGGAGATCTTGGGCCATCCGAAGCTCAGGGGGGAGCTGATTCCACAGGGCTGGCGCTCCCACAGAGAAGGCCCTCCCCCTGGGGGTCGCCAACCGACATTGCCTAGCTGACGGTACCCTGAGGAGGCCTTCTCTGTGTAAGCGTACTGGACGATGGGAATTATTATTATTATTATTATTATTATTATTATTATTATTATTATTATTATTATTATTATTATTATTATTATTAATTTGCAGGCGACACCAAGCTGGCAGGAATAGCCAACACCGAAGAAGACAGGGTCAACAGCATCCAGATGGATCTCCACAGACTTGAACACTGGGCCCTCTCTAACAAAATGAGCATGAAATTCAATGATGACAAAAGGTTTTACACTGAGTCTATGGAGATTCTCAGTCATCCCAAGTCATGGTTTTCCCAAGGGTGCTTTTTTCCCAGAAGGCAACGGGACTTTCTTGTTTTTAATTTGAAGACGTTTCGCTTCTCATCCGAGAAGCTTCTTCGGCTCTGACTGGGTGGTGGGGAAAATGGAAGGATTTATACTCCTTGCAGACAGCTGGTCATTTGCCTTCTTTTGGAGAGTCGTTGAGGCCACTTGGAGGTTTACCTGTGTCCCCGGGGTCACCTGAGTGGTGCAAAGGGGTGTAGACCCTTCTTGGCTGCACTGAGGCAAGAAAAACCAAATGCACAGATATAGTATATAGGTCACGGGTGTCAAACCCGCCACGTCACGTGACATGTTGCGATGTATCGCAACTTTTTTTTACATTGCCGGAGCTGGGGTGGGCGCGGCCTCCCCATGATGCAGTTTGACACCCCTGCTATAGGTGGCACCTGATTCGAAAGTAGTGTCCTAGTGAACAATCACTTAAATATGAGCCAGCGGTGTGCTGCGGCTGCCAAAGGAGCCAACACAATCCTAAAACTTCAAGGTCCCTCCCAACTCCGTTATAGAATATACAACCAATATAAATTCTGTTATTCTGTTAACCTTATTCTGAGGATACCAAAATGGCACAGTCTATATCATGATGTCGTAACCCAGGTTCTGCCCTTTTCTACCTAAATTACAACATTGCATACCAAGATGTAGAGGTAAGCTCTCAGTGTAAAACCACAACTGAGTCCAAAATTTCCACTGCTAAGCAAGGGGAGCTGTTAAGTGAACCACACCCCGTTTTATGACCTTTTTGCCATAGTCATTAAACGAATCACTGCGGTTAAGTGAACCATACGATCCTTAAACAAATCTGGCTTCCCCCATTGACTTTGCTCATCAGGAGCTCCCTAAGAAGATTGCCAATGGCAGGGGTCTTCAAACTTGGCCCTTTTGTGACTTGTGGACTTCAACTCCCAGAATTCCTCAGCCCGGCATGCTGGCTGAGGAATTCTGGGAGTTGAAGTCCCCAAATCAAGGAGACTTCAAACTTGGCCCTTTTGTGACTTGTGGACTTCAACTCCCAGAATTCCTCAGCCAGGCACAGACCACCTCCGCCGCGCCTCGGGGCACGAAAATGGGACACCACCACACAGCAAGGTGAAAAAATGGACAATGACGCGCCACGGGGCACAAAAACAGGGCTCCTTCACCATGCAAGAATGGGGCAGGGCTAGCAAGTATCCCGCAGGCACTTGCCCTGCCCCGTTTGCGGTGCGCGCGTGCTCGCAGGCCTGTGCGCACGAACGTGCATGCACACATGTAAAATGTTACCCTCTCCCTTTTCCCCCCGTCTGCCAACCGACAAAGGTTGGTGACCTCTGGATTAGAAGATCTCCAAGCTCCCTTTCCAACTCTGTTATTCTCTTACTCTGTTACTCTCTTTGATCTTCACCATCCTACCTTACCCATCTCTTCTAGTTCTTTCAGCCTTCCCAAGTATAGTCACGTTTTGTGATCCATTGTCTGCTCACATCACACACCACAATTTTAGCTTCTGCAGACGGGCCATCACTTCAAGGAACAAACCTTCCTTGTTCAGACCAAGATTGATGGATTCTTCTAGCATTCTTCTCTAGTCACCGTCTCCAGATCTACAGTTCTATCTAGGTATCTCTCTACCTCCTCCGGTCTTTCTCAATATCCAGTTTTCACAGCTGTGTACAGGTAAGTCCTCGACTTTCAACCACAATTGCTATTGGAAAGACAATTATTTTCACAATCTCAATCTTTGTTATCACTGGAACGTCCTTATCCTTCCTTGTCTCATCTCAGTTGCTCGGGGGCCTTTTCCCTAGAATTAATTTTGTGACTTCTCCATCACACCGACCAGCTTTACCTGTTCTTGAGTCCTTGTACTTTCACTTCTTCACTGTCACATTGTAAAGTCCTTTGGGAGAAGGGCGGTATACAAATTTAATAAAATACAAAATACAAATACAAATATTTAACGCTGACATTATTTTTTTTCACTTTTGTGATATGTAAGGACGCTGTCAGTAAACCCAAGGGATTGGAAGATGCCTGCCATATAGTCTTCGCTCTTCTTGAATGCTCTCCTGGTTTATTTTTAATGTTAGTTTCTTCTCTCTTTTTTTGGCAAGAGATACCATGGTTTATATCCCATGCTGTGGGTGAATATTATCCACCTATTATAAAAAGGTAAAGGTTCCCCCGCACATGCATGCTAGTCGTTTCCGACTCTAGGGGCCGGTACTCATCTCCGTTTCAAAGCCGAAGAGCCAGCGATTGTCCAAGGACGTCTCCGTGGTCACGTGGCCGGCATGACTAGACGCCAAAGGCGCACGGAACGCCGTTACCTTCCCACCGGAGTGGTCCTTATTTTTCTACTTGCATTTTTACGTGCTTTCGAACTGCTAGGTTGGCAGAAGCTGGGACGAGTAACAGGCGCTCACTCTGTTACGCGGCACTCGGGATTCGACCCGCCAAACTGCCGACCTTCTGATCGACAAGCTCAGCGTCCTAACCCACTGAGCCACCACGTCCCTTATCCACCTAATTCCTTTTGGCACTGAAGCTTAAGAACCTTCCATCTATTGGGCCATGAAACTCTAAGAGTTTTCCCCCCATAATTTGCTCCCTAGCCTAAAATGGCACAAATAGAATGCACTGCAAAATTAAAAAAAAACCTAAGTACCAGGAACTTATGACTAAACCGAGCAAGCTGTTGCGTTATCAGGGAGAGGAGACGGGGTGCCGATGGAAACAGAAAGGGACAGAAAGTTGATTTTGTTCATCCAAAAAAACTAATGCATTACTTAGCCTTTAAAACAAAAAATATTCTGCACAACTAAGAAAATATACACTTCTTTTGTGGGTTCACTCAAGATGCTTAGCCCGGTTACTGAATTACAAGTGGTCCTTGACTTATGACAGTAATAGAGCTTGCCCATTATGGTCGTAAATGGTGATGGTCATAAAGTGACTGACTACAGGGGTGTTTTTGCCCAAAAAACCAAAAATAAATGCCGGGGTTTTTTCCCGGCAAAAATATAAATTGGGGTCATGTGACTACGGGATGCTGCAAACAGCCATAATTTGGGGCTGATTGCTGAGTGGCCAAAATGCAGTCACGTGACCAGAAGAAAGGGCAAGTGTCAGAACTTCAGAACTAGGTTATAAGTCTCTTTTGCGGGGATGGAACCTTGTAAGATAGGCAAGGCGGGTTGTATGACGTATGTGAGTTCTGGCACCTTTTTTTTTTTTTTTTACAAAAAAAGCACTGACTATATCCCATGCTGTACACCCAGTACAGGTAAATCCTTGAGTTGCGAGCACTTTTGTTAAGAGAATTTTGCCTGCTTTTACGACCTTTCTTGCTGCCATTATTAAGTGAAACACTGCAGTTGTTAAGATAGTAACATGGTTGTTAAGTGAATCTGGCTTCCCCATGGACTTTGCTGGTCAGGTCGTAAAAGGGATTCACGTGACCCCTGGGGACACTGAAGTTGTCATAAATATGAGCCCGTTGCCAAGCAACTAAAGTTTGATCACATGACCGTGGGGAATGCTGCAATGGTCGTAGGTATGAAAAACGGTCATAAGTCACTTTTTTTCAGTGCCGTTGTAACTTTGTACAGTCACTAAATGAACAGTTATAAATCCAGGACTAACTGTAGACCGGAAGCAGAAATGAACAAATGAGCTGCGTTTACATCTCGGCCTAAACCGGGGGTAGGCGACCTTGGCTCTTTTATGACTCGTGGACTTCAACTCCCAGAATTCCTGAGCCAGCATGAGGCAACTATGGCCCCCTCGTGACTTGTGGACTTCAACTCCCAGAATTCCTGAGCCAGTGTGGCTCAGCATGGAAACCTCTCCCTTTCCCCTCAGCATGGCTGGCTCAGGAATTCTGGGAGTTGAAGTCCACGAGTCATAAAAGAGCCAAGGTTGCCTAACCCTGGCCTAGGCCATGCACACACGTACAAAAACTAAGATTAACACTAATCAAGCCTACTTGCAGTATGAATGCTAGATTAGTCACTATTCTGGTTAACTGGATGCAAATTCTGGCTTCATTGCTGAAAATCTCCAGTGACTGAGTCAGAAAGCCAGCAGTCCTGTTGTCTGTCATCAGTGATAGACAGGTGATCCAGCTGCAGAAAACCGCTGGTCTGGCAGTTGAAAGTTTCTGAACCATGGGCTTCAAGGCCCATAATCCCCTAAGACTATGGGCATGTATTTTTGGTTTCCAAATTATGTTTTGGGCTTCAGCTGCTTCCCCCTCCTCCATACCTAAAGACATAGCCTCTCTCCCCTCAAAAATTATTGATTATGTCAATTTATAAAGCTGCCCATTTCTCCATCCATAAAAACGTTAAGCAAGGCTTAACTTCTGGATGATAAGAAAATCTTTTTTGTGTATATTTAAAATTGGGGCACTTCTTCACACCAAGAATTACCGTCTCTTAGGAGGGATCTCCAAACTTGGCAACTTTAAGACTCATGGACTTCAACTCCCAGAATTCCTTAGCCAGCCAAGTCAAGCTTCTTTTTTTAATCTGCTTTTTATTAAAAGGACATATTTTTTTTAAAAAAACTATGAAAACATGAAAAATAGAAACAAGAAATGAATTAAAGGAAAAGTGAAAGGTAACAGAAGGAATATATCTAAAAAAGCAATTCCAATCTCCTTTGCAGCAGATACAAACATAATATTTACCATTCCTTCTTCCCAAAGACACATTTTTACCAATCCCAGTTGGTAAAATCCCAAATCCTCAATTCGTTTTTATCCATTTTCATCAAAAAGTCCAAAAAGGCTTTCTAGTTTTTCTTTCACCAAAGTAACTGCTGTTCTCTCCTTAATCAAACAAGTCAATTTAGTCAGGATTCTGTTATTACATCTTATAACAACAACACAAAAAGCAGCAATCCTGCAAACTTTGCTATACAAGAGTGGTACAAGGCGTGTTTCCTCAGCTGGCCTACCTCAAAGGGCTGGCAAATTGTGTTCTCAAGCTCTGCCTCACAACTCCAGGCCTAAATTTTGGATCCTAAGATTCCCCACCCTTTGGCACCTTAGCCAAGTTTCTCAACTTTGGCAATGTTAAAATAGGTGGATTTCAACTTTAAGATAGGTGGACTTCAACTCCCAGAATTCCCCAGCCAGCCATGTTGGCTGGGGAATTCTGGGAGTTGAAGTCCACTTATCTTAAAGTTGCTAATGTTAAGAAATATTGCCCTGGACATTTACTCGGGCATTTTGCAACTGCAATTTCCAGAATTCTGCAACCACACTGGCTGTGAAACATGGAGACTGTAGTCTCCACTCACTCCGAGCCAGGAAGACGAGACCATCCTGAAAGCATCCATCAAACTCTTACCCTCAGGGGGGACAGTGGGCCTTCTCTTCATTTCCGCCACCCCAAAGGTGAACGACAAGATTAGACCGATAGATTCTACTCTTAAGGGAATATCACTTTATACCACTGAGAGAGAGAATTGTAATTTCTTTATGTTTTTTAATCTTCCTTTCCTCAAGTGATCTGAGGCTGACGACCCATCAGAATCCCCCTTGCCTTTGCCTCAAATGTTTTTCTCTTTGGTGATTTTAATTTCCTGAGTTTTATTTGTATCCTTCCTTTTTGGGGGTGGGGTGGGAAAGACTTTTATTGGCTGGGTCTACAAAATAAAAATACAGAAATCGTCAAGGCCAAACCAGCCCATGTAAAGCTAATCTCTGCAGGTTGTTTGCTTGCCTGCCTGCTTTTGGCTGTTCTATTATTGCTGCTGCAACTGTTGTTATTGTCGTTATTGTTGTTGCATCTTGATGCAATTTGGAAATGTTTGTTGCTGTGTCCCTGATCCGGCCTCAGTTTCCCCTCCTTTCCTTTCCGCCCTGGCTGGGAATCAGCCGACATCTCTCCAAGCAGAGAGAAAAGACGGGTACGGAAAATGGTCAGAAGGAAGGAAAGAAAGGAAGGAAGGAAGGAAAGCAGAATAAAAGTTTAATAAACGTGTGCTGTGTTGCCGATGACTTTGCGGCGACCTTTGTCGCACGTTCGTCTATGCATGTGGAATAATGGCTCCGTGCGGAGAGGGAAATGGCTTAGCGCTATCGCGGTTGCCACGGCAACGATCAGAGTCTCCATCTCGCCGGAGAGAAATGAGTTATGAAAAGGCTTGAGTGGAGAAGGGATTAACACATGATCTCTGAGACAGCGTGTCAATCAAAAGCGGCAGAGAAATTAGGCTGCCGGTGGTTGAGAAATTTCCCTGAGCAGGCCGTCTTCCGAGGGGACGGAATATATGGAAAAAGGCGGCTTGTGCCGCTTTGGGACTCTTGGCGTGGCGCGAGGATGGATGGCAGGGCTGCTGAGGGCGACCGGGAAGAAAAACAGAGGATGAGAAGAAATATTAGCATTTTTGGTGATGGTTAAGATGGGAAAATTATGAAGATTATAAAGTGAGCCAGTTTGGTCTCGTGGTGAAGGCCCCAGACTAGAAGCTGTGAGTGCTAGTTCTGCCTTAGGCATGGGACTTAGCTGGGCGACTTTGGGCCAATCACCAGGAGTCGGTGAGTTCTAGTTCTCTTTCAGGCACAAAAGCCAGCGGGGTAACTTTGGGCCAGTCACCAGGAGATGGTGAGTTCTAGTCCTGCCTTAGGTATGAAAGCCAGCAGGGTGACTTTGGGCCAATCACCAGGAGACGGTGAGTTCTAGTTCTGCTTCTGCTTCAGGCATGAAAACTGGCTGGGTGACTTTGGGCCAATCATCAAGAGATGGTGAGTTCTAGTCCCGCCTTAGGGATGAAAGCTGACTGGGTGACTTTGGGCCAATCCCTCTCTCAGCTCAACCAACCTCACAGGGTTGTTGCTATGGGGAAATAGCGGGAGAAAGGCATATTAATTATGCTCACCACTTTGAGTTACTTACATAATAAAAAGTAAAATGACGGGGGGGGGGGAAATGTAAAAAAATTAAAATAAATTATGCGGATTCTAAGTACGCTGCATTGCATACCTACCCATCCTACTATTTTCTATTGGGGTAATCAAAGTTACGCAAGAATGGGATCCTTAGTGCAACTACTGTTAATAACATCATTATTAGATAATATACAGTACTTATCAGATAACTATATCCATCATTATGATGGAAAGATTAGTATCGTGCGAAGCCTTACGATACAGAAGCTTCATCATACTAGCAAAACAACATGATGCACTTGTGGCATGAAGGCTCAAATATAGCAAGTTGTAAAATCATGAGGATTCTCACCACCACTCCATCATATTTTCAAAATATGGCATATACGGTAAATAAAATATGTTGGCAATTGGTTCTCCAGAAATATTTTGCAGCACATACCAGTACAATCTGAATCAGTAAATACAGCTGACAAGCCAAACAAGCCATATTCTGGCTGAATGGGATTGTCCACTTCACACAGCAAGTAAGATGACTCTTTCCTCAGAAGACTAAAATTTACTCAGGATCTTTTTTGTCCACTTAGGGTGTTGTGTGAATCAGAACCTCAGGAAGACGTCTCTTGAATAACAGTCAACACAGAACAAACAAACTCAGGATCCCAAAAGACACTGACAAAGTTGAACAATGGGCCCTATCCAAAAAAATGAGTTTCAGTGTGGAGAAAAGCAATGTTTTACATTTAGGCAGGAAAAATCAAAGGTACAAGTGCAGACTGGGCAAGACCTGGCTTAAAAACAGTGACTGTGAGAGGGACCTTGGAGTCCTAGTGGACGATCACTTGACTATGAGCCAGCAGTGTGCAGCAGCAGCCAGAAAAGCTAATACAATCCTGGGTTGCATAAACAGAGGCATAGAATCAAGATCACACGAAGTATTACTACTGCTTTATAAAACCCTAGTAAGGCCACACCTGGAATACTGCAGCCAATTTTGGTCACCGTATCACAAAAAAAAAATGTTGAGAGTTTGGAAAAAATTCAGAGAAGAGCAACTAAGATGATCAAAGGCCTGAAGGCTAAAATATATGAAGAATGGCTGCAGGACTTGGGCTTGGCTAGTCTAAAGAAAAGAAGAAATAGGGGAGACATGATAGCAGTGCTCCAGTATCTGAGGTGCTGCCACAAGGAAGAGGGGGCCAGGTTGTTCACCAAAGCACCAGATGGAAGGACGAGAAACAATGGTTGGAAATGATCAGAGAGAGAAGCAACCTGGAATTAAGGAGAAACTTCCTGACACTGAGGACAACCAGTGGGACAGCTTGCCTCCAGAAATCATGGGCGCTCTATCACTGGAGGTTTTTAAGAAGAGGCTAGACCTAAGATGGTATAGGTCAGGTTCTCCTGCTTGAGCAGGGGGCTGGACTAGAAGACCTCCAAGGTCCCTTCCAGCTCTATTCTATTCTACGTTAGGAAGGAGATAAGACTGGTCTCCTCTTCTCCTTATTGGAGTCTTAAAATCATCCATGTTATACAGATATCTTCAACTTAGGACCAACCCCACCAAAAAGGGACTTATCACCCAGATTCAAAGTGCTTATATCCGCCCCATGGTCACATGATCATAGATTCATTAGATGTTTTTATAGCCATTTGGCAGCATTCCAGGGTCACATTTACAACACATTTGCCAAAATTTACAATTGAATGTTTTTTTGTTTTTGCTGGAAACTGGCGTTTGCTTCCTGTTTCTGGCATAAAATGCCCATTGTAGACAACCACGGCATTTGCTTAATGATTGTGGCGTTCGCTCAAGGACCACTGTTTGCTTAATGACCACTGCACACAGGTCATACAATCAGGCACTGTCATGTGATGACCCACTAAATGACTGTACAACTTGCAGCTATAATTCAAGGACTACCTGTATGTCAAATAGAATATGGTTAGCATCTCTCAGCTACAAAAATCTGAATGGACACTAGAGGGCAGCAGAGTTTTTCCGTATCTCTTTGCTACCACCTAGTGGTGATCTGGATTTATCTTGTAGCTTGATCTAGAACAGAATTTCCCAGCTTTTGCCATAGACTGCAACTCCCAGAATTCCTCAGCCAACCATGCTGGCTGGGGCATTCTGGGAGATGAAGTCCACATCTTAAAATGACAAAGGTTGGGAAACATTGACCTAGAAGATGGTTCTTTTGCACTAAAGTAGGTCTTTACACCAAGCTTTGACTGATTGCCATTGCTAAAGATTTAACCATTTCTTCTGGGCTGTAAACTCCCATTTTAGCCTAGTCTGTTAAATGAAAAATTACTGGATCTGGGCTGTCAAAATGCATATAAAATTAAATACCAAACAGATTTATTTTTCTCTGGCAACCCCAAGCCCTAAGTAACTTCATTTACTAAACATTGCAGACAGTTTCCCTCATTCTGAAACAGCACCAAAATGCATCAACATTGGGGTATAATCAGTGGTGGGATTCAAATATGGGAACAACCAGTTCTCTGTGTGGATGCCGCTTCCGGAAGTCCACTCTGGGACTTCCTGGGCAACAAAAATTTAGCTACCGGTTCTGCCGAAGTGGTGCGAACTGGCTGAATCACCATCACTGGGTATAATCTGTAAAAAAAAAAAAAATAAAGCTAAACCCAGCTGGCAAAAAACTTTCTCCACAAAGTCAAGATGGCGGCTGCCATTGTGTAGTCAAAAGTTCCTCTCTCTTTTATGTTACGTAAAAAGAGGGTGAAATTTTGATCATGTAGCCACGGCCATCTTCACTTTTTTAGATAACCCCTGACCCAAGCCAAGAAGGAATATATATTGCCCCAAGGGTTATTTATCTTAAAATGGCCTCAGCTCTTTGCATCACTCTAATGAATTTGGGGGACTTTGGTCCACCAACGTAGGAAGTGAACCTGTCGCAACATAAAAGTTCCCCTCAGGTCAACTCATTTGCACCAGGCACCATACTACAAATTCAACCAGTGGACTGGCTTTGCATCACTAGCTACTCCTTCCTGCTCCCAACTAACCAAGGTTAGTAATGTGTGGGTCCTTGGTGTTCTCTGACTTTGATAGTTTTCTTGCAGACGTTTCATTACCCAAACTAGGTAACATCATCAGTGCTAGAAAGGAGTGTGGGGTTTTTTGGGACAGGAGGAGGAGGAGGAGGAGGAGGAGGAGGAGGAGGAGGAGGAGGAGGAGGAGGAGGAGGAGGAGGAGGAGGAGGAGGAGGAGGAGGAAGACTTGTGGGGTCCTTGGTGCTCTCTGAGCTTGCTTCTTTTCTTGCAGACGTTTCATGACCCAACTAGGTAACATCATCAGTGTTTCCCTTGTTTGGCTAACAAAAACATCTGCAACAAAACCACCAAGCTCAACCCCGAGTTACAAATGTCCTCCTCTATCGGCAACCTCTTTAATCACGATCCCTGTCAGTGCACGGGTAGGAACCCGGAAGCTGGGTACGTTCAGGCACCAGAAGGTCATGTGAACACGTCCTGACTCTCAAGCGCCAAGCGGGTGAATTTCCTCCGTGCTCCCGTCAGCCGCTGGTGCACAGAACAGAGTAGAGCCAGAAGGGACCTTGGAGGTCTTCTAGTGCAGCCCCCTGCTCAAGCAGGAGAACCTATACAAGTTCAGACAAAGGGTTGGAATAGAGCAGAGCCGGAAGGGACCTTGGAGGACTTCTAGTCCAGCCCCCTGCTGAAGCAGGAGAACCTATACAAGTTCAGACAAAGGGTTGGAATAGAGCAGAGCCGGAAGGGACCTTGGAGGTCTTCTAGTCCAGCCCCCTGCTGAAGCAGGAGAACCTATACAAGTTCAGACAAAGGGTTGGAATAGAGCAGAGCCGGAAGGGACCTTGGAGGTCTTCCAGTCCAGCCCCCTGCTGAAGCAGGAGAACCTATACAAGTTCAGACAAAGGGTTGGAATAGAGCAGAGCCGGAAGGGACCTTGGAGGTCTTCTAGTCCAGCCCCCTGCTCAAGCAGGAGAACCTATACAAGTCCAGACAAAGGGTTGGAATAGAGCAGAGCCGGAAGGGACCTTGGAGGTCTTCTAGTCCAGCCCCCTGCTCAAGCAGGAGAACCTATACAAGTTCAGACAAAGGGTTGGAATAGAGCAGAGCCGGAAGGGACCTTGGAGGTCTTCTAGTCCAGCCCCCTGCTCAAGCAGGAGAACCTATACAAGTCCAGACAAAGGGTTGGAATAGAGCAGAGCCGGAAGGGACCTTGGAGGTCTTCCAGTCCAGCCCCCTTGCTCAAGCAGGAGAAAGCTGCGCCCCTTCGCTCCAGCCGGGTGAAGTCAACCGGGACCGAAGCCGCGGCGCCGATCCAGCCCGCTTCCTCCCCAGGTCCCCCAAGAACCGGCCCGGGGCCTCCGGCAACCCGAACCCGCGCAGCCTCCCCCGCATTCCCCCCGCCCCGGAGCCCCGCCGAGGCCCGGCGGCCTTTCCTGCCGCCCCGC
Source organism: Vipera berus (assembly GCF_964194415.1). Lineage (NCBI taxonomy): Eukaryota > Metazoa > Chordata > Lepidosauria > Squamata > Viperidae > Vipera > Vipera berus. The sequence goes on along the minus strand of NC_138208.1, from coordinate 86,463,440 downwards.
CGCTTGACCCCGCCGGCCACTCGGCTCCGGCGGCGGGGCAGGCCTAGTTGAAACCGAAGCCCGCTCCCCAGGGCTGGGCCAGGCGGCGGCGGGCAGATGGCGAGAGGCAGATAGCGGGAAACCTTAGGCCTTGGCCCGGGCTCTGCGGACGCCTGGCGGCCGGATCGGCAGCCCGGGCAGCGCCAGCCAGTCGCCGGGCCGGGTGTCGGCTTGCCCCGTCGGCTGTTTGTTGGCGGGGGCCGGCAGGCAAGGCAAGGCTCACAGGGGCCCATTCACGGGTAGCGCTTTCTCACACACACACACACACACAGACACACACAGACACACACACACACACACAGCCGCCTGCTTGGCCGGCTCCAGAGCCCCGATTGCGCCCCGGGCGCGGAGAAGGGCGAGCGCACCAACTTGGCTTTCCCATTGAGAACAATGAACCGGTGGAACAGAAGTTGCCTCCAGAAGTTGCGGGAGCTTCAGCACTGGAGGTTTTCAAGAAGAGACTAGAGACAGTCCCTTGTCTGAAATGGTTTAGGTTCTCCTGCTTGAGCAGGGGGTTGGACTAGAAGACCTCCAAGGTCCCTTCCGGCTCTGCTCTATTCCAACCCTTTGTCTGAACTTGTATAGGTTCTCCTGCTTGAGCAGGGGGCTGGACTAGAAGACCTCCAAGGTCCCTTCCAGCTCTGATGGTACGCTATGATGTTCTATGTTGTTGTATTCCTCTCCAGTCTTTTTTTACAACAACAATAACAATAATAACAATAACAGAAAGGGTACAGAGAAGAGCAACCAAGATGATTAGGGGGCTGGAGGCTAAAACATATAGGGAACGGTTGCTGGAATTGGGTATGTGTAGTTTTATGAAGAGAAGGACCAGGGGTGACATGATAGCAATGTTCCAATATCTCAGGGGCTACCCCAAAGAAGAGGGAGTCAAGCTATTCTCCAAAGCACCTGAAAGCAGGACAAGAATGGATGGAAACTAGTCAAGGAGAGAAGCAACCTAGAACTAAGGAGAAACTTCCTGACAGTTAGAACAATTAACCAGTGGAACAACCTGCCTCCAGAAGCTGTGAATGCTCCGACACTGGAGGTTTTTAAGAAGAGACTGGACAGCCATTTGCCTGAAATGGTATAAGGTTTCCTGCCTGAGCAGGGGGTTGGACTAGATGACCTCCAAGGTCCCTTCCAACTTTATATTATTATTATTATTATTATTATTATTATTATTATTATTATTATTATTATTATTATTATTATTATTATTATTATTATTATTATTATTATTACAACAACAACAACAAACAACAACAACAACAACAACAACAACAATAATAATAATAATAATAATAATAATAATAATAATAATAATAATAATAATAATAAATCGCAGTTGTAGAGAACCGAAGCGTACAGCTGATTGGTATCGCTGTACCAGGAGATGCCAGAGTCGAAGAAAAAGAACTGGGAAAAATTACAAAATACCGCAACCTGGCCATCGAAACTGCGCGATTATGGATGAAACGTGTAACAGGGATACCCATTGTCATCGGGGCACTGGGAACTATGTCCCAAAATTTTGCAAAATACATCAAGAAACTGCAGCTTCCCGCAGTAACTCCAGCAAAGGTACAAAAAACTGCGCTACTCGGAACCTCTTACATTTTAAGGAGATACCTGGTTGATACCTAGGATGCTGGCAGCAGCCCGTGTCAATCAACCATTAGTGCCAGTCAATTTGAGTGTTCAGTTGACTGAGTTTCGTGTTTAATGAATAAAAGTTATACAATAATAATAATAATAATAATAATAATAATAATAATAATAATAATAATAATAGAGTTGGAAGGGGCCTTGGAGGTCTTCTAGTTCAACCCTCTGCTCAGGCAGGAAACCCTATAGCTATAGGGCCTTGTGCTTGAGCAGGGGGTTGGACTAGAAGACCACCAAGGTCCCTTCCAACTCTGTTATTCTGGAGGGAAGATTTCACGGGAACCCCTTCTTCACAGAGATTTCGTCTTTGTGGTTTTATTCACTGCGCCTTCCACAATGGCCAAAGGCGTGCTTTGATTGCACCAATCATTTCCAAAGATAGGTAGTCCTCAACTTACGACCACAACTGAGCCCAAAATTTCTGTTGCTAAGCGAGACAGGTGTTAAGCAAGCTTTGCCCTATTTTACGACCTTTCCTGCCACAGATGTTAAGTGAATCACTGCAAGTGCTAAGTTAGTAATGCAATGGTTAAGAGAATCTGGCTTCGCGATTGACTTTGCTTGTCGAGAGGGTCACGTGACCCCAGGATATGGCCCTTGTTTTGTTAACCAGGGTCAAAATATGCCACCTGGATTTTAATCTTGACTTGTGAAAGGATTAAAATTTCTTCCTTCCTTCTTTCCTTCCTTCCTTTATTCATTCATTCATTCCTCTTCCCTCCTTTCTTCTATTCTTCCTTCCTTCCTGTATTCGTCTTTCTTCCTTTATTCCTTTTCCCTCCTTTCTTTATCTTTCCTTCCTGTATTCCCCTTCCTTCCTTCTTTCCTTCCTTCCTTCCTTCTCCCTCCTTTCTTCTATTCTTCCTTCCTTCCTGTATTCCCCTTCCTTCTTTCCCTCCCTCCCTCCCTCCTTCCTTCCTTCCTTCCTTCCTTCCTTCCTTCCTTCCCTCCCTCCCTCCCTCCCTCCCTCCCTTCCTTCCCCTTCTTTCCTTTTTCATTTTCTTCACTTTCTTTCCTGGGCCAATAGGCCTGGTAGGTGTTGGATGCCTATGAGATGATATGGGCTTAATGCTCTAATACTGCAAAGGCCACAACGTAACCTGCTTGCATCAGATATGCTGATGCAAAAATGTGATCACACTGTTTCCATGGTGACTCACCTCGCTTGTTATTCAGGTTGGCTGTGGATAGGGTTGCTAAGATTCATAACTAAAAAGGTAAAGGTTCCCCCGCACATGCATGCTACTCGTTTCCGACTCTAGGGGCCGGTGCTCATCTCCGTTTCAAAGCCGAAGAGCCAGCGCTTGTCCGAGGACATCTCCATGGTCATGTGGCCGGCATGACTAGACGCCAAAGGCGCACGGAACACTGTTACCTTCCCACCGGAGTGGTCCCTATTTTTCTACTTGCATTTTTTACGTGCTTTCGAACTGCTAGGTTGGCAGAAACTGGGACGAGTAACAGGCGCTCACTCTGCTACGCGGCACTCGGGATTCGACCCGCCAAACTGCCGACCTTCTGATCGACAAGCTCAGCATCCTAACCCACTGAGCCACCACGTCATAACTAGACCTAACCTAACCCATTTTAGCTACTGGAGGCCAGGGAAGGCTATCCAGGTGCTTATCTAATCCAGTTACTGAAATTACAGTACAAGTATTCCCCATTTTATCTGACCACAGCGCAGAACTCTAGAAAACACTCGTCATTCCCATCTTGATTTTTTTTTCTTTTCTGAATGAAGCCAGGGCTTTCTGCTTCAAAAGCAGGTGTCCTACAGAGGTAGGAAACAATAAAAGAAAAATATTTGTAGTTGAGGGTTGAACTATGGGCTCTTTAATGCGCTCTGAGCTGCTTTGTTTTCTTGGAGACGTTTCTTTACCCAACTAGGTAACATCATCAGTGCTAGAAGGGAGTGGGGGTTGTTCTCTGTTTATATACAAGCCGCTGTTGGTGCAGCTGTCCTTGTCAGTTCCTTGATTAGGCTGTTGTTTAGGATTTGATTTATTGCCTTGAGTTATTGTTTACTATTGTTGGTTAGATATTAATCAAAAGCATCTCAGAAACAATCAAAAGACTATTACAACCACATGGCTTCCCTGTGTAACGCACAAGCCAACAAAAGCTCTCCACAACCTCTTGAGAAACCCAAAAGACCCAGCAGAAGAAAAAAAATGGGAGTCATTATTACAACAATCATTGTAAAGGACTGTAACGGCCACTATGTAGGACAAACAGGCACAAGACTAGCCGAGCATATCCACAAACATCAGTAAGCACCATCAGTCAGAAGACATGGATGAGAACTCCTTAATCGCACAATGCATAATTTTACCGTGAGTTTTCAGCTGTGAAACTGGAGCATCACTGCATGCTTGGCTGGCTGGGAAATTCTGGAAGTTGAAGTCCATGTGTCTTCGGGTTGAGAAATCCAGTTCTAGAACCCTATTTTTCTTGTCACATGCCAGACAAAAGTACAGATAGTCCTCAACTTATGACCACAACTGAGCCCAGAACTTATGTTGCTAAGTGAGACATTGGTTAAGTGAGTTTTGTCCCATTTTGCGACTTTTGTTAAGTGAATCGTTGCAGTTTTTAAATTAGTAACGTGTGTCAAGGTATTGATTTAACAGCTAACCAGCTTATATAATGTAAGATGTAAGATGTAATAATGCGAATGACTCAGCAGGGTCTGTGTCTCTTTAAGAGCCAGCAGGGTCTGTGTCTCTTTAAGAGCCTTTGTATAAAGGGAAGGCTCTGCTGATGTGTTCTCTCTCTTCGGTTTCCTGCTGTAACTGTGGTTTGTTGGATCCTGCTATATTAGCACGTGTATGAATATTGTTCCTAGTGTATGATATTGTAGATAGTGCAACATAAACCACCATTTACTATAGACCACTGTTTACTGTGTTTACTCCTGGGTTATCCCACGCAATAAGACTGTGCACGCTCTGACAACATGGCTGTGTTGACTTTGCTTGTCAAAATGTTTTATTTTTTTTATTTTATTTATTTTAATTCCATTTATATCCCGCCCTTCTCCGAAGACTCAGGGCGGCTTACAAGCTTAGCAGTAGCCTTCATTCTATCTATATGCCTGCTTATTAGGGCTTTCACACACACCCCCAAGCGGCATTATTACAAAGTCAGCTTATTGCCCCCAACAATCTGGGTCCTCATTTTACCTACCTCGGAAGGATGGAAGGCTGAGTCAACCTTGAGCCTGGTGGGATGCGAACCTGCACTAATTGCAGGCAGCTGGTGTTACTTAAGGAGGCATACATTGGAGGTCATCTAGTCCAACCCCCTGCTCAGGCAGGAAACCTTATACCACTTCAGGCAAATGGCTGTCCAGTCTCTTCTTAAAAACCGCCAGTGTTGGAGCATTCACCGCTTCTGGAGGCAGGTTGTTCCACTGGTTAATTGTTCTAACAGTCAGGAAGTTTCTCCTTAGTTCTAGGTTGCTTCTCTCCTTGACTAGTTTCCATCCGTTGCTTCTTGTCCTGCTTTCAGGTGCTTTGGAGAATAGCTTGACTCCCTCTTCTTTGGGGTAGCCCCTGAGATATTGGGACACTGCTATCATGTCACCCCTCACTCTTCTCTTCGTTAAACTACACATACCCAGTTCCAGCAACAGTTCCCTATTTTAACTTTGGATGCTTAAAAAAAGGCAAGTTAAACAAAACCAGTCCTAGGCCCTTGTTGCATCTTGATTGCAACCCATGAATATCTTTTGAGTCCCTTTGTTCTGCCTTTTCTTACCATTTCTGGTTTGAACTCACTTGTAGGTAAATGTTTCCTTGTGCATCTAAAGATGTGCTCTTATTTTACACTTAATTCTGCCCCCTGCTAGGAATTTGAACTGTGCTTTTAAATTCTCGGGAGATTACCGTAATATAACAAAAGAAAGCCAGCTAATACCAGGGTAAGACACCCCTCTAATTTCCATAAAACCCATTATCCTAAATCTGTGTTTTACAGTCTACACAGCCATAAAATGCACGCCAGTAAAACTGAAATTAGAGTTTACTTTATCACCCTAATCAGTTTCGTTAAAAATGATGCATATAACTTAACTCTGTGAGGCCTGCTTTTCCCCTTTATATAAAAAAAGCACCCTGCATGATAAGGATATTATTTTATTTTATTTACTTACTTCCTTATTTACTACTTACTTACTTACTTATTAAATTTATTGGCTGCCCATCTTACCAGAGCAATTTTATCATAGTTATCTTAACTGAACCAACTGTAACTGTGGCACAAAAAGCCAACTGGGTTAAGGATCAGTTCCTCAGAGATTGCGAAATGAGTTCAAGTTAGACTCTATTACACAGTGATTGAGTCTGGGCTGCAAAATTCAGACCTAACACCAGATGGCGCCAAGGAGATATGGAAATCCTTGTCTCTTTCCTGCCACCTTGTGGTGGGCTCATCATGTACAGCTCAGCTATTGTAGTTCTGAAATCATCCTAGTAACCACTCCACTTGTTTCCTCTCCCTATTTCCATATTTAAGTAGGATTTTGAAAAGGAGGGAAATAGGCAAGAAGGGAAAGCCCAAAGCGGAGAGAAGAAAAAAAAAGAAAGGCGTCAGGCAGGCCGATGCTCAACGGCTAATCAGAGCTGTCCCTGTGTGCAAATTGCACACGGCTGAGTGAGTGAATAAGATGGCACTTAGCACAACTAAAAGAATGCAAGAGAGAAAAAATGCATTTGTTGTGGCACAGAAGAAAGGGTTTCCAAAACTTTCTCCATGTCTGACTGGAGAATTTTGGGAGCTGAAGTCCAAAAATCTTAAAAGTTGCCAAAGTTGGACACCCCTGATCTACATCTAATTACCTGGAAGTAATTAAATGCCTTCAGGGGACGCAGTGGCTCAGTGGGTTAGGACGCTGAGCTTGTCGATCAGAAGGTCGGCAGTTTGGCGGGTCAAATCCCGAGTGCCATGTAGCAGAGTGATTGCCTGTTACTCATCCCAGCTTCTGCCAACCTAGCAGTTCGAAAGCACGTAAAAATGCAAGTAGAAAAATAGGGACCACTACGGTGGGAAGGTAACAGCGTTCCGTGTGCCTTTGGTGTCTAGTCATGCCGGCCACATGACCACGGAGACGTCCTCGGACAAGCGCTGGCTCTTCGGCTTTGAAACGGAGATGAGCACCGGCCCCTAGAGTTGGAAACGACTAGCACGCATGTGCAGGGGAACCTTTACCTTTAATTAAATGCCACTCAGTTGGAAGATTTTTGGACAAAACTAATGCAATGAGTAGAAGGAAGAACTACAAATAGGGTGTGGTCAAAAAAAAGTCAAAAGGTCCTCCAGGATGGCACAATTGAAGCTTTGTCTGGTTTGAAGGTGTGTCACACAGGTAGTCCTCAACATGCGACCACAATGGAGCCCAAACTTTCTGTTCTTAAGTGAGACAGTTGTTAAGCGACTTTTGCCCCATGTTACGACCTTCCTTGCCACAGTTGTTAAGCGAATCACTGCAGTTGATAAGTTAGTAACAGGGTTGTTAAGTGAATCTGGCTTCCCCCATTGACTTTGCTTGTCAGACGGTCACAAAAGGGGGAATCACGTGACCCCAGGACACTGCAACCGTCATAAGCATGAACAGGTTGCCAAGCTGGTCTGAACTTTGATCATGTGACCCTGGAGATGCTACACAGGTCATAAGTGTGAAAAACGGTCATAAGTCCCTTTCTTTCAGTGCCGTTGTTTGAACGGTCGCTAAATGAATGTTGAAAGTCGAGGACTACCTGGATTGAGATGGGTGGAGCTTCAATCACACCAGCATTCTTGACATTTTGAGTCGCACCCTGTGGATACCTCCTGATCAGTTCAAAGACCTGGGTTCAAAGCTGCCGAACTTTTGGTTGACTTGCCGTGGCAAACCAATAACTGGGGGAGACTTTCAGTGTTTGCTGCTGGGTTTCCAGTACTGGTGGTCCTTGACTTTACTTAGTGACAGACTTCCTGTTCTGTCCCAGCCTACGTGAATCCTTGTTAGGCTCACAAGGAGAAACCCCTCTTCCAATCAAGCAGGCAGGAACCACAAAAAAAACCAAGCCCTTTTATTATTCACAGACCCGAGTCAAAGTCCAAGGCAAACAAACACAGTCCACAGAAACTCCATCCTCAACATGAACGGTTGCCTTCAGCAACCAGCACCTCCCACATCTTCCCTTTTATAATTCAGCCACGGCGTGGCTTCCTAATGCAAGAGCCTTGGTGGAGCAGTGGGCTAATGCCTCCTTAAGTAACACCAGCTGCCTGCAATTAGTGCAGGTTCGAGTCCCACCAGGCTCAAGGTTGACTCAGCCTTCCATCCTTCCGAGGTAGGTAAAATGAGGACCCAGATTGTTGGGGGCAATTAAGCTGACTTTCTAATAATGCCGCTTGGTGGTGTTTGTGAAAGCCCTAACAAGCAGGCATATACATAGAATGAAGGCTACTGCTAAGCTTGTAAGCCGCCCTGAGTCTTCGGAGAAGGGCGGGATATAAATGGAATTAAAATAAAAAAAAAATTCTCCTTTGCCTTTGGAGCCGCCCCATTGCATTCCTCTGTCCTGCTCGCTTCTCTTGCCTGCGCTTTCGTGCATCCGGGATTTGTCCCAACTGTTCTTCATCACTGTCCAACTCAGGCACCCAGCACAGCTGTGTCTCAGCCTGAGCGTGAGTAGAGGGGCCAGGCTCCTCGTCCGACTGTAAGTCTTGGAACTCCTCAGAGCCTTCCTCTGATGTCACTCCAGGCCCCTCTTCCTCATCTGATTCCTCAGACTCAGCTGCCGGATCCACTGGCTGGCGAGGAATCACAACACTCCCAAAAGCTGTTTTACAACCCAGTTTTGAAATTCCAACATCATCTTCCCCCGACAGTCACATGATGCATTTCAGGCAACTGGCCCACCTTTATGGCTACTTGTAGTGGTCACGTGACTGTGATTTAGAATAGAATAGAGCTGGAAGGGACCTTAGAGGTCTTGTAGTCCAGCCCCCTGCTCAAGCAGGAGAACCTATACCATCTCAAACAAGGGACTGTCTAGCCTCTTCTTAAAAACCTCCAGTGATGGAGCGCCCATGATTTCTGGTGGCAAGCTGTTCCACTGGTTGATTGTCCTCACTGTCAGGAAGTTTCTCCTTAATTCCAGGTTGCTTCTCTCCTCGATCAGTTTCCAACCATTGTTTCTCGTCCTTCCTTCTGGTGCTCTGGTGGTTTGCTTTACAAAGGTTTTGTTGGGAATCAGTGTTAAATTTCAGTTTCTGGCAAAATCCACCCATAGGGAACAATGGGTTCGCTTAACAACTGTGACAAAAATGGCTGCAAATGTTGTTTGTCTGGTGACCTGTTTTATGACCATCACGACTTATGACTGTAATTTGCCAGGCTCAGAGTCATAATTGTATGGAGAGCCAGTTTGGTGTAATGATTAAAGCATCGGCCTAGAAATTAGGAGCCGGTGAGTTCTGTTCCCACTTTAAGTATGAAAAAACCGGCTGGGTGACTTTGGGCCAAACATCAGGAGACTTTATTGTCCCTAGTGTTAGAATTCCTCTTTGGACTGTTGTAACTATGACTAATTATGGGGGGTTTCAATTGATGGAAAGGGACAGAGCATTCTCTTAACTCAGGGGTCTTCAAACGTGGCCCTTTCATGACTTGTGGACTTCAACTCCCAGAATTCCTCAGCCAGGCACGCTGGCTGAGGAATTCTAGGAGTTGAAGTCCACAAGTCTTAAAGTTGCCAAGGTTGAGGACCCTTGCTGTAGGTTGTATGATTCTTGGAGGAAAGTGAGCAACAAATAAAAAGGATTTTTGAGCTCTGCAGGGAGAATTAACCCAGGGTCTCATGCTGGCTGAGGAATTCTGGGAGTTGAAGTCCACTAGTCATAAAAGGGCCAGGTTTGAAGACCCCTGTCTTTACTGATGGAGGTTTGGTTCGATCGCTTTGTAAACTGTGAGTCTGTATTCACTGTATTCTACAAGTAGAACTTAAAAGGCATGGTTTGAACCCATGTTCGTGCAGGAATTATGGCTGGTGTCGCAGGCCATATGAAGCGATAAATCCTGGCTTGTGAACCCCTGTGGCTGGGTACGCACAAAACACTAAGCCAGACTCAAACAGACCAGAGAGTAAGGTTCCACAGTGTGGAAAGCCAACTTAGAACATCTCCTGAGCATCAAAAGGATTTATGCTTAGCTGCTGCTGGATTGTGGGCTCATTAGCACTAGATTAAGGGACGCGGTGGCTCAGTGGGTTAGGACGCTGAGCTTGTCAATCAGAAGGTCGGCAGTTTGGCGGGTCGAATCCCGAGTGCCACGTAACAGAGTGAGCGCCTGTTACTCGTCCCAGCTTCTGCCAACCTAGCAGTTCCAAAGCACGTAAAAATGCAAGTAGAAAAATAGGGACCACTACAGTGGGAAGGTAACAGCGTTCCGTGCGCCTTTGGTGTCTAGTCATGCCGGTCACATGACCACGGAGACGTCCTCGGACAAGCGCTGGCTCTTCGGCTTTGAAACGGAGATGAGCACCGGCCCCTAGAGTCGGAAACGACTAGCACGCATGTGCGGGGGAACCTTTACCTTTACCTTTACCTTTACCTTTATAGCACTAGATTGAGGTGTGGACTTCAACTCCCAGAATTCCATTTGAAGTCCATCTGTCTTAAATAGGGCTGGATTCCAACTCCCAGAATTCCATTTGAAGTTCATCTCTATATTAAATAGGGCTGGACTTCAACTCCCAGAATTCCATTTGAAGGCCATCTATCTTAAATAGGGCTGGATTCCCACTCCCAGAATTCCATTTGAAGGCCATCTATCTCGGGTGACTGGTGGACTTCAACTCCCAGAATTCCTGAGTCAGCATGCCTGGGTTCAGGAATTCTGGGTATTGAAGTCCACCAGTCATAAAAGAGCCAAAGTTTCCCACCCCTGAATTCTATCTTAAGTTAAATTGGGCTGGACTTCCCAATTCGATTTGAAGTCTAGCCATCTTAGAACTGCTGACGTTTTGGAAAACACCGCACTTGTTTGTTTTACTCTAGTTTACTGAACAATAAACCATTACATGCTGGGCTCACACAGCGCACTGAGTCCCAAAATGCAAGCCAGCCAAGGTGTCCGTTAACCAAGTTAGCGCATTGCACCGAGGGGGAATCACTAGATTTGCAAGCTGAATCTCGCTGGTCCGCCTGCCCCAACCCTTCCCTCCCCCCCACTTTTGAACTCTAAACCTCTTAAGAGAAATATTTTTGGAAAGGGGGAACACCCTCTTTTCACTGACAGTGGAAAGTCTGCGCGGGTGGGGGCTTTCAACAAACCCACTTCCTTCCCAAGCCCCAACCAGCAGCGAAGCCTTGAAAAGACGCTTCGGGGGCAATGAGGTTCTTGACCCCTGACTTCCGAGGAAGCCCATTGAGAGGGATTTCCGAAGCGGGCTCTCACAACTATTTTATTTTATTTTATTTTATTTTATTTTATTATTTTATTTTATTTTATTATTTTATTTTATTATTTTATTTTATTTTATTTTATTTTATTTCATTTCATTTTATTTTATTTTATTTTATTTTATTATTTTGTTTTATTTTATTTTATTTTATTTTATTATTTTATTTTATTATTTTATTTTATTTTATTTTATTTTATTTTATTTTATTTTATTTTATTTTATTTTATTTTATTTTATTTTATTTTATTTTATTTTATTTCTGATGCTCTCGCGCTCTCTCTCTCACACACACACACACCGGCGGGAGAGAGCATGGCCAACCAAGCCTTCCCTCCAGCCCCGATTCAGCGAAAATTGGCAAGAAAACAAGCTTGTATTTGTGGTATCTGGCAGCCCCCCCTTCTTTTGGGGACGGGGAAAGGCCCCAGGGCGCCCGTGAAACTGATAGGAGACCCTCCTCGTATTACCCTCCAGCCTGGATGCCAGGCTGAGAAGGACACGTTCGCCTGCATTCCCACAACACGTTTCTCTCTTCTCTTCCCCCCCCCCCCCCCGTTTCTGGATTTGAAGGCTAGGCGGGATCCCGCGGCAGACTTGAATTCTACAGATTAACTCAGTCGGCTAGTTTCCTGCAACCCAGAAACAAGCATTGAATCTAGGATTAGATCTAATCCAGTTTAGCTCTTGAGGAACTAAAGCCAAGAGATCAAACTAGAGATCAGGCGAGAAACCAGGAGGCGGTGAGTTCTAGTCCTGCCTTAGGCATGAACCAAAGCTGCTTTGGGTGACTTTGGGCCAATCACTAGGAGACTGCGAGTTCTAGTCCTGCCTTAGGCATGAAAGCCAGTTGAGTGGTTTATATACAGCTATAAAACCAAAACTCTGCTCCGTCTTTCTCGCAAGCGCCCCTTAGTTGTTACGTGTGAACCCGGGCAGAAACGCGGGTCCTCTTTAAAGACTTTCGCTCTTTTTTTGACATTTTCCGTTTTCTGAAGGCTGGGCGCGCGAGGCAAGCGTTCCCCCCAAATTTGAGGAAGACGCGTGGCCGGAGAGAAAAGCGGGGGAGGCGGGGGGGGGGAGAGATCGCGTTTAGCAGACGGGGGGTGTTGGAGGGAGTTGAGAGGGTTAAAAAAAGAGCTTTTAAAAATAACATCCTTGGACATTTCTTGCGGGGGGGGGGGCTCGCCACAGACGCGATTTCGGTGGCTGGGCTGCACGTGAAGACGCGGCTACCTAAGAACCGACCAACATTTCCTGCGTATTTGGGGTCGCCTCCCGATTAAACGTGAGGACGAGCCAGCGGAGCAGTGGAAGCGCCCTTGCGGGTACCAGAAACGTGTAGAGAGGTTCCAGGCAGCGCTTTGCCCTCCGGCTCTGCCTCTCTCCGCCCGCCGCTTTCCGACGACTCTTTTGCCCGCGATTCCAGGGAAGGTTCTCTCTAAGTCTTGCAAAGCAGCCACAGACGCGGCTCCGTGGTCATTTGCATACAAAGGACCCCCCCCCTTCCTACCCCCACCCCCGCAAGGAAATTTCCCCCAGCAAGCGGGGAAGGAAGGCTGGGTGGAAAAACGGCGACAAAGGCGCGCGTGGCCCAAAGGGCTGCTGGGTTAGAGCTGGGGAGAGTGATCGTGTTCATTCCACGCGTGGGAGTGCGCCTGGACCGGCAGGGATTTTCTTTTTTAGGGGGATAGGAAGGGAAGGGAAGGGAAGGGAAGGGAAGAAAGAAAGAAAGAAAGAAAGAAAGAAAGAAAGAAAGAAAGAAAGAAAGAAAGAAAGAAAGAAAGAAAGAAAGAAAGAAAGAAAGAAAGAAAGAAAGAAAGAAATCTGCTAGATGTTGGGGGGGATTTGAGGGGAGGGGGAGAAATGCATATGGCTTCTGTGTGCGCGAGCGCGCGTGTCTCCCCGCCTTCTTCTCTCCTCCGCCACCCCGAAAGCTAATCACGTAAAATGAAATCCTTCTCGCTTCTGAGAACATAAGGAAAAAAAATCGATTTGGCCGCTTTATAATTTCATCCTAAAATTGACACAATCGTTAAAAGAGTTTATACATCTAGTCTTGGTCGGTTGGTTTCTTTTATGTGTGTGTATGTGTGTGCATGTGTATGTATGTGTGTATATATGTACATATATGTGTGTGTATATGTATGTGTATGTGTATATATGTGTGTGCATATGTGTGTGTGAATATATATATATGTGTGTGTATGTGTGTATATGTATGTGTGTGTGTGTATACACACACACATACATATATATACATACACACACACGTGCACACACATACATACACACGTGTGTGTGTGTGTGTGTGTATATATATATATGTGTGTGTGTGTGTGTGTGTGTGTGTGTGTGTTGTATATATTTTCCCTGCTTGAATTTCGTTGATATAAAAAGAGGGCTCGAATTTTCTTTTCTCCCTGTTCCCCGCCCCACCCCGCCCGAGAAAAAAAGGTGTTGGGTGGGGGGGAAAGAAGAGAAGTGGGGGTGGGTGGGTTTCCTTTTTCACAGCCTCGCCGATCGCTTTCTGCCATCAGATTCATTGTGATGTATTAGATGCAATAAATTATACCAAGTAACAAAACATCGCAAGCTGAAAGGTTGATTATCTGGGAACCAGAGATAAGAATTCATTATTCTGAATCATTATGAATCCGGCGCTGCCTCTGACTCTTTTCTTAATCAGCTTCTCTGATCCTGGATATGTGAGCGGCGCAGATAAGGACAAAAATCATTTATAATTCTTTACCTCGCCTTAATATTTTAAAATAAAGTCGGAGACAAGGAAAACGTCATAAAACGCGGGCGGGCGCGCGCCTCCCATCGCCCCCCCCCCAATCAGAAGATGGCAACTTCGGAATGAAAAATCACTTCGGTGTTACTTGTGTCAAGGAGTGAGATTTAATTAACGGCGCCTTTCCTCCCCCCCCCTTCCCGGTATTCGCCCACCTCGGCCCGGTGCACACGTGCACGCCTTTCCGCGTGTTTTCCGAACTTGGAAATAAAAGCAGAGGGGTTTTTTTTAAAAAAAAAAATAATAAAATAAAATTCATGTATCTAGGAGGTGGAGGAAAACGTAGCTATCTTTGTTTATTTTTACGCCATAATTAAACAGACGGCTTTTATTAGGGTTTTCTCAATTTCTGCTCTTTCCTACGGAGCGTTTAATAATTCCTTTCCCCCCCCCCTCTCTCTCTTTTAAAAAAAGGAAACGGTCACAAGAGCGGACAATCGATATCTGAAGCAGCAATAGCTGACCGAGAGTGATAAGGAAGGGGGGGGGGCAGATTTAAAATATTCGGGCGAGCGAGCGACCCCCGCGGGAAGATCTTACTGCGCAAGTCCCGTTGAAATAAAGAAAAGGGGGTCTTTTCAAGCCGAAACGCGCTAAAGAATCCCGAGATTTCCCCCCACGATTTTCCCTTTCATGGTGGAGATCTGACTGCGTGGGCTAGATGGAGGATAGACAGACAGAGAGACAGACAGACAGACAAACAGACAGATAATAGGTATAGAGTTGCGAACTGCGTTCCTTAATCTGCTTCTGTAGCGGAAATGCGGGTTTTCTGTTCCCTAAATGGGGCATTTGTTCATCGCCTTTTCTTTAAAAAAAAGAAAAGAAAAGAAAACGAATCCAGGCGAATTGCATCCACTAAGCTAAACGTACATTCCTGCGGATGTATTGCGGGAGGGGGGGGGGAGAGAGGATATTTGTGGTCGTGGGAACGGGGCCGGTCCGATTCGAAAAGGGCTTAAATCGAATTATGATCGACTGACGCCGAATTGCGGGAAAGTTCCTCCAGAAACGGTCCTTTAGCAACGGCAGGGGAGGAATAGACGGGGAAGGCGACCGGTGTCGTGCAATCACGT
>NC_138208.1:86413405-86443405 GCF_964194415.1 Vipera berus | reverse complement strand
CTGGCGTGACCTCGCCTTCCCAGTAACCCAGGGAAGTCGGAGCCCCGCCGCCCCTCCCCTTCCCCCGAGACCCCACCTGCCAGCCGGGGGAGGGTGTGCCCCCAAGGCCTCCGCTGGCTGGCTCCCCCTCCCCGCCGCCTCTGCCCTGCTCCAACCCGGAAGAGCTCCGTTCTCCCTACCCGGGCGAGGAAGAGGAGGCGGAGGCGGTGGCGATGGGGCTGCGGATAGTGGCGGCGGCGAAGGAGGAGCGCCGAGGTCAGAGCGATTTGGGCTGGTTGCTCGGAGGATGCGCCACGCTCCGGCCTCTCCATCTCCTCCGCTTCGGGGCCCGGCTGCAGCATCAGCATCAGACCCACGCGGGACTCGGGGATCACGCGTGACGGCCAAGGTTCACGGAATCCGGCGCCTGGCGTGCTGGGGAAGGAGCGATCGGCTGTCCAGGTTAGTGACGGAGACGCCCCGCGTTTCTCTTGGCGAGGCCAGGAATCCGGAGGCCTTGGAGAGAGCGCCCGTGCGCGTGTTTGCGCCTGAGAAATGCGGGAGGCGGGATCCCCGGGGATCAGGGGCCCCTGGCGCGGGACTTCAAGCCGGTGCGTGGTCGGGAGGGCCGCGGGACTTGCCATCACCCGGTCTCCGGCATCCCTCCGGAGGAGAAAGGGAAGGGAAAACGGTCGGCTTTCCAAATTCCAGTTGTTTTTTTTCCCCGCGGAGCCCTGGCTGGCTCCGGAGTTGCCAGAAGGCGCTTCTCTCGGAAAGAGAGGGGAGCGAGTGGATTTTTGACCCACGGACTCCACAGGCACCCCGGATTCCTGTCCGCGTTGGCCCCACTCGCTCGGGGGCGGGTGGGAGGCGGTGGGCTTGGATAAGGACCGAGGGAATATCTGGGGGCTGCTTCTGTCGCCGGCCTCGCCCCAACCTGTGCCTGGAGCTCCGCCGACTACGAAAGCTAAAGAGCCGGGCTTCGGGCCGTGTGAAGGGCGCCGGTTCGTGGGAGGGCGAATCCGGCGGCGGCGGCGGTGGTAGGGAGCCAGCCCTCGATCCGCCGATCAGGTCCGGGATCCCAGCCTGGCCAATTTGTGCTTTCCACAGCTGCCTTTGTCTGCCTCCATCTTTGCGCACAGGCCTTCCCAGGTACGCCTCTAATAATTGACGGGGTCCAATTCGTACTCGTGTGTTTGTATGTGGGCTAAGGGGTTACACATACGCATTGTTGCCACGCTCGTGTCCACAATTCGGTACTGAGGTTTAAGAGTTGCCTTGAAAATAAGCCCATGACTTTAACTTTCTTTCTTTCTTTCTTTCTTTCTTTCTTTCTTTCTTTCTTTCTTTCTTTCTTTCTTTCTTTCTTTCTTTCTTTCTTTCTTTCTTTCTTTCTTTCTTTTTCTTTCTTTCTTTCTTTCTTTCTTTCTTTCTCCCTTCCCTTCCCTTCTTAATTCTTTCTTTCTTTCTTTCTTTCTTTCTTTCTTTCTTTCTTTCTTTCTTTCTTTCTTTCTTTCTTTCTTTCTTTCTCCCTTCCCTTCCCTTCCCTTCCCTTCCCTTTCCCCTTCCTTCCTTCCTTCCTTCCTTCCTTCCTTCCTTCCTTCCTTCCTTCCTTCCTTCCTTCCTTCCTTCCTTCCTTCCTTCCTTGGGTATTTTTCCCCCCTTCCATTTTCTTCCCTTTAAAACCACTGCGCGCAGCCTCCCTCGTACTGCACGGCTGTCCAAGTCAAACCCTCCACTTTCCGTTTAAAAAAAAATGGCTTTGGGACGCCGAAAAGATTTTTCTTTTTTCAGCCGTGTGTGTGTGATCGATCCGAGGCGGGAGAGATTAAAGGCGCCGGAATGCCAAACCAGAAACCAAGGAAAGGGAGGAGGGGGGGGGGGAAGGGAAATCGAAACCTTGCCGAGCAGGGACCGAAGCACCCTCCTGCCAGACCGCTCGCATCCCTTGTTGAAGAGGGATCCCGGCCAGGGCGCGGCGCTGGGTTTGGTGGGGGGGGGGGGGCAGGGAACGAATGCTGGCTGCACGGAGCCTGCCATTAACCTAGTTTTTCCCCTCCCCGGGTTCCTAGCAGCGCGGTTCGTACGTGGGGGCAGAAAGGTGAGAAGGGTCGTTTGTTTCAAGACCCGGCCGAGATAGAGAGGCGCCTCGGAAGACGACCCCCCCCCCACACACACACACCCCACCTCCACCGGCTTCTTCTCCTCTTCGGCGGGCTTCGTTTAGGGGAGCAATCCGCTGGAAGCCGGGCCGAGAGGAGAAGACGCCAACTTAAAGGAACAAAGAAAGAGCGAAGCCTGGAAACCCCCCCACCCAATGGGGAGTGGGCTTCCTGCGAGCGGGCGGCGATTGCTCACCGCTCGCTTGGCCCAGAATCCCGATCTGGGTAATAGAAACCCGCGTGGCTTTTCCTTCCTTGGCTCTTGGCCGTGTGCTCACGTGCGGCTCGGCAGGGTTTAAGCTCCGCCAGCCTTTGCTAGACGCATTTTAACCACCCACCCACCTACCTACCTACCTACCCCGCTACCCAGCGCAGGGCTTCAGGCTGACGGATTGAGGGAGCGGAGCGAGCGGTTTCTTCGGCCCTGTTTTTGATCGCTGGCGGGCAATTTGGCTGCCATCCCAAGAGGGATCGGCTCAGCCCGGGATCCCTTTCCCAGGGCCGGATCCCTCCCTCCCTCCCTCCCTCCCTTCGCCCAAGCGTCTCTCTCTCTCTCTCTCTCTTTTTCTCTCTCCCTGGCATTGTCCTTGCGCGTCCCCTCCCCCGCGTGTCTGGGCGTCCACGCACCTCCCTTGCCACCCCCGAGGGCTCCGGAGTGGGTAACGCGTGGGGTTTTTTCGTTTAGAAAGGAAGCATCCGAAATCAGCAGAGAGAGCTGCAGCTAGCTAATCCGGACGCCGTTTTGGGAGAAGACCAGTCCGCCTTATTCAAGCTATTTCCAGGTGGGTGTTTCTGGGAGCCTGCTGCACCCCCGTGTTCGTCTGAATGCAACAGGGCTCGACTGCAGGCACAGCTAGCGGCCCCTTCGAGGCATTTGCAGGAAGCGCGCTGCGGCCTGAACTTTGCTTTCCCCCCCCCCCGTGAGTGGGCCGAATCCACGGGCGGAGGGACTCTTTTTTATTTTCCCCACGCCGAGCCAGTTCTTTGCAAGCCTAAACCACGTATTTCCACATTCACACAGCTGCTGGACAGGCTGCGAGGCGGGCGAAAGCGTCAGCTCGGTCGGTCTGCAGGGGCCGCGGTTCCCAGGCCTGCCCGCCGCAATTCTGAGACCCGCGCACGATTTCCCTCGCCTGGGTGCATGCACACAACCAGGTCAGCTTTAAACGGAAAGAGGGGAATTTTTCATGATCTGATAAGCTTGGCCAGTCTTAAACTTGGTTTATGCCTTACTTAGCCGAACGCGGGTGGGTGGCTCAACCAGAAAATTCAGGAACCAGTGTAGATTGATTGTGCGAACGCGGCGGCCCTTTCTCGTGTTCTTATTAATAATCTTTTTGTTGCAAGTCAGTTTCTCTTTTTTTCTGCTGAACTTATTAACGGCGCGGTCGGCCAGATCTACCGGCCGCGTCGAGCAGCGATTCTGTTGCAAGGGGTTTGTTCTTCGGTACAGCTTGCCATTGTTATTATTTTTGTGGCAATTGTGATGCGTGCGCGGGTCTTCTTACCGACATCGTGCCGAAGGCCGACGTTTTCCGGAAAGCAAAAAATAAAAATAAAAATAGGTGGGTCGGTTGGAATACTTGGAATTAAATTGAATTAAAATCGCTCGTTTAGCGCTTTTGAGGTTAGTTAGGGAAAAGGAAGGGACGCGGTGGCTCAGTGGGTTAGGACGCTGAGCTTGTCGATCAGAAGGTCGGCAGTTTGGCGGGTCGAATCCCGAGTGCCGCGTAACAGTGAGCGCCTGATACTCGTCCCAGCTTCTGCCAACCTAGCAGTTCGAAAGCACGTAAAAATGCAAGTAGAAAAACAGGGACCACTACGGTGGGAAGGTAACAGCGCTCCGTGCGCCTTTGGCGTCTAGTCATGCCGGCCACATGACCACGGAGACGTCCTCGGACAAGCGCTGGCTCTTCGGCTTTGAAACGGAGATGAGCACCGGCCCCTAGAGTCGGAAACGACTAGCACGCGTGTGCGGGGGAACCTTTACCTTTACCTTAGGGAAAAGGATGGGATTTGCAGAGCCCAACTCGAGGCCTGCACTGGCTGAGCCATAATTTCCTTAAGAAAGTCAGAGCCTTACCTTGCTTGTTTAGGGGGGGGGGGAAAGGGGTCAAAAAAGGCGAGTTGTTTCCTTTCGGCCTGCCAGCTTGCTTTTTTTTTTTAAAAAAAAAGTGGGATTTTGGGTGCGTTTTCGGCTCGGCCTGGAATCCGAATTATTCGCGTCTTTTCTCAGCGGCCCGGCAGGAAGGCAAGAGAGCGTGGAAGGGCCGTGGGGTGGCCGCTGGCTTCACAGCAAGGCAGTCGCACCCACGGCCGTTCCTGACTTCAAAGAAGGGGGCGATTCCAGGACAAGGATCAGTGCAAACCCCCCCCCCCGCAGGCTCCTCCGAGCCCCCCTGTTCGCCAAGGTCGCTCCTCCTCCGCGCACCCGGCTTTGTAAGGCAGCTTGGAAAGAAGAAGCGACGGGCCATTGAGAAGAGGGAAGAAGGAAAGGGGAGGAAAAGAAAGGAGGAAATGGGAGGGAAGGATGGAAAGAAGGAAAAGAGAGGAAGGGAGAGGAGGAAAGGAAAGGAAAGAAGGAAAGGAAAAGAATAAACCAAGAGAGAAAGGGGGGGGGGGAAAGGGAAGGGAAGGAGAAGGATATAGGATAGAAGGAAGAGAGAGGAAGGAAGAGGAGGAAAGGAAAGGGAGAAAAGAAGGAAAGGATAGAAAGAAGGAATAGAGAGGGAGGAAGTGGAGGAAAGGAAAGGGAGAAAAGGATAGGAAAAGAATAAACAAAAGAAAGGAAAAAAAGTGGAAAAAGGAAAGGAAAGGAGGAGGAAATAGAAGGAAAAGAGAGGAAGGAAGAGGAGGAAAGGAAAGGGAGAAAAGAAGGAGGGGGGAGGAAAGAAAAGGATTAAAGGGAAGAGGAAGGAAAGGATTGAAGAGGAAGAGGAAGAGGAAGAGGAAGGGAAGGCAAAGGAGATTCTCGCTTTGCTTTCCAAGTCAGTTGTTTGCTGGAACAATTCCTCCGAATGCTGAAGGCATCTTCCCTTCCCTTCCCTTCCTTTCCCCTTCCCTTCTTTCCCACAGGAAGCAGCCTAGGCCTGTAAATTAAAAGGCCATTTCAGACGTCTCTCCGCTGGCCGCTAATCTAGTAAGTAATCAAGATTAATTTTCCAGCTGAAGCTAGCGGGAAGCCCGACCAAAATGGGGGGAGGGCCAGCTATCAAGGCACCCCGTTTGGAAGCCGTGAAGTTATTAAGCATTTTACGTTAAACACCATTTTATTTTATTTTATTTTATTATTTTATTATTTTATTTTATTTTATTTTATTTTATTTTTTTATTTTATTATTTTATTTTATTTTATTTTATTATTTTATTTTATTTTATTTTATTTTATTTTATTTTATTTTATTTTATTATTTTATTTTATTTTATTTTATTATTTTATTTCATTATTTTATTTCATTTTGGTGACCAGACGAGGTTAACTTTCTCACGGTCATTTGAAGAGAGAAGCACGGCCCATTTCTGTTAGCTTTCAAAAATTGAGAAACGTGGCAGCGCAGACTCCAAGAAAGCCAGAAGAAGTGAAGCGTCAGCAACTTTTTGAGACGTTATTTAACTACGGGGCTCCATCCCTCTCTCTCTCCATCCCTCTCTCCATCCCTCTATCCCTCTCTCTTAGGTGACCACCCAGAGGCAGGGCACATAATAGATGTGTGTGCATCCAGGCGACCCTTTTATCAACTGGAGTTTTGAAGAGCTCTTTGGGATGCCAAGACTGAATTTGCTAGCTAAATAAATAAATAAAAATTAAGCAAGCAAGTCAATACAACTGCTTTGCTCAAAATACCAACCAACTGGGACCTAAAATGTTTATAACTGGATTTCATTTGATGCTAGTAACTACCGGTACTACCCCCTACCCATAAATCTGCATTAAAATGGACAGAATTTAGGGGCTTCAGGATAAACAAATACTACATGCAGATATTATGGGCAGTAGCATAGGTTCAGGGGAAATAAAGTTTCATTTTAAAAATAGCCTTTCGATAGACACCATGCATACTTCAAGGAACATCTATCTATCTATCTATCTATCTATCTATCTATCTATCTATCTATCTATCTATCTATCTATCTATCTATCATCTCTCTCTCTCTCTCTCAACTATCTACGATATCTATCTATTCACAGTATCTATCTATGGTATCTATGTATCTATATCTCTACGATATCTGTGTATTGTATCTATGTGGTATCTATCTATCTACGGTATCTATCTATCTATCTATCTATCTATCTATCATCTATCTATCGTTCTGGTATTTATATCTATCTTCACTATCTGTCTGTCTTTCTGTCTATATCTATCTGGTATTTATCTATATCTATCTTCAGTGTCTGTCTGTCTGTCTGTCTGTCTGTCTGTCTATCTATCTATCTATCTATCTATCTATCTATCTATCTATCTATCTATCTATCTATCTATTTATCATCTCTCCTTCTCTCCCTCCCCCCTGTCTCTCACACTATCTATCTATCTATCTATCTATCTATCTATCTATCTATCTATCTATCTATCTATCTATCTATCTATCTATCTATCTATCTATCTATCTATCTATCTATCTATCTATCTATCTATCTATCTATCTATCATCTCTCCTTCTCTCCCTCCCCCCTGTCTCTCACACTATCTATCTATCTATCTATCTATCTATCTATCTATCTATCTATCTATCTATCTATCTATCTATCTATCTATCTATCTATCTGGTATTTATATCTATCTTCTCTATCTATCTATCTATCTATCTATCTATCTATCTATCTATCTATCTATCTATCTATCTATCTATCTATCTATCTATCTATCTATCTATCTATCTATCATCATCATCTATCTACATCCAACCATCCATTCTCTCTCTCTCTCTCTCCCCCTCCCTCCATCCTCCTCTCCCATCTATCTATACATGTATATAACTATACGGAAAGGCCTGAAGCGAGTTCTATACTAAAAGGGGTCAGAGGCTTCTGGCTCTATGCAGAATTTCCCTAACACGTAAAATACCTTCTGCATTAAAAGGCATTCAACGGCGGCTTCTTAGACCAGGCATTAACGATTCATTTAAAAGCCGGGCCTTCATCTGGGAAAAAGCTACCGAGCGAGCTGCGTTTCCGTCTGAAACGGGGCTGAGCAATAACCAGCGGGTTGCAAGGGGGTTCACGGAGGAGGGTGAGCGAGGCCTTTTGGGGGGGGGGGGAAGAGATCTTAGGTGGTTTACTCAGGAGCAAGTCCCACGGAGTCAGCTCCTGGGCGTTTCTTTGAACCGGCGGCGAGGGTCCCCAGGCCGGGGTCTCAAAATCTCCCCTTCCCCTTCCTGCGGGGAAGCCGAGCAGGCGTGTCTACATGACCTGTAACTTCACAGTTCGGTTCGGCTCAAGTTCCGTTCAAACGCGCGCCCCCCCCCCGGGAGAATTGAAGCGGTGGGAGGGAGAAGGGCACCAGCAGGCCCGCCCCGCCCCGCATTTCTTCCGCGGAGGTCGGTGGCTAGAGTCGGCAGGCGAGACTCGTGTCAGAGATCGGCCGCACGTGTGAACGTGCTCTTGGCAAGGTGAGTGAGCGCCCTTGCCGCGCTCCTCCGCTGGCGGGGTCTGATTCAGCGGCTGCAATGGAGCGAGGTTTTTTTTGGGGGGGGAGCTTTTGCGCAGAGACGAGCCCCTCCCACGCGCCCCCCCCGGGCAGAAACGAATCGCAGACCGAATAAGAAACCAGCCCGAAAAATTGCTCGATTTCTCGGGAACAGGCCCTTTAAGTTTTTTTTTTAAAAGGGTCTTTCCTCTATATAAAACCTTCCCAGCCCCTGCTTAGAGAAATTGACTTGGCCAGCGACGGCAATCAATAGTGGAGTCTCGTTTCGGGAAGATTAAAATCTTAATTCTTACCTTCTGCCACAGCGCCCCTGGATCCTGTTGGCGCGTCTGAATGGAGGCGCACGGAGGGCCGCGCTCGGGCTTTTGAACTCCAGGACCCCCCCCCTCCTCCATTCTCCCACACCCCCCCCCCCTTGGAAATGTTCAAAGTTCCCGTTCGGAGCTGGTGTAGCAGGTTTGACTTACAAGCCTATCCTGGGGGCAGGGGGTGGGGGGCGTTGAATGTGCAGCGGGAAGGGGGGGGGGGAAGGCAAAGCCGCGAAGCTTCAGATTATTGGCAAGCTTCCTCGCTGTTTACCACCCACCGTAACTCCCCCCATCCTCCCCAATTTGTCCCCGAGCCTTTTCTTTGATATTGGCTTCTCTAGCCCCCCTACTTTGCGTCACCCCCACCCCTCGCAGGGTCTTCCCCCCCACCTCCTCGCGTGGGGAGGGGGGGGGAGAGAGCGGAATTTCGCATCAGCCCAGGGAACAACCGCAAGCAAGGCTGGTTTTGGGGTGTTTTTTTTTGTTTTTTTAAATGGGGTGCTTTCCACGACTCTCCTGTCCCCTCCCCTCCCCTCCCCGCCTCTCCTCCCCCCCCTCAATCTTCGGAGAATGGTGAATCAGTGAGAAGGAGGGCACGGCCGCTGATGACCAGGAAGCGGACGGGGAGGGGGGGAAATTTTCAAGAAATTTTAGAGAGAGGCTCAACCACCAGAAAAAATGTGTGTGTGGGGGGGGGGAAAGGTCGAATTAAGAAAAAGTGGGGGGAGGTCAAATGAAGAAAAAGTGTGTGTGGGGGGGTGAATTTTCAAGAAAAGGTAGAGAGAGGCTCAACCACCAGAAAAAGTGGGGGGGAGGTCGAATGAAGAAAAAAGGGGGGGAGGTCGAATGAAGAAAAGGGGGGCAAAGGTCGAATGAAGAAAAAGGGGGGGCTAGGTCGAATGAAGAAAAAGTGTGTGCGCGGGGGTGAATTTTCAAGAAAAGGTAGAGAGAGGCTCAACCACCAGAAAAAGTGGGGGGGGGCAGGTCGAATGAAGAAAAAGTGGGGGGGGGCAAAGGTCGAATGAAGAAAAAGGAGGGGAGGTCGAATGAAGAAAAAGTGGGGAGGGAAGGTCGAATTAAGCGCCCTCAGCTTTTTTTATCCAGCGAGTCCCCAAGTTTGAAACCGGGGGCTGAGTTCACACGACGCCTTGCAACAAGCTGACTTGGCAGGTCTACACGAGAGAGATGCCATCCCGAGTGGGAGGGGCGGCATTCAGAGAAATTACGTCCAGGGGAAAAAAAATTGGTAAATGGAACCACAAAAGCCATAAATGCCCGGGTTTGGATAGTAACCATCTCGATCCGAAGGCGAGCCTTTCCCGGGGGTGTGTGGGGGGTGGGGGGGTTGAAAAGAGGGACGCCGAGAACGCCGTCCCCGGAGTTCCTTAAGCCGCCGCCTCGGCCGCCCAGGAAAGGCGCCGGCCTAAGAGGCTTGGGGATCGCTCGGGATCCACCTATGCGCGGGGGGGGGGGGGAGGAGCGACTTCCTTTTTGACCTGAACACTTCGAGCTGCACAAACCCAGCGGGAACAGGTGAGTCTTTGTAGCGGGCCTTGCTCGCTGTAGTCCGGTGGGCCAGCACCGGGAGTGACCAGCCCAGGGCAGGCAGGTGTACAAGTCGGTTGGCGTTGCGAACAGAACAGAACAGAATAGAGTAGAAAATATAGAATAGAATAGAATAGAATAGAATAGAATAGAATAACAGAATAACATAAAAGAACAGAACAGAACAGAATGGATAGAATAGAATAGAATAGAATAGAATAGAATAGAATAGAATAGAATAGAATAGAATAGAATAGAATAGAAAAAATGGAATGGAATGGAATAGAATCTGGAAGGGACCTTGGAGGTCTTCTAGTCCAGCCCCCTGCTCAAGCAGGAGAACCTATACCATTTCAGACAAGTGGCCATCCAGTCTCTTCTTAAAAAACCCTCCAATGATGGAGCACGCACAAGTTCTGGTGGCAAGCTGTTCCACTGGTTAATTGTCCTCACTGTTAGGAAGTTTCTCCTTAATTCCAGGTTGCTTCTCTCCTTGATCAGTTTCCATCCATTGTTTCTTGTCCTACCTTCGGGTGCTTTGGAGAGGAATCTGAACCCCCTCTTTCTCTCCATCTTCGCCCATAAAAGCGGGCACTCTCCCCTTCCGCTCTCCCCACCCAATGCCCCTTGTCTCTCTCTCTCTCTCTCTCTCTCTCTCTCTCTCTCTCTCTCTCTCTCTCTCTCTCTCTCTCTCTCTCTCTCTCTCTCTCTCTCTCTCTCTCTCTCTCTCTCTCTCTCTCTCTCTCTCTCTCTCTCTCTCTCTCTCTCTCTCTCTCTCTCTCTCTCTCTCTCTCTCTCTCTCTCTCTCTCTCTCTCTCTCTCTCTCTCTCTCTCTCTCTCTCTCTGTTTGTGTGAGGCAGCGAGCATACAAAGAGAAATCTGCCCATCTCTGCCCCGGGCCGTGTCCCCTCTGTAACCCTCCGATGAGTAGCTGCGGGCTGTTGACACAGCTTTACCTGTTCTACCTCGCTTCCCTATTAAATCCCTACACGGTAACTTAATCCTTGCCTCCCTTTCTGGTCATTCGCTCTTCCCCCCCCTCCCACTTTTAAGCAACAGGAAGAAGAGCGGGGTGGGGAGAGGGGGGCTGTCTTGCCAGTCCAGCTCCCTTTTTTCTCCCCCCCCCCCAAAAAAAGCAACGGGTCAACCAGAGTCAGGCCAGCGAGGGAGACTTTGAACATATATACTTTAAATGTATATATGTATTCTTTGGAGCCGGCAATTAAGGAGGAGGGTTACTCCTGAGTAACCTCGGTAGAGAGAGGGCGGCGTTCTCGGAGGGTGGATCGGCTCCTGCCATCCCTCCGCCGGGCTGCGTTCCCACGACCCGCTTAAACCACGTGTGTGAAAGACCCCCGTCAGCGTGAGATTCTCGGTCGTCGTTAACCTTGATGAGTTGGGAGGGGCTTCTCGTGCGGGGTGGGGAGTGGGGGTGGATCACTTGTTCTGGACTCCGGGCAGGGTACAAGGCCGACTTCCCCCGCTCGACTCGTTTGTTTTCGCCTTTGAACGTCGGAATCGGGACGCCGGTGACCTCCGGAGGGATCGGGACGACAGCCAGCGCTTGAAACGTGTACGGCGGAGCTGCCCAACCGTCGCGTTCACACGCGGGGTGGGGGGGTGGGGGTTTGAATTAGCAAAGCTCTAACTTTAATTAGCGAGGCAGCAACGCGCTTAAACCGGGTCAGTTGAAGAACTAGCGGCTGCTATGCGCGGAGCAAACGCAATCTTGGGGGCCGTGTGTGTGCGGGTAACTGAACGTGGTGCGGGGGCGGGGAAAAACTCGGCCCCGATGTTTTTTTTCAACTCGGCGTAACGTCGGAATCCAAGGGGAAGAGAGGAACGAAACGACCCGGATGTCTTTGAAACGCTTTCCGTTAACATGGGTCCTGATCCTATGGCAGCTATTTATTTATTTATATTGATTTTTAAAATGTATAGGCTTTAGCAGAATAACAAGAGTTGGAAGGGACCTTGGAGGTCATCTAGTCCAACCCACTGCTCAGGCAAGAAACCTTATACCATTTCAAACAAATGGCTGTCCAGTCTCTTCTTAAAAACTTCCAGTGTTGGAGCATTCACAGCTTCTGGAGGCAGATTTTTCCACTGGTTAATTGTTCTGACTGTCAGGAAGTTTCTCCTTAGTTCCAGGTTGCTTCTCTCCTTGATGAGTTTCCATCCGTTGCTTCTTGTCCTGCCTTCGGGTGCTTCGGAGAATAGCTTGACTGCCTCTTCTTTGGGGCAGCCCCTGAGATATTGGAATACTGCTATCATGTCACACCTAGTTCTTCTCTTCATTAGACTAGACAGATCCAATTCCAGCCTCCAGTCCCTTGATCATCTTTGTTGCTCTTCTCTGCACTCTTTCCAGAGTCTCAACATCTTTTTTTTTTACATTGTGGCAGCAAAAACGACCAAATCTCCTTTTGCCTAAATGGAGTTTTTTTATTTTTATTTTTTATTTTTTGCTTTAAACCTGCATTTGGAGAAGGTGTGATCTCAAGCCAGTTTTGGCCTGGGTGTTCTGAATTTTAATTTTTTTTTTTTTATGTTTTGGTAGGGTTGGGGAAAATGGGAAGGCTGGTGGCTAAGATGTTTGCCAGTTGGGACTTGAGAAATCCTCTCAGCTGATCCTTGGAGATTTAAGTAGATGGTTTTGATGCCAGGCCAGGGATGGTGCAGAGTAAATTGTACTGTGCCATTTTTTTTAAAAAAAAGGTTAGTGTACTAAATTTCCCATCATCCTTAAGAGCCAGTGTGGAGACAGCAGAAGGCTGGTCACCTTTTCTGGTGTAACAACCTGGATGGTTAGTTTTCCATTGGCAACGCGAAGGAGTTATTCTGAAGCCTTAAAACAGGAGTCTTCAAACTTGGCCCTTTTATGACTTGTGGGCTTCAACTCCCAGAATTCCTCAGTCGGCCATTTTGATGAAACTGCAGGCTTGGATCCAGACCAGAGGTCTTCAAACTTGGCCCTTTTATGACTTGTGGACTTCAACTCCCAGAATTCCTCAGCCAGGCACTCTGGCTGAGGAATTCTGGGAGTTGAAGTCCACAAGTCATAAAAGGGCCAAGTTTGAAGACCCCTGCCTTAAAATGTTATTTATTTGATCAGCTTCATCACTGGCTCAATAGGTAATAGTCCGCCTTTATCTTGGAGGGCTCCAGGTGATTTAACTGTGGGGAGTGCCTTAATTTTACCCAGAGAGAGGGCGAAAGGGGCTGTCCCTAACCCTGGTTCAGGGTGGACTTGAATCTGGGTCTTCTGAGGGAAACCAGACCCGCTCTCTTCTGACCTGATCTTAGATGTGGTTCCTCAAGTTGCTCATTCAATAGGATTGAGACACACACACAGACACCCGAAGTACTTAAAAGGCAACTCAATAGAAACGTTGAGGGCAGGGGTAGGCAACCTTGGCTCTTTTATAAAACTCTGGACTTCAACTCCCAGAATTCCTGAGTCAGCATAGCTGCCTCGGGAATTCTGGGAGTTGAAGTCCATGAGTCATGAAAGAGCCAAGGTTGCCTACTCCTGGTCTAGGGAGATTCTCAGTCATCCAGGTCATGGCTGCCCCAAAAGTGCTTTTTCAAAAGGCAAGGGGACTTTCTTGGTGTTTGCTTGAAGATCTTTCGCTTCTCACCCAAGAAGCTTCTTCAGTTCTCATTGAACTGAACGGAAGCAGCTTCTGGGATGAGAAGTGAAAGGTCTTCAAGGAAAAATAAAGTCCAGTTTTACTTGCCTTTTGAAAAAGCACCTTTGAGACAAGTCAGTCGAAACTGGATCAGACACCCTTCCCCCCACAGATGATGGGGCAGGGAGGTGAGTAAGCCATAGTGGCCACCCAGTGGGTGCTTACTCAGAAGTAAGCCACCTGGTGATCTTGGCCCAATGTCTTGCCTTGCACTCAGAACAGGGCCAACCCATCCAAGCTAGCAGCAATCCAAGGGACAAAAGTTCTCATTTAATCTTCATGGTAAGTTACCCCGCCCCCAGGGGTGCTGAGTTTCAAAGGCTGCCCGTTGCTGTGCTCAGATTCCAGGATGCCGGTCTTGACACCATAAGGTGATGACATTTGCATGACACATTTAACCTGGTTAAATGAAATAACCAGCTTCCAGGGTTAAACCAACTGCAATGAGTTGGGCTTGCGGCACATGCGAAACCGCAGAACGCTTAAGGCAGGGCTGTCCAAACTTGGCAACTTGAAGACTTGTGGACTTCAATGCCCAGAATTCCTCAGCCAGCTGGAGCTGGCTGAGGAATTCTGGGAATTGAAGTCCACAAGTCTTCAAGTTGCCAAGTTTGGAGACCCCTGGCTTAAGGCCTTGGTTGGGTTTGAGCCTTCAGATGGGTTGGCCAGAGCACAAGAAATCGAAGGGTGGGGGGGGGTGGGGAGTTACCCCATTCCATCAGAAGGACATCCTTGGGTCTCTCTGGATCCCAGATGAGCTGGATCCAGCCTGCCTGACTTGGTCAAACTAGCCAAAGTTAGAAGAGACCCTAAAGAGAGAGAGTAAACTTGGACCAAAAAGGGAAGCGAGTTGAAGCTCTTTTCAAGGAGGGGTGTGTGTGTATGTGTGAGACTGAATTTACACGGCTTGCTGTGATGGCTTGTTA
Organism: Vipera berus; assembly: GCF_964194415.1. Lineage (NCBI taxonomy): Eukaryota > Metazoa > Chordata > Lepidosauria > Squamata > Viperidae > Vipera > Vipera berus. Next base: position 86,429,142 of record NC_138208.1, on the reverse strand, counting down.
GAAGCAGGTGGCTTCCATGATGACTGAGGAATTCTGGGAGTTGAAGTCCGCAAGAGTGTTAAAAGTTTGCCAAGGCTGGAGATCCCCTGCGGTAAAAGTCAAGCTTGAAGAAGCTTCATCCCGAATTGGGGAGGGGAGAAAGAGTAACAATCGTTACCTGAGCTCCCCCTTCCCTCCCCCCCCCGTAAGTGGCCCCTAACATACTAGTCTACTAAAACAGTGTTCCGAGTGTTGTGGGAATCCAGCTCTTGCCCTGTAAACGAATTGTTGGACCTAAGGCACCACAATCCGGTTTGTTTGAGCATCGCGTGCTATGGAGACCCATTAAAGGTAAAGGTAAAGGTTCCCCCGCACATGCGTGCTAGTCGTTTCCGACTCTAGGGGCCGGTGCTCATCTCCGTTTCATAGCCGAAGAGCCAGCGTTTGTCCGAGGACGTCTCCGTGGTCATGTGGCTGGCATGACTAGACGCCAAAGGCGCACGGAACGCTGTTACCTTCCCACCGTAGTGGTCCCTATTTTTCTACTTGCATTTTTACGTGCTTTCGAACTGCTAGGTGGGCAGAAGCTGGGATGAGTAACAGGCGCTCACTCTGTTATGCGGCACTCGGGATTCGACCCGCCAAACTGCCGACCTTCTGATCGACAAGCTCAGCGTCCTAACCCACTGAGCCACCGCGTCCCATTACAACTTGTTAAACTGAAATTCAGGATTCTGCTGCCCTGGGAAGGGAAGCTGAATGAGGAGAGGATATCGTCTCCTTCCAAGTTAGGGGAGTCATCCTTTCAGCGTTCTGCAAATAAAAAAACTTTACCCAAAGTTTGTGAGAACTTACGAGGTGACTTTTCTGATTGTCTGAACTTAGGCTGGATGGTAGGGTTTGGGTTGTTTTTTTTTCCCCTTTTCTCTGCTTCCTCTGTCAAGGATCGTGCTCTGTACGGTAGTCAAAACAACTTGGGCCGGTGTGCAAACAGCTGAGAAAGTGGGTGCTGTGATTTTGGTCTTCATTAATGCAAAGCCCTGCCTATGTCAAAACTAGCTGCAAATTTGAATGAAGGTTTATTTTTATTATTTTAATTCCATTTATATCCCGCCCTTCTCCGAAGACTCAGGGCGGCTTACAAGCTTAGCAGTAGCCTTCATTCTATGTATATGCCTGCTTATTAGGGCTTTCACACACACACACACCCCCCAAGCGGCATTATTACAAAGTCAGCTTAATTGCCCCCAACAATCTGGGTCCTCATTTTACCTACCTCGGAAGGATGGAAGGCTGAGTCAACCTTGAGCCTGGTGGGACTCGAACCTGCACTAATTGCAGGCAGCTGGTGTTACTTAAGGAGGCATCAGCCCACTGCTCCACCAAGGCTCTTGTTTAGGAAGAGTGAAGTTTGGTAAATGGGCTGACATTTTGCGTGGAGTCTGGAAATTGTCCCCTATCTCTCTCTCTTCCCTCTCCCTGTCATCTCCCCCCCCCCGCAGCGTAGCTGTGTTAACGCCAGGGTTATATTTGGGTTGCCAAGCTTCGCTGGCGATTAAATAACAGGAAGGAGAGGCATATAATTCGCAGACTTCGCTGCCAAGTTACGGTGCTTAAAATTTGGTAGCTCGGTTCTGATAGTTCCAGCCAGAAATTGGAACAGGGTTGAACCGATCAGTTAAAACCTAGCCAACTGCGTGATGTTTCAAGCCGAGTTATGAAGGTTAATCTTGGTTAGTTGTGGGCGTGAATCCAGGAAATAGCACGAGCAATGGCACTTAGACTTATATACCGCTTCATCCTGCTTTACAGCCCTCTCTAAGCGGTTTACAGAGTCAGCCTGTTGCTCCCCGCAACGATCTTGAGTCCTCATTTTCCCTGAATTTGGAAGGATGGTAGGCTGAGTCAAAAGGAAATGACAATTCGGGAACCAAAGGAATTTTATTTTTTATTTTGACAGTCCATTCACTGTCTAAGATGGCTGGTTTGCGAGGTATCCCCTTTACAACTTCAATGTTTGATCCATCTGTAAAAATCCTCCTTGTACACTCCAGTGTCCCCTATGAATGTGCTTTCGTCCAACCACCATTGATCCCAAAGTGGATCCATTCAGATGTTCCCTGCCAGTTCCCCCCCCCCCCCGGAACTAAGCAGATAGCATTCCCCTACATACATGAGCTGTAGTTCACATTAAAGTAACTGCTTCCTCTGTCCCAGGGGTCTTCAGACCTGGCCCTTTTTTGACCTGTGGACTTCAACTACCAGAATGGCTGAGGAATTCTGGGAATTGAAGTCCAGAAGTCATAAAAGGGCCAAGTCTGAAGACCCCTGCTCTATCCCCTCTAGTGGGACCCTTTGGCCTGAAGGTCTGGGAAATATTTGGGGAAGGGGGCATGAGTCACCTACACCCACTTTTTCTGCAGACGTGCCTTTCACTGCTCTTCACGGGCTAGAAGAAAGGTGTCCGCAGTGAAGCGAATTCTCCTTGGTCCTGGCAGGTTGGACATTTTAATGTGAATAGTCTTGTGTTCTAAAGCAGGCTTGTCCAACCTTGACTGCTTTAAGACTTGTGGACTTCAACTCCCAGAATTCTCCAGCCAGCATGGCTGGCTGGGGAATTCTGGGAGTTGAAATCCACAGGTCTTAAAGCGGCCACGCTTGGATACCTCTGTTCTAAAGAAAGCCCCAGTTGTGTGTTTACACATCACAGGAAGCTCAGGTTTCTAGGTCGCCATATCCTGAGGTCCAAGCACAACGCCTTGAAGCGTAACAGGCTGAGCTGGTTTCCTGAACATGTTGAGCTACAAACCCTGCCACACAAATTTGGGTTTGATCCAATATGTTGGGCAAACCTCACCGCCACATTCAATTTGACTTACTCCCAGGAAGCTCTTGTTATTTTGCAGGCGCAATAAATCCCCCTCCCGGTCTGGGTTCACACAGCATATGGTCTCCTCAACCAGAGTTTGTTGAACAATTGGCTTGCTTAAGCTGCCATGCATGATCCTGCATTAAATCCCCCGAGAGAGAGCTCTTTAGATTTTCAGACCATGATGGCTGGATTAACTGATGATAATCAAGGGTTTCTTAACTAAGCCACACAATGTCAACTATTAAACAAATCACTCCTATTAAACAAACCACCTTAAACAAACTACCCTATTAGAGATTTCTGGACATAAGCTAGCCAACTATACTTTATCCCAGGGGCCTTCAAACTTGGCCCTTTTATGACTTGTAGACTTCAACTCCCAGAATTCCTGAGCCAGCGTGCCTGGCTGAGGAATTCTGGGAGTTGAAGTCCACAAGTCATAAAAGGGCCAAGTTTGAAGACCCCTCCTTTAACCAAGTGTATTGTCTCTGCTGTGTGGTCAATTTCTACTTTAGTCTCTTGAAAACCCTCAAATAGAGCAAGTGAAAAAAAATGGCGAACTTTTAGTAAATGGTTCTATTGCGCAATATACAGAAAGTAGTAGGGCTTGAATCTTGCAGTTGGGTCAAGCAAAGCTTGACTTGTTGGCCCCCTGTTCAGTGAGATTTGCTGAGTCCTGTAGGATTTTAAGAAAAGCAAAATGGCGCCACCAGCCTAAACATCTATGGAGATTCCCCGTCATCCAGCTCACGGTTGTCCCAAAGATGCTTTTTCAAGAGGCCACTGGATTTCCTTGTTTTGCTTTGAAGATATTTCGCTTCTCATCCCAGAAGCTTACGTGAATCCCCACCATCCAGTCAGAGGTAAAGAAGCTTCTTGAATGAGAAGCGAAAGGTCTTCAAAGGAAAAAAGCAAGAAAATCCAGTGGCCTCTTGGGAAAAATGCACCTTTTGGGACTACCAGCCTAAAGCAATTCCCTTGGGTTACTCCAGGGTAAACCAAAGGTCGGTCCGTGCAAGACATACCAATTTAGATTTAAATTGTGTGAAATGCCCTTTGAGGTGAAACATCCCTGTAAAATTTGGGTGGAGGGACCGGAGGGGAGAAAGTTGAAAACTAAGCGGTAACTATATTGTCGCTGCTGGTCTGCCCTCCATCTGGTTTTCTTGTGCACATTTTCTCAGGGAATAATAACCAATTTGAGAAAGAATGCTTTCGGAGGAAAAAGGTAAAAGGTAAAGGTAAAGGTTCCCCCGCACATGCGTGCCAGTCGTTTCCAACTCTAGGGGCCGGTGCTCATCTCCGTTTCAAAGCCAAAGAGCCAGCGCTTGTCCGAGGACGTCTCCGTGGTCATGTGGCCGGCATGACTAGACGCCAAAGGTGCATGGAACGCTGTTACCTTCCCACCGTAGTGGTCCCTATTTGTCTACTTGCATTTTTACGTGCTTTCGAACTGCTAGGTGGGCAGAAGCTGGGACGAGTAACAGGCGCTCACTCTGCTACGCGGCACTCGGGATTCAACCCACCAAACTGCCGACCTTCTGATCGACAAGCTCAGCGTCCTAACCCACTGAGCCACCGCGTCCCTTTTCGGAGGAAACGAGCTTTTATTGGAAAACTACGAGTTTTTTTTCTTTCTTTCTTGCAGCTGCAGCCACAGGTAGAGAGTTTGGCAGGGCTGTGTTGTAAAGGACAAGGCGTTGTAAGCAATTCTCTCTTTTTTTAAAAAAAAAAAAAGTTCTGTCGGCAACAGTTCTCTTATTATAACCACTTTTGAAAATTAAACTGGGAAGTTGATAGAGCTTATCCTGAAAGACAGGTTAACAGTCGCCTGGTCCTTGTAGGTTTTTTTTTACGAGCCAAAACCATTATGGTTCAGCCTTAGAAGAGAAATGAAGAAACTGTGCTCGGCCTCACGGTTTGGTTCACACAACCTGCTAATATACAAGGCTAGGTTTTCCTCAAGCTGCTGAACTGCGAAGCTACTCAGCTTACTTGAATGAAAAGACTTCAGGGAATTCGACCTAGCAGTAAAAGAAAGAAGGAAGGAAAGAAAGAAAGAAAGAAAGAAAGAGAAAGAAAGGAAAGAAAGAAAGAAAGAAAGAAAGAAAGAAAGAAAGAAAAAAAGAGAAAGAAAGAAAGAAAGAAAGAAAGAAAGAAAGAAAGAAAAAAAGAGAAAGAAAGAAAGAAAGAAGGGAACTTGAATACAGCGTGCCTAACCAGTCCCAGCAAACCGCCTTTGTACAACTTTGGTTGGGTTTTAATCTTGATTAGTCTTTTGTGGCTTGGGGTGTTGTGTGAACCCAGCCCATCTAATTAATTTATGATTCAGTTTATGACTGCGTTAATTTGGGAAATGGCTTCCTTTAATAAAGGAGTTAAGCTTGTTGTGTAACACAGCGATTGAATAGTTTAATTTTAATAACCCTCTTTTGACTCCGAGCGTCAGAAATAGACCATCCAGCTTGGGAGAAGAAATAGCACCGGTTTAATCACGTTTTGGTTTGACTTCCAAGGAAAGTTGCAACATCTACTGATAGTCACTAGAGGAGGGCCAAGAGATGACCAAATCTTAACTCTTCGGTGCCATCTAGTGGTCCCTCAGATTTTTGCAGACCAGATCTAGTAGTCTTACTTCATCTTGGTCTACTGAGTGATGAAATTTAAGAAAGCCCAGGTGTGAAGAAGATAAAAATTTTGAGGGGCTCCAGAGACCAAAACCTAGGTCAGAGGTCTTCAAACTTGGCCCTTTTATGACTTGTGGACTTCAACTCCCAGAATTCCTCAGCCAGGCATGCTGGCTGAGGAATTCTGGCAGTTGAAGTCCACAAGTCATAAAAGGGCCAAGTTGGAAGACCCCTGACCTAGGAGGTTGAAGAGATGGTTGAGGCTAACCTAGGGAAGAAAATATGAACTGATCTGAGACCTGTTCCCAAGTATTAGAAGGGTGGTGGTGAAAGTATGGATCCCTTTATCTTCTGCTCCACTAGACTAGAGGACAAGACTCCAACTAAAAGATCAAAGGAAGTTTGCGGGGAACATCCTAATGGTGGGAACAGTGTTGCAGTGGTGGAGCTTCTATGACATTATTAGACACAAACTAACCACATTGTAGCTTCATGTGTTCTTCAAGCCTGGACAGTGTGGTGACTACATGGATCAGGATTGGGGCCAAGCTTAGCAAACTGGGTTATTGGACTTAAATCGTAGTTCAGTTTATCCTGGATACAGGAGGGATGCAAACATAGACTAGATAGCTGGGCTACTTTCTGCTACTTAATGTCCAGATTACTTTTAAAAAAATCAGTCTGCAGTCTACATGCCTATTCTGAGTTAACTTTCATCCAGACCTCTTGAATCTGTCATATGCCTCTTTCCGAATGCATGCAAGTGCCTTGACTCTGGGGAAAACCACGTTCTGTTCCTTTCTTTCCAAGGATTTAGAATACAAACTGAAATGATCCCAGTGTGGTTTCACTGGACCCACTGAGGTCTTCAGTACAATACACCGATTGTATATCTCACTGTGTGCCTACCAGATTCATAGGCAGGATTCACACAAGACTCTACACCCTGGTTATCAAACCCCAATACTTGCATTCCTGTAGACTGTGATACCCAAAGAAAGGGACCCCATCATAGTTTACTGCAGGGCTGTCCAACCTTCGGGAATTTTAAACCTTGTGGGCTTCAACTCCCAGAATTCCTCAGCCATCATAGCTTCAGCCTTGGCAACTTGAAGACTTGTGGATTTCAACTCTCGGAATTCTGGGAGTTGAAGTCCACAAGTCTTCACGTTCCTGAGGTTAGACACCCCTGGTGTATTGGGATGACCTGGTTCACAAAACACGCTGAATCACAAAATATAGCCACATCACTTCAGCGTGGCCTACCTTGTGATGCTCAGCCGCTTGTGTTCTCTTGAAATGTACTAATAAAAGAAAGAAATCAAAATTCTGTTCCCCATTTTATGACCAGGCAGAGCCAATAGGAATTTTTCTGCCAACAACTTATGAGGAATGTTCTTTGCATGTGATCAATGTCATGTTAGATTGACTTTTTCAGCTGTTTTCCCCCCCCCAAATATTAATTTTGGCATTACTTTTTGCTCCTAGCGAAGTTGATTGCTGGTGAGGAGATGTTTCCTTCTGGGCTTTTGCATTGTCTCTTTTGAACGGTAGTGTAGATGTTGTTTATCTCTATGTGCTTGTTGATGGCCGATTTTTCCAAGTGTCAGGTTCACAGGAATTCTCCTGGGTTTTTGGACTTAGCTTGATCTAGGACAGGGGGTCTTCAAACTTGGCCCTTTTATGACTTGCGGACTTCAACTCCCAGAATCTCTCAGCCAGCGTGCCTGGCTGAGGGATTCTGGGAGTTGAAGTCCGCAAGTCATAAAAGGGCCAAGTTTGAAGACCCCCTGATCTAGTTTCAAAAGCGGGAGGGGGGAGAGAAAAATAAACCTCAATGGATGAGCCCCCTCCTTTTCTCCATGCAAACATCCAGCTCACCCCCCCCCCCGAATTTCCTTGCTATCTTACCCATAGCAAAGGTGGGATTTTGTTACTTGTTTCTCAACTTTCTCTACAAAATGAATTAAGAGAGAATTTCACTGGCCTCTAGGACTGGATAAATATATCCTTCGGCTTAGACCAAAAAGGAAGGAGAATGGGATATATGGTTAGCTGACTCCCTGGCTGCGTTTGCACAACATCCTAAATTTCACTACGGCTTAATAAATATGGTTTGTCCCAAAGGGGCTTTTTTTCCCCCAAAAGGCAAATGGACATTCTTGGGGTTGTTTGTTTGGAAACGTTTCACTTTTCACCCAAGAAGCTTCTTCAGTTCTTTTACTACAGTTCTACTTCTTGGATGAGAAGCCAGAAAAGTTTTCAAACAAAAATACCCAAGAGAATCCAATTGCCTTTTGAGGGGGGGGGAAGCACCTTTGGGAAAACCATAACCTGAATGACTGAGAATCTCCAACAGACATTAAACATGGCTTATTTAATAAACTGTAACTGCCTGAGATTCACTCTTAGGCACTAAGCCACAAAAAAGGAAACCATTTAAGGTTAGCTTGTTGTGTAAATGCACTCCCGGGTTTTAATGGTCCCCCCCCTCTGGTCCCCCTCCCTCCGCTTCCCCCCCCCCAAGGATTGGGAAGCAGTCTCTCTCTCTCTTCATTTGGACACTTTGCTATGATTTTACTCCTGGTTCTCACAACGGTGCTAAAAATTAGAAGGTGTTCATGTTTTGGTATCCGAGAAAGCCTGATACAGATGATAAACAGAGCCTTGGTGGAGCAGTGGGCTAATGCCTCCTTAAGTAACACCAGCTGCCTGCAATTAGTGCAGGTTCGAGTCCCACCAGGCTCAAGGTTGACTCAGCCTTCCATCCTTCCCAGGTAGGTAAAATGAGGACCCAGATTGTTGGGGGCAATTAAGCTGACTTTGTAATAATGCCGCTTGGTGTGTGTGTGTGAAAGCCCTAATAAGCAGGCATATACATAGAATGAAGGCTACTGCTAAGCTTGTAAGCTGCCCTGAGTCTTCGGAGAAGGGCGGGATATAAATGGAATTAAAATAAAATAAAATAAAATAAATACCTCTTAGAAAAGAGGGGCTGAGGAGAGGAGACAAGGTGTATTTCGTTGGTTTTCCAAACTGGTAAATGGAATTTTCCAGGGGGAGGGGAAAAAAACTAGTGTGAGAGAAAATGAGACATGTTCCTTAATTAGATGTTGTGATTTATGCATTTCAGAAGCCTCCAGATTATAGCATTGAACCAAGTTTGCCTGCAGCTTTGAGCGTAGGCAAAAAGCTTTTCCAGTGACCAATTTTGTTTAAATATTCTTAAACTTTTTTTATTATTTTTTAAAAGAAGGTTGAGGAACGTTCTGTAAAATAGTCTGAAAGAAACGTATAGTGTTGGAAACGAGGAAAGCCAGCCAGCCTTCAAATTAATTGCCCCTTTTCGGGTTTTTTTACACAGACTCAAAAATCCATCAGGATTAAATCATTCCATCTTTATTTTGTGGGGCACCTGTTCAGTTAATGAATTGCCAAGTACAGATCAGCTAGATAGAATCAAAGCTTCTGCAGATTTTTTTGCAGCAATGGTTGATTTAAATCTGGGAGCAATTCTTTCGTAAGATGTATCTTTGTGGAACTAGGAAAAGGGCAAGAAAAAATGGATTATTATTATTATTATTTTACTGGGTACAGACTGAAAGAGAAAATGTCCACCGAAGCATTTGGCTGTACATTTTGGAATAGGCAGGGCGGGAAATAAAATCCAATTGAGATGAGTAACAGTCTTATTTGCTACGATTACTTGCACATCGTGGTCTTAAAACGTGTGCAGCTTTAGGGCAACGAAGGACAATCGAATTGGTCTTTGCGCATCCCAGGAGCCCGCTTGATTCAGCTAGGTTCATCTCCCCAAACCAGATCGAAAGCTGGATCTTTGGACAGTATCGTAACCCCGTGGAAATTACTTCAGGCAGCCCAGAAATGATTCAAGCCGAAATTTTCAGCTGTTCTTTCTTAAAACTAAAGGCCGAACTTTACGGGCTACATGTGAATTGGTTCTAATCAGGGTCACTTCGTACTTTTAAGTAGCCGCGGACCGATGAATCTATTCAGACGTAAAGTCGCGGAGTCGGGATACACGCCGTTCAGAGAGAAAAAAAAATAATCTATGAATCCTCGTTTCTTTTGCCTCTTTGCCCGATACGAGCGCGCAGCGATGGCGAGCAAGACCAAGCGCTCCGATCCAAAGCCAGTTGCGCGCGGCCCGGGAGGAGCGGCCATCGAGCGGTTCCCCCCCCCACCTTCCTTTCCGTCCATCCCTTATTTAAATCGATCTCCCCACTCGATTCCCTTTTCAGCTCCGGATGGCGCCCGACCTTCGCTCCTTCCGACGCGATCTGAAGACTTATTTATTCGAACAAGCCGGCCTGGCCTGATGGGGGATGGGTTGGGATTTTATTGTTGTTCTTAATATATTTATTTATTGTTTTAGCTTGGGCATTGTGTTTAATTCTTTTTAACTTTTGTATCTTGTATTTTTATATGTTTTTATTTTTATTTATTTATTTATTTATTTATTTATTTATTTATTTATTTATTTATTTATTTATTTATGGGATTTATATCCCGCCCTATCTCCCGAGGGACTCAGGGCGGCTAACAACAACAAAACTTGAAAGTTCTCTGTACAGTAAATTAAAAATAAAATTTGAAATAAATTAAAATAAATTAAAGAATAAATGTTTGCCCTGTTCACCGCCCTGAGTCCTTCGGGAGAAGGGCGGTATACAAATAAAATTATTATTATTATTATTATTATTATTATTATTATTATTATTATTATTATTATTATTATTATTATTATTATTATTATTATTATTATTATTTTGAAACGCGCGTGCCTTTTCGGTTTGCCCCGTAGATTATTCATGGTAATCCTCCCGTCCTCCAAAGTCAAGATCCCTCTTTTTCTAAAAAAAAAAAAAATTTAATTGTGCGAATTATTTTTTAAAAAATAATAATCATAATAATAATAAAGGGGGGGCGAAGGAGGAATTCCTTTGCTGCCCTTGAAAAAGCGGGGCGCCTCAATGGGCCACTAGGGGATGCAATGCCTCAATGGACAGAACGTTGAGAGTAGTTAAAAGTTCGAACGCGGGGCGAGCAGCCAATCGCCGAAGGCTTTCGGCGAGCAGAGGGCGGCGATTGGCTGAGAAAGTATCCATTCGTCGCTTTCGCTCTCTCTCTCTCTCACTCTCTCCGTTTCCCAAAGTCAGTCGGATTCAGGAGCGGATTCTCCTTAAACTAAGGGACTTTTTAAAAAAAAAAACTGGAGCGCCTTCTCTCCTCTTTCCCGCATGGACGGCCGGGATCCTTACGGGGACAATCCGGGTGGGCAGCAAAGTCCCCCCCCGTGTTGTTGCTCCCACGACCCGTGAACGCTTGTTCAAACATTGGTCGCAAGTGAGAGAATCCGCCAGACGCCTCATTCCCCCCCTTCTTTTAAGGGGCGACTAACCAACCCATTGTTTTAAATTCCCCCTCCACCTGCTTACCTAAAACTTTTTTTCTTCTTCCCGGGTTTGAATTCGTTTAATTCGTGTGTGTGTGTGTGTAGTAAGGAAGCCCACTCGATGTTTGACCGGGTCTCAACGCCCCACCCGCACGGGCAGATCTCCTTTTCCTAGCAAAACCGCATCATTCCTCGACTTAACGCCTGTTGTACATCTAGTTTCCTCTGAAATGGCAAATTTGGGGTGGGGTGGGGGGAGGAAGTGCGTGCAGGCAGTGCTGGAGGTGTGCGCGCCCACGCGCGCTTGGGAAAGAAGTGCTCCTTAAAAATAAATAAAATAAAAAAGAGAAAAAACGCGGGCGAAATCTTTCTTTTCACCCCCCCCGCTTAATTTTCTCTCTCTCCCGCCCCCCTCCCTCCCTCCGCGTGGTGGTGATTAACTCTTTCTCAAGTTGGCAATCCTGCGCAATCTTTCCGCCCCAGGTAGGAGTAGGAGGAATAGAGACGCTGTTTCTTGAGAGGAGGGGGGGGGGTGGGGAGAAGAGAAGAGGGAAGGGGGACTGGCCTCCGTTTGCTTCCTCCCCCTCCCCTTGTTCAAGGACAGGCCCCTCCCCGCCGATGCTACGGGAACCTCCTTAAGTTGCGTCTCGCCACAGCTGTCTCTTAATGCGGAGCCTGCTGGCGCCATCCTGATTCTTTCAGAAATAAAGCCTTCCCTTTAAAAAAAAAGAGAGAGAGAGCGAGAGAGGGAGAGAAGGAAGGAAGGAAGGGGGAGGGAGGGAGAGAGAGAGAAAGAGAGCGAGAGAGGTGGTGGTGAAGGAGGAGGAGGAGGAGGAAGAGGAGGGAGCGAAGGAAGCCAATTTGAGTCGACTTCTCCTCCCGTGCAACTTTTTTTCCCGGCGCTGCATTTGTTTTTTCTATGCCCCATTATTTTATTTTATTTCGTTTTATTTTATTTTATTTAAAAAGCCCGCTGTCCTTTCACCTTTGCCCCTCCCTCCCGCTTGGCTTCCCCCTCCCCTTTTATTTTATTTTACTTCTCCCCCACCCTCCACCTTTGCTCCAGTTGCATTCAAAATGATACTTGCGAGCGGGGAGCCGCAAGCAACCCCGAACTTCTGCTGAAGCCACCGCGCGCCTCTCTTCCGCGCACGGCTTTTTTTTTTTTAAAAAAATTTTTTTTTGCAGCTTTCCCGGTGAACGGCAGCCTGAAATGAAGAGTCGCTCAGCAGAGTAACTGCCAAGTCCCGGCTGCCAACCGCGCCCCCGGCTCCCTCCGTCGCTCCTCCGGCCCAAACCGCGTCGGAAGAGCCCCCCTCACCCCATCCCCACCCCGGGAAGGCGCGGCGGGGATCGAGAAACGCCCCTTCTTTGCCCAGCCGGGCAGCTGCCACCTCCGGCCTCCGTTTTGGAAGCCGGGCGCCGCGCAGCTCGCATTTGCGCTCGCGCACCGATCCCCGGGGCTCCGAACAGCCGGCGGATTCCGAAAGCGAAAGGTCGCTTTCCCCCGTTTTGCGCCGAGAGGTGAGTCGGCCGGAGTTTGGGGGGTCGCAGCGCCGCGCAAGTTTGCAGGATTTGCCCGATTTTACGGGACGGGTTTTTTTTTGTGTGTGTGTGTGCAAAGGATCGCTTTGGCGTTTCTAACCCTTTCTTTTTCTTTCTTTCTTTCTTTCTTTCTTTCTTTCTTTCTTTCTTTCTTTCTTTCTTTCTTTCTTTCTTTCTTTCTTTCTGTCTGTCTGTCTGTCTGTCTGTCTGTCTGTCTGTCTGTCTTTCTTTCTTCCTTGCTTTCTTCTTTCTCCTTTCTTTCTTTCTTTCTTTCTTTCTTTCTTTCTTTCTTTCTTTCTTTCTTTCTTTCTTTCTTTCTTCTTTCCATTCCTCTTTCTTTCTTTCTTTCTTTCTTTCTTTCTTTCTTTCTTTCTTTCTTTCTTTCTTTCTTTCCTTCCTTCCATTCCTCTTTCTTTCTTTCTTTCTTTCTTTCTTTCTTTCTTTCTTTCTTTCTTTCTTTCTTTCTTTCCTTCCTTCCTTCCTTCCTTCCTTCCTTCCTTCCTTCCTTCCTTCCATTCCTCTTTCTTTCTTTCTTTCTTTCTTTCTTTCTTTCTTTCTTTCTTTCTTTCTTTCTTTCTTTCTTTCTTTCTTTCTTTCTTTCTTTCTTTCTTTCTTTCTTTCTTTCTTTCTTTCTTTCTTTCTTTCTTTCTTTCTTTCTTTCTTTCTTTCTTTCTTTCTTTCTTTCTTTCTTTCTTTCTTTCTTTCTTTCTTTCTTTCTTTCTTTCTTTCTTTCTTTCTTTCTTCGCAGGTGATCCGTGAAAAGGGAAGCAGAAAGTGCCGGATCCGGGAGGAAAGGCGGCACTCGGTGGCGGCGGCGGCTGGGAAGGAATTTCGGCCGGTGATTTTTTTCCGGGCTCTCTCGTTCTCCTCCCCCCCCCACTCCCCTCGTCCTCCCTTCGCTCCGGTTTGGAGAGGGGAAAAAAAAGAGGCGTTTATTCGAAGCAACGAACACCCCCCCCCCCAATCCGCCCTCCGGCGCTTTTCCCTGCGGAGAGACCTTGCAGACTTCATCTGCCCGCTCCGGTTTTTCGGATCTCCGCTTCTTAAGACAAACTTTCAGACAAACTTCGCTCAAGTGAAAGTGTGTTTTTACCTCCGGCCCCCCCCCGCCCCCCCCGGACTCGGTTGTCTTTTTTTTTCCCTCTTTTTTCCTTCTCTTTTTTCCTTTTTTTTGCACGGGGGCGACAGCCGCGAAGAAAGCCGTAGGTTCTCGACCCGGTCACCGCGCCTGGTCACCCCGCGGAGGACAGCATGGAAGTTACCACGGATCAACCCCGGTGGGTTAGCCATCACCACCCGGCCGTTCTCAACGGCCAGCACCCGGATTCCCACCACCCAGGACTCAGCCACTCGTACATGGATCCCACGCAGTATCCTCTAGCCGAGGAAATGGATGTACTTTTTAATATCGACGGGCAGGGCAACCACGTGCCTTCCTACTACAGCAACTCGGTGCGGGCCACTGTGCAGCGGTACCCCGCGACCCATCACGGTGAGTGCCCTGGCGGGGATGATGATGATGATGATGATGATGTGTGTGTGTGTGAGAAACCAGCGGGACTTGCCTGGGCTCTTCCTTCCAGTTCAGATCTCCTCTCCCCTCGTTGCTACTTTTGACAGCCAGCAAAAAAAAAAAAACAAGATAGAAAAAAAAAAACCCCTCCGGAAACCGAGCGGAGGGGTGTGTGTATGTGTGTGCGCGCGTGTGTGTTTGTAGGTGAGAGAGAGCCAGCCTGCATTTTTCCCCTCTCGCCTTTTTGCACGCATGGGCTTTCTTTACGCGCTGCAGGTTCGGCGGCCCGAGCAAGGCAGGAATTCTGCAAAAGGCTTGCAAAGGCCGAAGTGATTTTCATCCAGCGATCCTAGCCGGTCCTTAATTATTACTGTTATTATTATTATTATTATTTGCTGAGCTAGATCGCATCGCAGCTTCCCCCACCTCTTGTGACTTTTTTATATGTAAGGGTGTAGGTCTGTGCATAATGTTGTATGCAGTATCTTTTCAATGTGGGTTACCTATGTGTACACTTTGAGAGGAAGCAACTCAATTTCATTTTTAATGTGTGCCATTGTGCTCGCAGGAAATAAATGACGACAAAGGTTATCTAATCTAATCTGTCCCCCTACCCCCCTTCCCCCCCCCCCCCCCGCCCATCTTTACCGGGTCAGTGAAAGAAATTGAGGACTTTCAACCTGGGCTTAGGGCTGGTCGCGTTCACACGACTTACTGACTCCAGCTTGCGGCTGAATGAACCGACTGGGCCAATCCTAAACCTTAGGATTACTAGCTCGACTAGCTTGGTTTGCAAAAAAAAAAAAAAGAAAAAAGAAAAAAAGAAACTGCGTTTAAGCTCCCCAAACTTGGCCTGTTGTACCAGTTCGTTCTTATATCAGACTAAGGACGTGGAGTGGATCTTCCTTCCCCGCTTTTGGGTGGTCTTGATCCGATGGAGAAGGAACAAAAATTCTTTTCCTGCCTCCGAACATTGTCCGCAAGGACCTATTAGGCCAATGTTTCCCCTGAAGGGTTTCCAGGCAGTGAGGACCAAACCCTGTTTCTGGCACTTCTGAATTCGGCCTTGTTTAAGAGAGAAAAAAAGCAAATAACTTGGGTTTGTAAAGTCCTCCATAACCAGGTTAGCGACAACCAGAATTCCTTCCAAACCTGCACGTGTTTTAACTAGGCTAAACGGAATTGGGTAGCTTGTAGACAGACATGGGCTTAACAAGCTGTGATGAACAAGCCTTAACCATGGTTGGTTGAGCACCACATGCTTTAGGAACGCAGGGATGGCCCAGGGTTTTAACCCAAAATTAGGAAGAGGCCTGTTGAGTGAATCGCGCTATCCAGTAACCCCGGTGTCCATAAAGAAACTTTTTGTCTTTATTGCCGATTTGATTTCTCTCTGTTGGGGATCATTTTGAATCCTTAATAATGATGCCAAAGGGGGGGGGGAAAATCCAGAATGTAGCATCTGGACATACTGGATTGAGTAAAGGGAGAAAAGACGCTCTTATAGGCCGGGCAGTGGAAAATGCATCTAATATTATGCTATGCAAATCTTCTAAAAGTTAATTCCAGAAGAGAGAGAGAGAGAGAGAGAGAGAGAGAGAGAGAGAGAGAGAGAGAATTGCCGGATGTATGGAATTAAAATGAACCGTTTGCCAGAAAAAGTACGAAGTTTAGAGAGCACCTCATTCCAACCCTGAGCTACAAATATTCTGCTTTATTGGTATGGAATTAAAGTCGTCAAGGGAAGCAGAATAATTTATTCTCCTGCAGGTCTGTGTTCCATTA